>NW_022436970.1:1743595-2001520 GCF_009761245.1 Sapajus apella | reverse complement strand
TAAAATGCAATAAAATAAATAAATGGGGAAAAAAAAAAAAAAAAGATATCACTCATCTTTAGTTAAATTTATGTTTAGTTACCTTACAGAACTTGTCATTATTTGAAACAATGTTTAATTTTTAATTATATTGTAATTGATTATTTCACATGGAGAGAACTATTCAATTTTTGTTTATTGAGGTTTTATCCAACAACGTTTCTGAATTCTCCAGTCAGTTCGAATAATTTGTCTACAGTTTCCTGATGTGTCTGTGTTTTGTTCCATAGAACAGTTATGTTACCTAAAATAAGAACAGCTTCGTCTATTCTTTTCCAGTCTGTGCAATTCTTACTTTTTTTTCTTCTCTTACTGCACTAACTAACTAGAACTACTGGTAAAGTACTAAAGCACGTTAATGGTGGGTAATCTTGTTTTCTTGCTAACCAAAATGGAATGTTTCTCATGGCCCACAAATAAATGATGTTTGCTCGAGGCTTTTCAAAGTTTGTGCTTTAAGTTTGGAATATTTTATTCTATTCCTAAATTACTCTCTGAGTTTTGTATTGTGTTACTGTTTTAAAATTATGAATGAATGCAGAATTTTATCAATTTACTTTGCAACTCTTAAGATAATCACCTACTTTATCTCTGTTTGTCAGCTAATGTGAATTACTTTAGTATATTTTCTGTAGTTAAATTATTCTTAAATCCCTGAAGTGAATTACTTATTTCTATATACATATTTTAAATTCACCAGTAGAGGATAATTAGATATTATTTTATTTAGGATTTATGCAACTATGTTTGTATGGCTAATCATTATTTCTTTCTTTTACTTTTCTTTTAAAAGTTTTGCCACCATTATAATTTTTCTTCCTTTACTGTGCTCTGAAGTAGAGAAGACAAGACCTGATACATTTGCTTCTTAAAGGTTTGGTGCTGGGACCTGAGTTATTAGTATGACCATCTAAACCACCAGTTATTTATCTGTAAATGCTATCACATTTATTGTGATATATTTATTTCAATAACTATATATTTTCCAACATCTCTATGTTTTTGCATATCTTCCTGTTCTTGTTTAAACTCTTCCTGACTTTGGTTCATGATCTTTTTCTTTTTAATGAATATCATATTTCTCTTTGAACATTCTAACATTTTCATGTGAGTCTTTTCCTAACTGCACCATTAAATTAACTCTTGTTCTGGTTGTTGATTTTGCTGATTGTTATTGACTATTTTGTTTACCATTAGATTTCTTTTCTTGTTTTGGATTTTTTTTCCTGCAGAATTTGTTCTGTTCTCTCTCTGTTCCTTTTTCTTTTTCTCTCCCTCTTTTTCTTCCTGGGCTGTCCTTTCCCAGTCTTTAGCGGGGGAGGCTGACACCCAATCAACACCCAGCTCGTATAAGAATGTGTCCTCTTTACAAAAGAAGACATCTATGAGGCCAAAAAACATATGAAAAAATGCTCATCACTGGTCATTAGAGAAATGCAAATCAAAACCATACTGAGACACCATCTCACACCAGTTAGAATGGTGATCATTAAAAAATCAGGAGACAACAGATTCTAGAGAAGATGCAGAGAAATAGGAATGCTTTTACAGTGTTGGTGGGAGTGCAAATTAGTGCAATCATTGTGGAAGACAGTGTGGTGATTCCTCAAGGACTTAGAAATAGAGATACCATTTGACCCAGCAATCCCATTACTGGGTATATACCCAAAGAATTATAAATTGTTCTATTATAAAGACACATGCACACATATGTTCATTGTGGCACTGTTTACAATAGCACAGACCTGGAACCAACCCAAATGTCCATCAACAATAGACTAGATAAAGAAAATGTGACACATATACACCATGGAATACTATGCAGCCATAAAAAACGATGAGTTAGTGTCCTTCAAAGGGGCATGGATGGATCTGGAAACCATCATTCTCAGCAAACTGACACAAGAACAGAAAACCAAATGCCACATGTTCTCATAGGCAGGCATTGAACAATGAGAATACATGGACACAGGCAGGGGGGCATCACACACTGCGGTCAGTTTGGGGGCTAGGGGAGGGAGAGTGGGGGGTGGGGAGGGTGGGGAGGGATAATGTGGGGAGAAATACCAGATATAGGTGATGGGGGGATGAAGGCAACAAACCAGCTTGCCATATGTGTACCTATGCAACAATTCTGCATGATCTGCACATGTATCCCAGAACCTAAAGTACAATAAATAAAAATAAAAATAAAGTGTCCTTTCTGCCAGTCTACTATAATTTTAGAGGTATAAAAAATCAAATAATCAGATGAGTTGGCTCAATTCCTTGTTGTGAGGCAGCGTTTCTATCTGTCTGCCTAGGCCCACAGACTCCTATAAAGCTGACTTCAGACAGTGACTCAGCAATAACTTTTTTCCAACCTCATTTCAGGAAGTGGTAGGCTTACCTCAGTTCCTAGCTTCAAGCTATACATTTGGCTAAGTATGTCCTCTGTACGTTTGGTTAGCTATGTCCTCTGTGTGTTTGGCTAGGTATGTCCTCTGTACGTTTGGCTAGGTATGTCCTCTGTACGTTTGGCTAGGTATGTCCTCTGTACGTTTGGCTAGGTATGTCCTCTGTACGTTTGGCACAGGGTCCAAGCTGCCACTACCTGCTTCCAGAGATGGAATCTGCCAGAGCTGCATGTTCAGCCCTTATAACACTTTTTGTTCCTGTTTTATTTGTGATTCAGAGATATGTTTATCTCATTTTCGTGTCTACCTACATCATCTTGGTCATGTCTTTTTAAATTTTATCTGTAGCTTCCAATTGTTTGAAATAGAGGATTTTGTTAAAACATAAATTCATTTAGCAGTTTTACACAAAATTGCAAAAAATTATTTTTTAAGTTCATTTTTCATCTTTCCTAATGCTTGCTAAGAGCTATGCACACTACTGACCCTTACATGTTCATATTAGATAAATGGATGAATAAATGAGTGATGAAGGCAGGAATGAAATAACATGAATAATTAAAAAACGAGAACAATTATAAAATACTTACCTAAAGAAGCCTAGATGAGTAGAATAATTAATAATCACATAATTCAAAGTTCACGAACAGTGTAAGCTTGCAACAATGTCCTATCGGGACTATTTCTCTATGATTCTCTTAGCTCAGCCTTTCTCTGACCAGGAGCTGCAGGCTACCTACTAGCAGCAACTAAAACACTCTGGTTCTTCATTCATATTTGGTAAGAGAGAGAATGGCTTCCCACAACTCTCTCAACAGTAGAGAAACAGCCTTACAAGCTTCCCATACCCTCTAGCTGGGTCGTATTTGATAAAACCACATTACAGGTGGGGGGTAGTGGCTCACTCCTGTAATCTCAGCACTTTGGGATGCTGAAGAGGGTGGATCACAAGGTCAGGAGATCGAGACCATCCTGGACAACATGGTGAGACCCCATCTCTACTAAATATACAAAAGTTAGCTGGGCACGGTGGTACACACCTGTAATCCCAGCTATTCAGGAGGCTGAGGCAGGAGAATTGCTTGAACCCAGGGAGGTGGAGGTTGCAGTGAGCCGAGATCACACCACTGCACTCCAGCATGGCAACAGAGCAAGACTCTGTCTCAAAAAAAAAATTACACATTCTTTCCCAAACAAAGGACTTGCAAGGGAGATGGAGTTATTCTTATACCAATCTGGCCCATCCTTTAATTAGGGGTCACTTCTCTAACCACATTGCTGCCTTTCACTGAGAGAGAAGGTATGGAATGGATGCTGGAGAGTCAAACACAGTATTCACTCCAGCAGGTAATTGACTATCTTCTTCAATGTCAATACATAAGTTATTTGATTGAAAATGGAAAAGATTGTATGTGTAAGTTATCCAGACTATGTTGAGAATTTTTTTTAAGTTTGGTTTATTCATGAAATGATTATTGTGATGGGGAGAATATTGCTTAAAATAATTAAAAATATTTTATTCACTTGATGTATTTTTATTTTTGGAAAAACCTCCTTTTCAAAGTTCCTAAGCAATCCTAAATAATCCTGTGAGGCAGACATTGTAACTACTATTCTTATTTTACAAACAAACACTGAGCTTATCGAACAGTAGGTGCCAAATATTTGAGGAAGATGAGTTTATGGACACTGTGTCCAGAAAATACAATTATTTGTCAAATATTCACTTTCTTCTTGCACCTTCACAGAGGAACATAAGATTCTGCTACTTGGATGCTTGGCTATGTGACTCAATTTATTTAATGAGATACTAGCGAACAAGAAATGAACAGATATAGTTGGGTGCAGCGGCTCACACCTGTAATCCCGGCACTTTGAGAAGCTGAGGTAGGTGGATCACCTGATGTCAGGAGTTCAAGACCAGCCTGGCCAATATAGTGAAACCCCGTCTCTACTAAAAATACAAAAAAAAAAAAAAATAGGTTGGTGTGGTGGTGGGCGCCTGTAAGTGCAGCTATTAGGGAGGCTGAGGCAGAAGAATCACTTGAACCCAGGAGGTGGAGGTTGCAGTGAGCTGAGACTGCACCAATGTACTCCAGCCTGGGCAACAAGAGGAAAACTCCACCTCAAAAAAAAAAAAAAAAAAAAAAAAGAAAGAAAGAAAAAGAAATGAACAATGAACAGATATTTGAAATGTACTTGTGCAATTTGGCTTGTTCTTCTGCACTTCTACCATCACATGAAAGTGACATGCCCAAGCTGGCGCACAGGTACCAGGAAAACCAAAGATACATGGAGCTAAACTGGACTCACTTGCAGCTTGGTGCCAACATCAGTTGAGCCTACCCTAAATCCACCAAGTCCCTACAGTTTGACCAAACGCAGGTGTATGAACAAGAGGAAATGGTTGTTTTTAAGCTGCTAGGTTTTGGGGTGGTTTGTTAGGCAGTATTATTGGGGCAATAGCTAACTGATGCAGAGAGGAAGAGAAAATGGAAAGCCAACAGGTCATTTTTATAAAGAAGGAAATAAACACAAGTAAATATATTTTGATGGCAAAAACAGTCCGAAAATGGGAGAGCCAAATTCAAATCCAATTCCTCTTCCTCCACATCTTTTGGCTTTTCTGAGACATACATTGGCTCTCTATAGTAGTAGCAATGTTGCAAGCAGTTTCACTATTTGTCTCTGGCACTGTAATTCAGTGAGTAATTCTCTCACTCATATTACCACATGGATTATTATTTACTCCATTATACTGATTTTTATTAATGAGGAGATAAAAGATAGTATTTACATATGAGAAAAATGGCTAATAGCTATCCACCATTTTAAAAACTTCTTTTGCACCGTAACACATCCACCACATTTATAGAGAGCTGCTTTGTTCAATATGGGAGTAGTAATCAAATGTGAACATTTTAATTTAAATAAAATTAAATTTAAAATTCAGCTCCCCATTCACAGTAGCCACGTCTCAAGGAAATAGCAGCTATGTGTTGCTAGTGGCTCCCATATTGGACAGCACCAATATAGAATATTTCCATCATTACAGAAAGTTCTTTTGGATAGCACTGTATAGAGAATATGCAAAAAGTAACACCCTCTCTTCAATTATGTCTAGTTGACTCATTTATAGAGCTTTGGGATACTTTCGACATGCTGTGCTTCACCGGGAATCCCTTACTAAATAAATCTCTCTTGAATTCGGACATGTGGGGCCACACAATTCTGTCAGTAAAGCTGGCTGGTGGCATTAAAGAAAATGTGTACAGGTAGTCCTGACCTCTGGCCCCCTAATTCAGCTGGAGCATACAGGATAAAAGAGCTTCTGTCTCCATCAGAAAGCATCTGGAGCATGCTCAGCAGTCACGCAGCTGTGCTTACCTCCAACTTGCTGCCAAGCTCAGAAGGGAACAAAATCAATTAAAGGGATAGATCACAGTGTTTACCAAGAAGGAAAACCCCCACATCTGGAACAGTGAGAAGAGTGGGCTGGTGATTAAAAAAAAAAGAAAGAAATTTAAAAAAAAACCACTGGGCATTGAGAAAATTACAAGTCTTGGTCCAGATCAGCCTCTAACTAGAGAAGTCATTTTCAGTCTTTGAATTTTATATTCCTGTCTGTAAGATAAACTGAGCACATTTTCATACCGCCAAATGCCATCCTGCAGAATTTCCAGGCATATCAAGTGATGATAATCTCCATCCTTGCCTTCAATGTCATCAGAGAGCTCTGTTCCATCTACAGGCTAACAATGTTCAATTACCCTTTGTAGAAATCTGACATTAGACATGTGCTAGAATACCTCCCTGGGGAATGGTAAAAAATAAGTGAACCTCTATGTAAAAGACTTGGCGGTCTTGCATCTTGAGAGGGAGCTACCCATCTCACAATGCAGATTCTCAGCCTTAGAAAAAGGCTACACATTTAAAGATTGAGTATTTAAAACATTATAGTTGCACCAGCAACTTTTTAAATGCTTGAAATACAGAAATGAATACATGCCTGGTGTGAGCAGTGTTTTACAATTTCTCTTCCAAATGAAAGCGACCCCCTGTTTCTTTTCATTTGGTGGCTTGGTTTATACTTTCATTTTACAGTCCAGACAACCAGCAAAGTAAAATTCAAGCCTACTTTTGTTCTTTACAAAAGGAGCTTGTTTTAAAATAAAAAGGTTAGTAAAAAAATGAATAAAAGAGCTTGTTTGACCTTTTCTGAGAGGTAGATTATTACTATGGAGAATGAAGTAATCACTTATTCCATAAGTATTTTATTCCACCTGAGTTTCCAAACTTAAATAAAACTACCAGCACTAAAGGTCTTATACTTACCAATATGAGACCATTCAATTCCAAACTGTCCTACATTCCAAAAAAGAATTTAGAAGTTAAAAAAATCAAACTTATTCCCCCTCATTACTCAATGTACATCATGTAAGAACACAATGACAGAGATGATTCACTCAAATCCACCTGATGATTCAAATCGGTGATTCAATGCTTCATCAATTATAAGCACATGATTAACTGATAATTGTTGATTAGCATTTTCTGAAGTTGTTTATTTGTCCTAGAAATACATTTCACATTAAAGTATATTATATACCCAAAGGGTGTGATTGGATTCATCACCAGGCAATTAACTACTATGTGGAAAGCAATATAAGAAGACACCACTGGCTCAAAGATATATACACAAACATGATAATGTCATGGTTCCCATTTTCCAAAAGTAGTGATTTTCACTACTTTTGGAAAATACAAGCTACTCACCATAGGTCTAGGTACAGTGAAACAGAGATATATACAAAAATTCAAATGAAATCCAATACATTCTGACCACTTGGATCAGGGAAGACTTGGCAGAGAACGGTGCACTGGAGTTGAACCTAAGACAACATAAGTCCTTTAAAGCAGGTGTCCCCAACTCCCTGACCATGGACTGATACAGTCTGTGGCCTGTTAACCAGGCTGCCCAGCAGGATGTGAGTGGTGGGTAAGCGAGCATTACCGCCTGAGTTCTGCATCTTCTCAGATCAGTGGTAGCATTAGATTATCATAGGAGCATCAATTCTATTGTGAACTGTGCACGTGAGGAGTCTAGGTTAGTCATTCCTTATGAGAACCTAATGCCTCATGATCCGAGATGGAACAGTTTCATCCTGAAACCATCCTCACTCACCAGGTCTATGGAAAAATTGTCTTCCATGAAACCAGTCCCTGATGCTAAAATGGTTGGGGATTGCTGCTGCAAAGGATAGGCAGAAAGTGAGGAAGAGTGTTCCAGTCCATAAGAAGGAAATATAATTGCATTTTCATGGAGATGAAGATAGCCAAGAGAATGAGCATAACGCATGTGGTGGAGACCAGAGGAAATGAAGCTAGAAGGGAATACTGAATGCAGATAATTGAGAGCACTGAATGACACCTGAAGGGATTTGAACTTTACTTGTAGATCAGAAGTTTACTTTGTGAGTTGTCAATCCCCCACTTAGAGATTCCTTGGAGATTTCTTAGAGATTTCTAA
This sequence comes from Sapajus apella, assembly GCF_009761245.1. Lineage (NCBI taxonomy): Eukaryota > Metazoa > Chordata > Mammalia > Primates > Cebidae > Sapajus > Sapajus apella. The sequence goes on along the minus strand of NW_022436970.1, from coordinate 1,993,555 downwards.
GCAGGGGATTGACATACTCTTATCAGCCTATTAGGAAGTTCATTCTGACAGCCCATGACGTATGGATACAGCTGGAATCAAAGAGACCTTTTAGGAAAATATTTTTTTGTCAAGAGATGGTCCAGGCCTGAAGTGGGGAAAGATGTGCAGGAGATAGATATGTACATTTCAGAAACACAACCATGGAAATGGCTTTGAGGGAGAAGGCAAAGCTACATTTGTAGTGTTGAGTGAGAGGGGGATGACCTTCTAAAGCAAATCAGTTTTGTCTCTCTTATGCTTTTGTTTCAAATGTTATTTATCTATGGGTGGGCTAAGATCTCCTAAAGATATACAGTTAACATCTGCATCTATATTAACATATTTAAATGTCATGCTCTGTTATTTATCTATTACCTGATCCTAGTAGAAAGCATAAATCCAAAAGTAGATAAGTCTTCAATTGCAAATATTTAGTCATTCGTCCATTTATGTGATCAACAAACCTTGGGTGAACACCTCATTAATAAATAAGTTGTGAATGACATATACATAAACAGCTATTGCAAAACCCTAATATTTTTATGTTCAGGAAGGAAAAGACATACTTCTGTAAGAAAGATCAGGAAAACATCTTTGGAGGTGCCAATAGATAAACTGGGCCTAGGAGAATGAGGAGGATTTAGATAGAGTTGGGTTCAGAGGAAAAGCAAGAAGATAGGTAAGTCAGATGTGCCCGACAAAGGGCGGGGAGTCTGGGCTGGCTGTTGAATAGGATTCATAAAGGGAATTAGGGAAAGCTGAGGTAGGAAAAGTAAGCTGGGAGCTGATTTTGGAGCACACTGAAAATTAGAACTTTAGAAGACAACAGTCACCACGGAGGATTTTAACCAATGGTTTGACATGCCTAAAATATTATTCAAAAACAATACTGGAGGCAAACTTTCACATATTCTAGAAAGCTCATCTTCACTTATTTTATGTTTTAAGCCTATCATAAAACACAAGGAAAATTTTCTCTCTCTAATTTGAGTAATAATTAGCATATGGAGAATGAAAGTGTTTGGGGTATCATCAATTCTAGGTTCCATCTCTGCCACAGAAGCATCATCACGCTGTTAGGAATAAAGGGCAAATGAAAATATATTACCAAGAAATTAACTACAGTTTTCAATGCTTCTGTGAAACGGCCAAATTTTATTTAACAAAGGAAATGTTCACAATTCTCACTGCTAATTTATTTTCATTTATCCAGAGAATTTAAACTCTTTCTCTTTTTTTAATTGTCTAATTTCTAATGTTTGTGGGTACATAGTAGTTGTCTATATTTATGAAGCACATGAAAGGTTTTGGTGCTGTCATGTAATATGAAGTAAGCAATATGCAACAAGAAGCAAGAAAATGGGGTATCCATCCCCTTAGGCATTTATCCTTTCAGTTACAAACAGTACAATTACACTCCTTAAGTGTTTTTTTTTAATGTACAATTCAGATATTATTAATTACAGTCACCCTACTGTGCTATCAAATAGTAGGTCTAATTCATTCTAACTAATTTTTCTCATCCATTAACCATCCCCAACTTCCAACCAGTCCCCCACTACCCTTCCCAGCCTCTGGTAACCACGCTTCTACTCTCTCCATCCTTTAAACTCTTCCTTAATTCAAAAGAAGTAAATAAAAATATCTGGTCTGAGAGCCAAGTACTAGAATTTCATAAATAATTGCATCTAAAAATTGTTATGGCTGAGCAATAAATCCCTGAAAAGTGATGCTTATATTTGTAATAGAAATGTCCCCAGAGCCTTGAATATAGCAGCTTGATCTGTGTCTACTACTGTGTAGCAAAGTCAAATTTGTAATTGATTTTGACTTGTACCTGCTACCATGTGTGCTGAGTTTGGTAGTGTTGGACAGCATTTTTAAAAAATTCGAAATCTTAATTTTAGTCTAATGTGGTGATTCTGTAAATCAACTGTCTCTACTTATATTTTTACATACCTATCTTTCTCTTCTAAGAGCAGACGAATTTGTTCTTGGCTATTTTATTGGCAAATAATGAATTTCAGTAGTTGTTAAAATAGTTCTTAGAACTATTTCAACTTCCATCTCTTCTTAAATGGAGAGAGGTTAAAAATGGAGAAATCTGGCCAGGCACGGTGGCTCATGCCTGTAATTCCAGCACTTTGGGAGGCCAAGGCAGGTGGATCACCTGAGGTCAGGAGTTTAAGACCAGCCTGGCCAAGATGGTGAAACCCCCTCTACTAAAAATACAAAAATTAGCCAGGCCTGGTGGTGGGTGCCTGTAATCCCAGCTATTCGGGAGGCTGAGGCAGAAGAATTATTTGAACTCAAGAGGTGGAGATTGCAGTGAGTCAAGATCGCACCATTGCACTCCAGCCTGGGTGACAAGAGGAAAACTCTGTCTCAAAAAAAAGAGATCGCCAAGTGAAATTTTTCATTTTTACAGAGCTGAACTTCTGATTATGAAGGCACTGATGGACATTCTACAGCTGTTATGAAACTATGTGTCAACATTATTTATCAAAGTGATTTGATGGTAATTGTGGTCTCTGTTATGGTATAGAAGTTAGTAAGCCAAATAGATACACATACTTAATGACTTTAGCACCCACTACCCAAAATCCAGTTAATTGTTTGTTGTTAGAGCCATGTGAAGCAACAGTACAAGCTGTCTGTGCAGAATACAATGATAACTGTATGCAGCAGTATGGATTCAAAGTTTCAAAAATTAATTTACAAATGGGTTTCAGAGATTCCACCAGATGGGAGAGCAACAGCGTTATGTTTAACCCTTGAGCTGGCAGTCTATGTTAGGAACATTGCCAGCTATAAAAAATAATAATCAGAGGCCCATGAACTGCTCTTTTTAAATGGTTACATTAAAACCCAGACACCTGTAGTTTTACTAGTTGCTAAAACGGCTTGTAATTGCACATGCATGAAACAGATGTGTAACCAGAGCTGTATAACTGGTTTCCATTATACAAACACAGGTGAATGAATGGTGGGCAGAAGGAGGAATGGAAAACTGAGATTTGTATGCTTGAAAATCTAACATTGGAGATTCATAGGAACCTTTGAAAACATCTTTTACTAAATATATTGGCCTGTCTCTCAACTGCTTTCAAATTATGGATATTTACATTTCCCAAAATAATCTGCTTAAATTTGGACAAGATAATAATGACTAATCCCCATCCCCTAAGACACGTGTTCTTCCTTAGTCTTACTGAAACGGCTGCCAATGCTATGTAGGAAACTTTTTAAACGACTTGAACATTTTAGGCTTTTTTTTTTTTTTTGAGAGTTTTGTTAGGAAAACAACATAGTTTAAAAGTAATAGAAATCAACATTCAAGGATCTTTCCAGAACTTTAGTCTTTCACAAACTATGAACCAAGGCCTCATTTCTAGCATCCTGGAGTTTGGTTGTTATAAAATTTACAGTACAGTGTGTCAGCGCATTTGGGACTGAGTCACACAGCCCAGGACGCAGTGCACTGAGGAAATCATGTGAACTGTTGCACAAATACATTTTTGTCAGTGTTTGGTTTGAGAGCTGGGACTCAGCGGAACTTTGGGGGATTGAATTTTAATTCAAATGTTCCAAAATTCTGGTTTACAACAACATCTGGGACGTGAAGAATGGATCACTTATTTTGGAATTCCTTAGAAAGGAAAAATGAAATGCAGACAATTGTAACATTCAACAAGAATTGTCATTCCAGAAATCCTCATTCCACCTGGGATGGAACCTTTGAGCCAATGCTTCCTTTCAGATGTCTTAGCAAAAGGACTGCACACAGAATGAATGAGTTGGAGCAAACAGGGATCTATGTGAAAATCTCTCTGAACTGAGAAGGAAAACAGGATATGTGTTCATGCTCCCATAACTCATCAGGAAAACTCATTCCAAGTCATTCCCAGGGATGATCAGCTCCCCCAGAAGACCTTATCTGTCCACATTTTTTCCATTCTGAAAACATACTTTAAAAATATTAAAAGTCGTTCTTGCAATGAAAATGCAGCCTCTTGCAGAATGTGAATTAAAGACATTTTGACCTGTAGGTGCACATAGTATTTTTAAAGGGCTATATGGCTGTTCATTCTGCAGCCCCAGCAGTTCTCTGGATTCAAATAATTCCTCAGAGACTACAGCACCAGTCGTGATGAGGAAAGTGAGGTGGAGAAAGCACCTGCTAAGTCTTCAAACTAGAGCCAAAAAACAGCAAATGGAATCAACAGGGCAAAGCTGTTTGGACATATTGCAAAGTCATTTTGGGTATTCCCACTGTATCTGTTAAATATTCATGTATATTCTGACAACTATGCCCTTGTTCCAGGAGCTTGAAGTTATTGGGTCTTTAAGTTAGGCTCAGAGTATAAACTGAGCACTCCTTGAAGTGTATTAATTCTTTCAGACTAGTGGTATACCATTCACTGCATAAATGTTCCACACTCAATTGGTGAATCAGAGCAACAAAACGTTTAGCCCGCCTCTATTTTAAGATTGTGTATACATTCTGGTTCATGTGACAACATAAGGTGGTAGTGTTCCAATCTGACTGTGCATTGGAATGACCAGCGGGGCTTTATTAAAATGCAGGCGTCTGGGTTCCACTCCTAGATTTTCACACAATTGGTCAGAGGTCCTTTCATTGGAATATTTTCTAAAATGTAAATTCGCTGATAATTTTTATTATGTTACCAGGACTAGAAAATACTGATGAAGAGCAAAATGTTTATTAAAACTCTGCTCATGCACACTTGCAAAGTAAAACGTACAAACCAGTGAAAATGCAGGATAATTGAGCTCATTGCAGTTATGTAGTTCTGGTATGTTAAAAAATGGGCAGGAATTGAGGGACTACAAACAGCGGGGAAAACAGGAGGCAATGCAGGGATGGCTTCTTAAGTTCATTTGTGCTAGTGGCTCTTTTCCTGTCCCACAAGTAATACTGTGATAGCCAGAAGTTACAAAGACGACGATGGCAGCTGACTCTCAGCAGTGTTACTGGGAAGGTTTTCCCTTTAATGGTCTAGAAGCTCATTTCTAACATGTGAAGCAATAACTGGGAGAAAGCACTCAACAAAGTCATCCAACAGAGGTACCTCCAAAATGGATACAACTGTTGCCAAAATAGACCCAGATAAGGCACTTCTTCCAAAACAATCACAAAATCAAGGTTACCCAAATTGAAAGTATTACTTCCATCATCATGGATACAAATGTCCATTTTAAGTCTGTATCAAGGATCAAAAGAAACCCTCAAATAACTGACTTTAAGAGGAAAAACTGAAATTATCTTTATAATTTCATGAAAGCGTTTCATGGAGGATTTTGTTCCTTAGTTTGTACTGGTAACCAATTATGAAGCATTTGTCCTCCATTGGAAAGTTTTGAGCAAGAGACTTTTTGCAGCTTCTTAGTAGTGAATAAAGAAATCCGGGTTATATCTATGCTAGGGAGCAAAAGTTCCATACAGCAAATAAAACATTCGGATATCTGGTTTACAGATACAAGCATCCCCATCATTGACTAGTTTTTTACCTTTTCATCAGATACTCTGATAATTTATAAAACATCAATTTTATAATTTCAGTAAAATCACTTAGTCATGACTTTTTAAACCCACATTAAAAAAAGAGAATACATATAAAGCATCTTGAAAATCTAATATTTCAATGCTACGCAATTCAAATTATTTTTTGTCTTTTCCTTTTCTTCCATTAAGGATAGAATAAAACATGTGTGCTTCTATTTTGTGCTTTGTTTTTTACTAATACAAAGTATTTGTGTCAAAGTCAGATTGTTTCAAAATCCTTTGTGTCCATGATAAAAACTTTCATTTTAAAACTGGAGTTTATAATATTTAATTACCGTTAAACTGGCATCATAAGCTTTTGCAGTCTTTCATTTGTTCTTATAAACGTATGTACTTTTTATTTATATTAAATATATCCATAAATTCCAGAGAACACAGTGAGGTTAAAGCAGCTTCCTTCAGTCAGGTGGTATGGTGAGGAATATCTTTCTATAAATTCTGTAAATGCAAGGAAAAATAAAGGAAAAAGAATCTGTGTTTGATCACAACTGCTTTACCTTTGAGAATTTCTCTGGCCTTGTATGTAACGTGATGCATTCTATATGTAGCTGCTTTTTTGTTATTGTCTCACCCTGAATTCATTTTAAAATGCCAATTTCCATAATAATTTAATGCAGCTGTTAAGACATCCTCTTTCTTTTGATCATTGTTATTAATGATGTACCATAATATATGCAAGGCCAGCAATCCCAGCTACTCTTCCTTACACAGACCATTGTGTATTCTCTTCGAGACCTTGTCCTCCTGCCCTGTTCTTCCAGCCTCAGCTTCATCCAGCCTCAGCCAGCATCAACGCCTCACAACTTTTGAGGAGGCTCACCTGCTGATGGAAGCTCATTTCGGGATTACTAGTCCAGGACTTGGGAACTATGTGGGCAGTTCCTCCGTGGTATACACAGTCGGAAAAGAAATTGTTCACTACTCCCCAGAGAAGCAGCTTGGCCTGAATTTTAGTCTCTGTTTGCTGTGGAATTGTTTATGGCAGAATCTTAATGCAATTTTTTTGGTAACTGTTATTCCCCTCGATGTTTTGAAATTGCTGCTTCATTAATGTATTTTCCTTCCCAAAATCAAAATCAATTGGTAAAACCCTTAGGTTCTAAAAGAAAAAGGTATTAACCATAAATAAAATGAGATAATATAGAGTCAGAGATAAAATGCTTCTGATTATAAGCAAATTTGTGGAAAAAAAGTACTGCACAGTTTTGTATATAATACTAGGAAAAAAGCATCACCTCTAACACTTTACTCCTCCCTATAGATTTCAAATATGTAAAAAAGTTTGAAATCCACAATCACTTTTGTGATTTTAATATCTCCTTCAGCAGATGCTCATTCAAGAGAGCTTCTTTGATTTCTAAAGTTTTGGGTTCTTTTTTTCCCTCTCTCTCTTTAAAACAAAAAATAAAGTCTGTTCTTTGAACAAATAGAGTTTTTTAATAGGTCAACATAGAAAACTATTGTATCTTAGGGAATACAGTTGTTTACACTGCAGTTACTTGAAAGTTTATATATTTGTATGGTTTTTATTTGAAGGTTTCTTCTTGACTTTTAGTTGATTATTTGATTTAGTGCACTCAAATGATCATTGGAAAAGACTTATTATTTGGGAAGTCTTTCTCAATGAGCTGAAAGGGCTGTATACTCCACAGTGAATTCTGATGAGGAATATACTAAAGAATTTTCGGCTCTGAAATAAGAAAGTTCTTGGAATTGTTTTTTCCGGTAAAAAAACAGTCCAAAAATTGTGTCATGTTTTAATTGAAAAGCATTTAGATAAACGACATAAGGTAAACGTCTCTGTAGCAGCCAAAACATTATCTTAGTTCTTGATTTACGAAATATTAATGTCATTTTTGTGGCAGGAAACCTTTTTTGCTTTAAGCATCTCTTTAGAAAAAGAATGTCAGAAAACAGAAAATGTTAACTGTGTTGTGAAAGTGTTTTTAAAGGAACATATCAGCCAGGTCTTTGAACTTCTGTTTCTGCCATAAGTCAGACCAGGACACAGAGGTACGTTGGTGAGGCTTTGGAAACTGTGAAGAAGGTCACTGCTGATCTCGTTCCTTTTTGGCATTCTTTTTTAACAATGACATAAACTCCAGGCAAATTTGCATGAAGATAAATAAGTTCATAAAGGAAACTAGGGGAAAGGAATGGGTATGAATGAAGCTAAGATTTTCAGGAGAATGATGATCAGAAGGAGATGATAATGAGATCAGAACAGAGACCTGCCATTAGAAAACCTTCTCTCCTTCTTCTTATTTTTTATGTGGACGTTTCAATTGGTCTCTCTTAACTTTGAGGATAGGTATAACAATCAGAGGAATATCAGATGACACAGTGGGTAATTTCTGGCCTTGACTTCCACAGTCGCTCTCATGGGAAATAAGGAAAGGAAACCAATGTATTATCTATGAGCACTTTTTGTCAAAGAATAACTTGCATTATGAATTGGTGGTATTTACTAGTGAACAAAGTTATTTAAAAAATATTTCTGACTGAAAGAGTAAAAACATGAATGAGATTCTTTCCGAGTACTTTGTAATTCCTTTAAAAGAAATCATCCCACCTCAGAATCATGAAAGTCCTGCATCAACGATGCTTAGCTCCTGGAGTGACAACCCAGGTGAAGTCAATCCTCCATCCCGATACTAAGTAAAGTCAGCATGAAAATGAACATTTTACAGTTAAGATCGAGAGTAGCTTCCCAAAGTAGAAATGAGTTACCAGCTTTAAGCACATGGCGAATCATCGCAAAACCTTAAACTTTAAGATTGTAGTAGCAAGATTATCCTGAGTCTGGCTGCAGGCAATTTTATTCTGATATTCCTCCACCCTCCTGTCTCACTCCTGAAGTGAGTAGCTCACATACACATGCACACGCAGACACAGTCAGACACACATGTGTGTATAGGTATGTTTATGTAAATATATATGTTTAGGTATACATGCACGCTGTGTGTATGAAAGTGCTACATGCATTTAATTTAAGCAATAATGCCTCTGGCATTCTTTTTTGGGGTTTGATGACTGGCTAATAGCAAATGAGGGGATTTGCACGATTGATTCCAGGATTTTGTTAATCTCTAGGATATGCCTTTCCCTGAGATTTTTCACTACCATTATTAACAAAAATGTAAAGTGCAACCTCTTCGAGTCCAAAGGGCACAGATTAGTTTTACAGGAAGTATAATTTCAAATGGGGCCCTTCCTACCTCTTGATGACTTTTCCAATGAAATGGCATAGATTCCCTCTCAGGAGATGAATCAATTTGTAACTGTTGTTACTACATATTTTTCTTCAACTGTTATGAATCAATCTAGTCAGCAAAGCTTCACATGTAAAAGTTTCCTCTTCTCCATTCTCTTCCCCAAGTTCCCAAAGCAAAAGAATGGCATATGAATGAAAAAAATATTTCATGCTGCAATTTTTTTAAATTGCTATACGGGTAAAACAGGTGCTGAAATGTGAAACCCTTTGGAGGAATTTTCTCAGTAGAACAAATGAGTACTAACATTACCTAAAAGTGAAGCTGGCTTTCATGTGGAATGTCATACAAATGCAGTGCCTATTGACAGATGATACATAGATGACTGTCCCAAAAAGACCAAAAATAAAAAAAGTATACTGTCACTTTAAGAAAAAATAAACTAAAATATGAACTACCAAAAACCCTGCCATTTCCAGCCTGGGCTTGATTAATGATTTTTCTATCTAATAAAAGGTTCACAAACCATCTGTTTTTCTCCCTAATGCCTTGCCCAAAGGTTTTTCGTTCCTATTTCAGGCTCGGGGCCAACTGACATTCCACTCTTTTTTTTTTCCCAGCCTTGTAAACAAACCCTTCTCTCTTTTTAATCTTCCAGTGCTGTTTCCTACCCATCGTTATGCATATTCATTGCGAGTAAACATTTTTAGTGTCTACACTTAATCTCTTCCACTGGCAATTACTGTTCTATGCTGTTTTGTAATGCAGAAGGGCCAACGCTTTCCGTTCTAATAACAGCTGGGCCGCAGATGGGGCCTGCAGTCATTGTAGAAAATAAAAATTTACAAGATGCCAGTGGAATTTATTTCAGTTTTATGGAGTCACAGGAGGAACCTTTCTGTTATCCGCCCTCAGTGAAATCTGCAGGCACAAGGCAAGCTTTTGACATTTAATCAAAGGGGGGTTCAGGTAGGGTCTGGAACAACGCAAGGAAGAAAGCAGGTGGATCGTATTAGGCAGTGCCATGGTTAATTTATTTAGAAGTGATTGGCTTAGATGTGTGCAGCCAATATTTGACATCATGTATATATCTTGTTTAGCATCCTGCCTCTAAATTGTTACCACTGGAGAGACAGTGAGCTGTCACTGTGGACCGAACCAGGTGTTTGGTGGGGTTGCTACTTAGAGGTGCTGATGGAGATGGCATTGTACTCACCAAAGACAAGGCGTTTTGTGTGGTTTCTAAAAGTTGATTCATTTTTACTTCACCGCATCGTTCTCTCTGAACTACTGTAAGTGCTTCTTCAGCAGAACCCCGGAGCTTGCGGATGGGCTTTTGCGTACGGACTGCACCCTTTAATTTAACAATGTGGTTTAACTGGAAATTTTCTGTTATATGACTGGAGTATGTGAAAATGGATTTATTTGCAAAGCTTAAATTTCCAATGTGCGCTGTTACGCTGATCCAGGGTGGGATTAGGATGGTGCTGTGACATACTGAGCCGCCCGAGCTTGGTGGTTAAGAGCTAACTACGACTCCCGAAATGAAAAATAAATGGTCACGCGCACACACTATGAAACTGCAGCCCGATTCAGATACGATGCGGTTTCTGGAAGGATTCGCTGTGGTTCTTGCACCCATCCTGCTTGATCCTCCACTCTGAATCCCTTCCTTACCTCCAAACCTTTCCCCCGAAGTGTGGAAAGGGAATCCATGAAAGCCACCCAAGGACATCCCATAATTAATTAAGTAAATTCACATGGCTTTCTAGACTGGATGAAACCTATGCCAAAGGTGCTTATGTTTTCACATTTGGGCCCTCTTTTGCCACACACCTTCAGCCAGTTGCCTAGCAACCAGGAGAGAGCCACTGAGCATGCTCACTGAGAAGCCTAATTGCTATCACAATTTACTTTTGTTGTTGTTGTTTTTTTTAAGCCCATTAACCAAAACAGGATGCTTTCCTTTTTGAAGGACAAGTAAGGTCTGCATGAATTTCAAAGGCAAGAGAGTATATTTCGATACCAACACAACTCAATGCAATGCCAGGCATGCACGCGGGCGCAGATAACAAACATAAAAATTGGAGCAGATTGACATTAAATAAAGCATAAATTCCCATTTATTCAGATTTTTATAGACTCGTTTCTTTTATTCTTTTTATCTTTTCTGATTGTGGCCTTTTTTTTCCTAAGAAAGTCATTAAGAGGGAAGAGTGGAATTCAATGTCATATGATCAGGTACATTAAAACACTTTATTAACGGATTTACATTGATAGCATTTTTTCTTCCATGCCTTCCTTTTCTTCCTTCCTTTCTTCCTTTTTTTTTTTTTTTTCTTTTTTAAAAAATTCTTGATGGTTCAAGTCTGTGACGATTTAGGTCTCTTGATCTTTTCACAAAGGGCAAGAAATAATTTTGTGTATCTCAAAGAGAAAGGTACTTTTTCCTAAATTCAAGAAAAGACACATTTTATGTTAGGTTAATCTAATCTATTCATTTGTTGAAATCTTATTACAGTTGCATGAATTTTCCAGTATCTAGGTTGGTATATAAAATAAAATGTGCTTGGAACACCATATATTTAACTAGTTTCACTACTAAACAGAATGCCCTTTCAAAGAAGTGTTATACAGAGTTCAAAACTACATTTCCAGGGCGTTTCTCTGTTGCTTTTCAAATTTTCTAACTCATTTGGGAAAATTAACTCTTGTTCTTTTTAACTCTACATATTTTATATAAACTACCTTACATTACATGAATCTAGGAATTCTAATATGGGCACTGGCTTTTTAACTAATTCCATGACCCGTCTCCTGTCCAGTTAGTCCTATGGAACCAAACACAACACACTCATTGGTATCAAATTTCTTTCATGCTGGGAAAGACTGTCAGGATAAAGCTCTCCCACCCTACCTTGGGAACTTAACAGGTATCAGCAAGGAAGGAAGATGAAATAAGCTCCCGAGGTAGGGGCAGGGGCAGTGTTCTTATCTAAGCCTTAGATGTAGAACAACCCTCACCTTCTACTCCAGCCCTCTCCCAATCCCTCGCAACTTTTTTTTTTTTTTTAGTTGAGATTGAGTTTCACTCTTGTTGACCTGGCTGGAGTGTAATGGCGCCATCTCAGCTCACTGCAACTTCCGCCTCCCAGGTTCAAGCGATTCTCCTGCCTCAGCCTCCCAAGCAGCTGGATTTACAGGTGCTTGACACAACGCCCAGCTAAGTTTTGCATTTTTAGTAGAGACGGGGTTTCCCCACGTTGGTCAGGCTGGTCCCGAACTCCCGACCTCAGCTGACCCGCTGCCTCAGCCTCCCAAAGTACTGGGATTACAGGCATGAGCCACCACGCCCAGTCAACCCCTCCCAACTTTTTAATTTTCCTTTAGTGGCAAGGCATTCTGGGAAGAAAATGTTGTGCTGGTTGTGCTACTGGTGTCAATGCCGGAAGAGCACAGAGCTAACTCACAACGCAGTGAGTACTGTTTGTTTCCCTGAGGACAAATTGGTGTGTGTGGTGTATGCATGTTTTCCCAAACAATAGTTCCTGTTTATGTGTGAGCCAGTAGTTTACCATTCCCTCAGAGACAGCCAGCAGAGGGAGCAAATTTAGCACACAGCAGTATTCCCTAATGTCCTATCTGGTAAGAATTCTGGAAGACATACTATATAAGAAATTAATAAAATCCAATGATTTCATTTCATTATAATTAACCCTATTATGCACAGAAGCAGGTCGAGCAATGTGGGTAATGAAGAACTAAACGAGGCTAATTGGTACAGTCAGGAGACCTGGGCTTGGTGGTTGTGAATATGATGATACAACTGGTAAAATGGCACTTGTTTCCTTTTTCCTTCCAAAAAACTACTAACAAAAAATTTTTTAAAAACACATACACATATACACACAATATGTGTGTGTTTTTAATTCCATGGCTGGAAATACTTATGTTCCATTTATATAGTTTCACATATGTTCTTTAATATGTGAATATATATATATATGCTCCTTAGGGAAATCTTCCTTCAATTTCATTCATGTTGACAACTCTCTTTTCTCTCTTTCATCTCTCTGTCCTCTGTCTCATTGGTATCTCTCTCTCTCTCTCTCACACACACACACACACACACACACACACACACACACACACACATAACTCTGCAGCAGTTTTAGTCCTCAATGATTTGGAGCTACTCAAATGTTTTGAGAGTAAAGTAATTTTTCAATTTCTGTTTTACCCCAAACCTAACAGGTGACTGGCCTAAAGGGACTTGTTCCCCATCCCCTGCTTAATGCTGCTGGCTCACCTCAGCTCTAGAGACTCAGAATTTAAATCAAATGTGAACATTTGGGAATAAAGCAGGGAGTGATGAGAGCTTTTATGAACAAAAAGAATTGAAGTAATTGTTTGCTCGCTCTCTCTCTCTCTGTCCCTCTGTCAAAGTAGGATCAGAATTGATTGTTTCCTCTCACCTGTGGTCATTTTCTTATTTTAGAGCATTGATGATATCTGGATCCCTGTCGTTTTCAAGTTTTCTAAACCTTAATCTCTAGAAATCCTGTAGAGTGTGTCAAATTAGAACTCCATTCCAGCAAATACATCTTCACATTTCCCTGCAGTTAATTCAAGGCATTCATTAGAAAGTAAGGCTCTTAACCATTTTCACTTAAGGATATGGATTTTCTCCTCACCCCCTGCGTCTGTGCTTTTCCCTGTTCCTTCCTTCCTGCCCCAATCTTCTGACATATTTCAAGTACTTATACTCTACACCCTCCCCAAAACTCTATTGTCTTCAACTCATAAAAATCTCCATAACCCACCTATCGCCTCTTTATACAAAACCCGACATTTTGGCTTGTGATGGCAGCAAAAGTGGTACATTAAATTCACATGTAAAACTCCAACCTTTAAGAAAAGTGACTAGATTCTAATACTTAGTATGCTCTTAGTTATAAAAGGAAACTTTTTCCTTCTCTTTTCAGGTTTGATGCAAAATGGCACAAATATAGTGAATAACAGTAAGTGATCAGATTTCCATATAGACTGCATGCAGGCAAATTAGCAATCAGAAGTTCCTAACACAGTGGATGTGTTTGAAGACTCAAAGAATTGCAAAGCAGTTTTCCTTCCCAAAGTGCATTTGAGTCATCCCTAAAACTGTGCAGAACCCTTATTCATTGAAATTTTTAAAACTCAAAAAAATTGACAAATGTTTCCTTTTTATTAAAAAGGGGGAAAAGTATTCATGCCTACTGGCTTATTACAATTGAAATTCCTTCAGGATACAGAGTGTGTACAATAAATGTGATCGCACAGTCATCAAAAACTGCAGAGAGAAGATTCTCCTACCGTCTTCATAGATGACACAGATTTCACAAAGGTTTGGATAAAATTGTACATATTTTCCTCCTACAAAAAGAAACATCTATATGCAAATTTCATTAAAATAAAAAGAGGAGTGTAAACTGAGAGAGATGGAGTCAGATGTTTTATATTATGGGTTTGAATGCTATAGAATTGGTTACTGCATTTTTAAATTTTTTTCAGCAGAAAAAAATCACAAAATATTTTAATAATGCATACCTAACGTTTATTTTCTTATTAGTAATTGTTATAAAACCAGACTGTTTTGCCAGCCTATCTGACTGCACCTGTTACTAGCTATTTCCAAGAGACTCACTCACACACCAATTTTGCCTGCGTGCACTGGGTATACTTCCCGTTGTTTTGATTACACAGTCAGGGCACAGGCAGTTTGCATTCAAAAAAGAAGGCACATTTTATTTAAAGAGAGAAAGTGATGTCCTTGGAACTTCAACCTTAATGAAACACTTTTTAAAGGGACACACTGATTGGAATGAGAAGCGATCCAAAGAGAGAAGGATGGGTGCGTGATAGAGACGAAAGGAAAATGGATTAGATTAGCAAAGCAAGACTATAGTATCCCAAGAGACTTCTAAAAAATCTGTATGAAGTCATTACAAGCACACATTATAATCTTGCGAGGTAGATGCATGATTCAGAGTGTAAAGAAAGTTTGCCCTCAACACTGAGTTTCTGCCGAACTAATTCTAAATATTCCCTTTAGTCTTACGAGTTTTCAGTCCCAAATTGCTTAAATGATGATTAGTTGAAGCTCCTCTGACTAATTTCGGCAGAAGTAACATTTCTAGCTGGTTGATTTGGGCATCAAAACGAACCAGTGTCTTCGGACATCTGTACTATAGAGACAACCTTATGCTAAAACCCAACTCCAGCACTACCCTTACAAAAATAGCACATTTCCGTTCATGCAGAACGGTGATTAGACTTTCCCAACACAACTCATACTTTTTAAAAGGCGCGTCAGAATTTGAAAGTGCATTAAATAAAGGGCATTGGCACATTAATGCAGCTCTCTTTGAGGAAAGATGCCGCATAATTTCCGTTGAACCGTCACACAAACCTTCAATAAAGAAACTTCTCAAAGAAAAAAATATATATGCCCATGCACACATCCGATGTTGAGAACCATGTCCCTGGGAATTAAATAACATTCTATGTATATAAAACTAAGCCTTTAAGATGCTTTGTTTCACATAGTTAAGGCGGAGCAAACGTCCCCAGGGGACTGTTGTTTTGTTAACTTAAATAATTCTGTTTTTCTGCAGCTGTTTGCCTACATGGTAGGACTACACAGGGTATTCTGCTGGGTGATTATTTGTTTAGAGAGGTGCTGGTTTCTTCTACATCTAAACATGCATTTATAAGAAACAAATGGCTTTTGGTTTTAAGGGCTTTCAAAATGACCATGGTGTTGTAAACATGCTGGAAGAGTTGCAGCAACAGTGTGACAGGTGGATTAGCTCTCGCTCAGTTTAGCCTCTTGCCTGCTCATCCCGGGCAGCTGTGCAGACGTAGCTGATGCCACAAAAGATAAAGGCTATGTGCATTATGTTGAACACTCAGTTTGCAGCTCTATGTCATAGTCTTCAAGCCTGTTAAAAGTGACATTGAAAATACAAAATGGGGTGGCACACAAAACCCAACCCCAAATTAGGCAGTTTTTCAAGCCTGGAGGAGACGTCACTGAATGGCTGCAGAATCATCACTAGCAGCTGGAGAGACTTGTTCGGTAGATTTTACTCCACGGTCGAGCATATTTCAAAGTTTAAATTCTCAGCCAAAGGAAACAAAGACCATAGGGAAAAAAATCTTTATAGGAGGAAAAATAGTGACAATCAAACATCTCAAGAGTTTTTACAGGCTGTTAGGGTTAGAAAGAAATGTCTGCTTCAGTTTGCCATTGTTTTTCTATTTACTAAGCCTATGCTAGTCATACTTATTTTCTGGTTGGGACACATAGAGAACAAAACAAAAGAATTTTGCTGTGAACAACGTTAACTGAGCAACAGTGTTGGCCTTCTGTGGGGTGGGTGTGCTCCCATCCAAAAGATCTGGTAGCTAAGCCTACCCAGATGATTAAGCTGGAAGAGTTACTGAAGTTCATGGTTGAAGTAATGGCTTTCACCTGCAGGCTTCCAGCCACAGTCAATTTGGCCAAGAATAATCCACAAAAGAGCTGGAGAGATGTAAGCAAGCCCCCTTTCTAAGTCAGAGGTGGCACCATTATGCCTGGTCAGTGATTTTTTTTTTTAATGCTAGATAATTTCAGATAATTTAAAAGCTTCTTGCTTTTAAAAGCCAGCAACCCTTGATTCTTCTCTTCTTTATTCCATGTCTCTTGCCTACTCTAACTAATCCAGATTTCCTCTGCTAAAGTTGTAAACTGCCCAAAACTGGGCCAACCAAGATAAGGTGAGAACAGACAAGGTCACCAGAAATATTTACTGAGCACTAATGACTCCCAGTCCTGGTTTAAGAGGACATCAAAGACCAAAACTGTTACATCCCTAGGAGAAGAGATATCTTCCCACATCACTGAGACAAATAACTAAAACACCGCGGAAGATCTTTTTGGTCATGAAAATATGGTAATTTACAAATAAAGAGAGGATATTAATTCCTCATGTATTGAGGTGATGAGCAGAATGTGGTCAACACCGAATATGCAAAATTACAGAAGAAAGTACTGTTGGCATTTATAGCATATTTTGGTGACATGGTCATATTATAAAAAATAAAACATAAGACTCAAATACTTACCACCAGAAAGAAATTCTTCTGGGCGAACCCTTTGAGATGTCAGAGATCAAGGCTCAGTTTTCCTTCAATAAAAAAATGAATTGTGCATGCATCCCAAGAGACAGATTACAGATTTTATAATTCTCATAGCACAGCTAGCACACCTAGCACAGCTTCAGCTTCCAACATGTGTAGATGTAACTGTGTACGGAGAGAAATGAGATGCACAAGTCCCATTAATAATAGCAGTTGCATGCTTAATTTCATATGCACTGCAATGAAAAATTACTTCTTACTATCTAAAATAAGATTCAGGAAGAGCCTGGGAAATCAGGAGCTCTTCCAACATACCTTTCTAGTTCAAATGTGAACAAGGAGCTGGTGCCTCATTTAGGACACTCCGCAGAAAAACCCTCAGGGCAGATTTGATATGAACAACTCCTAGATCAAGGGTCTGCTCACAACAATGGAGGAAAAATGTTGTCAAAACCTTGCAATCCTTTTTACATCCAAGCAAGAGAAACATGGCGATTTTACAGAAACTTCTCATTGTGAAATAGACAGCAAACTGAAGAGCAGGTGAGGCTTGTATTGGAAGGCCTGAGTTACAGGCTCAGATGCGGATCTGAAGAATGAATAAACTAAGGCAGGGACCTTCCAGTATGTTAACCTCCAAAACTAACATGCGATTTTACCATTCTTTAACTTTGTAAATGCAACTGGTAAAGGTAATCTTAGCTGTATTCATAGGTTCATAGAAATTTAGAGCTGAAAAAGCAAAAAACTTTTTAAGATTCCTGTCCTACTTTTAGATTTTATCAGTCTAAATCTGGTATTAATTATACCCATTAAAAAAAAAATGAAAGCAAAAACCACTTTCTCCTCTAAGGAGACCAACTCACCCCAAAACTTTAGACTGAGACTTTCATGTTTTTAACACTGAAAGTTCCACCTCTGATTTGCCTTGCCTCTGTCCAGGCAAACCTGCATGGCTAACCATCATTTACAATCCCCTGGGTTCTCCATCTGTGTTGGTGGCACTGCCATTATCTCTAGGGCCCCATACCTCAAAGTTATCTTGAACTCTCCTGCCTCTCACATTCAAATATTCAAGGGTGTTTGTTTTCTATCTGAAGACTTGTTGAGATTCACTTGGGGTGGCTGACAAAATATTACAAAAAATATTAGGGAAAGTTAGATCAGTCTCAAACCTTTTGGAAGGCCCACCTGAATCACCATAATGGTGTAAGAGTGCATTTATTCATCCATCATTAAGTCAGGGTCTGCAGGCCAGACCTCCGCAGGTGGTGATAAACGTCTCAAAGACTCCTCTTTACCTCCTCGTTTTCACTCTTACTGCTTGATGGCAGTTCGAGCCTCCATTACCTCCATCCTGAGCCTCTGTGAGCCCCTGCCCTCTTCTTCCTGGCCCCATTCTTCATACAGCACCTGGTCTACCCATAGGCCTTTGGAGATGACAACTTCATCATATTCAAACACTGTCATTCTGTAACTCAGTTTAGTTAGACTCAACCTGGCATTCAATTGCTCACGATGCCTCCTCAATCTGTTGTTCTAGCTTTATGATATAGGAAAAAGAAGACAGCTTCACTGAGAGATTTTAAAAATGTGTCCCCAATTCACCATTGACCTTTATTAACTAGTTACGCTAACAGGGCAGGGCATTTAACCTCTCTTGGCTTTGCTAACTCCCTTTGTGCAGTATGTTACCTTCCTTAAAGGAAAAAGCTAGTCTAGTTAATCTCATGAGTACTGATCTTGGAAATTTATGATTTTTCGACCTCCTACTATCATTGTGTGTAGACTCTATGTACTATTGGGTAGCTCCTTATTTTAAGAACCAGCCCTGAGTTTTCCCATCTCCATGCATTGTTCGAATGCAGTTCTGTGTGTCCTTAAACCTCCCTTCAAGTCTCCTGTGACTCTCCCTGGAAAAGGCCTACCCATCACCCCATCACTGCCTCCTTCCACAGACTCAGTTAAATCTCTCCATCTTCTCCAAACTTCCATGGCTCATTGTTTTTACCCCTCCTATGACACCAATGAAGTGATTCTAGCTTTGGTATTATTGCTATTATTTGTGCACATGCCTTATTTCCTGTGCCTCTGTGAGCTCCTTAGGGACAAGGATTCCATCATACTTACAGACAGACACAATAGCACGATAGTTAAGAATTGTTATGGGTTGAATTGTGTCTTCCAAAAAAAACATGTGTTGGAAGTTCTAACACCTATCCCTCAGTACCTCAGAATGTGACCCTATTTGGAAATAGGGTTGTTACAGATGTGATTAGTTAAGATGAGGTCAGACCAGAGTTGAGTGGCCCCCAATTCAATATGATTGGTGTTCTTATAAGACCAGCATGTGAACACACAGGGACAGAGGGATAATATCACATGATGATGAAGGAAAAGATTGGAGTTAAGCAGCTACAAGCTAAGGAATGTTGCAGCTTGCCAGAAACCACCAGAATCTAGGAAGAGGTATAAAGAGATTCCTCTGCAAGTTTCAGAGGGAGCATGTCTCTGCTGACACTTTAATTTTGGACTTAGCCTCCAGAACTGGAAGACAACAAATTTCTTCCTAAGCCACCCAGTTTGTAATCCTTAGTTGCAGCTACTCTAGAAAACTAACAGAGTCATAAGAGTATGAGAAGGGGATATGCCTGGATCTGACACCTTGTTATGCCACTTATCAGCTGCATGACTTTTAGCAAGTTGTTTCAACACCTGATGACTCCATGTCTTCATCTATAACATGATCATAATAATAGAACCAATATCCTAGTGTTCTTGTAAGAAATCAAAGAATTAATATATGCAAAATTTATATTAGCATCTGACAATAAATAGAAACTATTTTAGCTTTTCATTATCCTTCAATGCTATGCATGTAGTCAGTATTCAATAAAAGTTTATTGAAAGAAAGAATATATAAATTGGTTAAAGAAAATTTGAATTTATCCAGGTGTGTGTGTGTGTGTGTGTGTGTGTGTGTGTATGCTTTTGTTGACTTGGCAATTTGATTCGACATGGCAAGATGCTTTGCTTATTAGTCACTTTATATTAAAGTGCTGAGTGGGTTCAGGGCCAGGTCCAAATACAGGTTCTGCTGGTTCTTTGCTGTGTGACCTTGTATAAATCTACTTGACCTCTACGATGCTCCATTTCCTCAACTTAAAATGGGAGAAACTTTGTCCATAGAGTTATAAGTGAAAATTAAGTAAAATGATGTCAAACAAACTTAATTTTCATAAATAGCAGCTATTGCTACCACCGTTTTAAAATTTATTTCAAAGAATTTTTCTTCTAATGTTTTCTTAAGTTCTAGATCAGTATTGTAAAAGATTTGCATTTTCAAAACTTGCATGAAGACAGCAGCACAGAGACGAAATATGACTCTTAGGCTGGCTGGATCTCAATTTCCTGATCTCTAAAATAGTGCTTCTCAATTGGAAACCAATCCCACCCAACCAGAGGGACATTTAGCAGTGTGTTGAGCTATTTTTGAATGTCATGCTTGGAGGGCTGGTAATACTGGCATCTAGTGGGTGGAGGCCAGGGTTACTGTGACTCATCTTACAAAAAGCTCAGCACAGGCCTTAACAATGAAGAATTATCCAGTCCAAAATATTAACAGTGTCAAGGCTGAGAAACCCTGCTCTAAAATGAGGTGATTGGGCCAGGTGATAATACCAGGTGAATTTTCACATTCCTTCCAGCTCAAACATGTAATAAGTGTAATTTCCATCATGCATTGTAAATACCATACTCTTGAGCCGTTCAATTATTTTTATCACTCTCTATTTTTAAGCTATTTTTTCTGAATGCCAAAATACTAATTATTTGAAATAATCTAAGTTCTCTTAGATTTCAACCCAGTTCTCAGTGTTGTACTTTCTAGATTGCTTGACCCAAATGTTTCTAAAAAAGCTTTTTGATTCACTGTTTCAGTTGGGATATAGGCTCAGAGCATGAATTAGAAACTTAAAGCAGCAGTGACTTTATCAAGATAAAAGATGATTTTTTGTTCACATTTATTGCTCTCTCTAATCCTTGCTAGGATGTGGCTCTGCTCTGGGAAGTCATCAGGACCCTCAGCTGCTGTGGGCTGTATGGAGTCCAGGCCCCAGGCTCCTTCTCTCTTGTTGTTTGGCCATTCTGGAGACTTTGCCCTCATCTTATCCCCAAAATGGGGCATCACTGTGTCCACATCCAGCCTGCGGAATAGGAAAAGGAGAAAGGAACTATGCCCCTTCCCTAACAGTATGACCTAAAAAATATTGGCAGGAGTTCCATTCATATTCCAGACACTAGAACTTACAAGGCCACACATACTTGCCAGGAAATCTTGAATATAATCTTTATTCAGTATGGTCATGTACCCAAAAAACATTTGGCAAAATATTGGGATCATGTTCTAGAGCAGCGCTTTAGGGATGAGGGGTTAAGAGTCTTGACAGGGGAATGGTTTTAACCATAGACAATCAACTCTAAGTTCAGTATTAGTCCTGGAAAGGGCACAGACTGGGCTTTCTTGAGTCATATCTCTTCCTCTCATTTCCTACCTATGCCCCTGGATATTCAAGCTGAATGTTCAACCCCAAAACCTGCTTCCCTAGTCTCATCATTTCTCCCCATTTCCTTGCTACAAAACTAGCCCAGCCTCAATATAAAGCAGTAGGAGTGATGGAAGCCTGAAATACCTGGTGGCCCTCCTTGCCAAGATGTGGAGAGAAACTGCCTAAGAAAAATTCAACACAGAGAAAAGATTTCAGAGAAGGAATAAAACAGCCTGAGCTTTGAAAGTATTGTTTGCATGCCCCCACACCCCGGAGCCAGAAAAGCTTAGGGACTGCCCATCCTTTATGCCTCCCAGTGGAGTCAATAAATCCTCCTTTTTGCTCAAACTAGTTGAAATTGTACTTCCGACACTTGCACCCAGAACATGTCTTACTAATATAACCTTCAACAAATTCCCATTCTAGTGGAGTATTGCCAGGAGGCAGAAAACATCTCAAGTTATTAAACTTCAATAAGTTCCACATAGGGCCAGTTTTCTCTTTTCCACTATTGAGCTAGAATACATACATTTCCAGGGGAAAAAAACAGTGGTAGAATTTATAAATTTTTAGGAAAACAACATTCAACTTTGTGTCACCCCTTCAAATAGAGACTAATATTGGGATCATAGACACAAATATTGATATCTATCACGTGATTGGCTAATCTTAATTTTAAAATATTTTTAAATGACATTTTTAATCGAATGTTCAAGGTAGCTAGCTCTCTTCTTGTTTAAAAATTAATTCGATTTTTTAAAGAAGTTATTCTTCCTAAAGATAATACACATGAGAAAACCTTGTCCATTATGTTCTTGGGTGGCCTTGAAGCATAGGTGACTACCACATGGCAGAATCAATGCATCTAAGGATGAACTGAATGCCTCAATCAAGGTTACCACTTTAGCACCAAGGGCAGAATTCCACAGCATTGGGCATTTGCTCAAGAATGTCTCCTGTTTGGGCTGAGCCAAGGCTAAGTTAGGTGCCTCAAGTAAAATCAACTAAAAACAGACAATATACTTCAGGCTTAGGATCTGGAACAACTCAAAGCTTCGTTCACACTTCCAAGTGCATTTGGTGCTAAGGCTTCAGCTTGTTCGAAAAGGATTATCAGAGCCAATGAGAAGAGTTTCAGAGCCAGGACAAATGCTAAATTTTGGGTCCATCAGCATGGAAGATTGACTTGGCCAGTGGAAAATCACCAGACAGCTCTTGCCAATTTGAAAACACTCAAGGGCAGCACCAGAACCTCTAGGCTGGCGAGAATGTCCCTGGCCGTTCCCTCCTGTTGGCCGCTCCAAGAGAAGAATGCCATGATGGGAATGTTCGGCTATAAACCTGCAGGCAGCCTGCTGGGCCGGGCACTGGCTGGAGCCTACATAAACATTTTCCCTTTCCAAGCCTGGACATGGTGCTCCACAGCAGTCGAGTGCCCACCCCTCCAAGCTGGGACCTTGGGGTGTCCTCCAGAGTTTTGTTCTCCTTTTTCTATCTAATTTGTCATCACCCTCCTCCTGCCCCCTGACCCCAGAAAACTTCCTCAGATTTGATCTCCCTCTCTCTTTTCTCTGTCAATCCTCCAACCACCTGCTGGGGCCATAATGACAGCTTCTTTGCTGTGTTTGCTGCCAAGACCAGTTTTATGCATAGATGGAGCTGAAGGCTTACCCATGAGGCCTGATTTCAAGGGTGTATAAATGTTTGTGGAGACCCGGTATACCGTCACTCCTGCTCAGTGACATCCGACATTTTCACAAATAATAGTAATGATATGTGCAAACCTTTACTAGGTGTCCGGTGCTAGTCTAAGAGCAGTACGTATAATAACTCATTTAATCCATTCATTGCAAAGCGAGAGATGAGGTTTAAAGTTGTTAAATGTGGCCGGGCGTGGTGGCTCACGCCTGTAATCCCAGCACTTTGGGAGGCTGAGGCGGGTGGATCACGAGGTCAAGAGATCGAGACCATCCTGGTCAACATGGTGAAACCCCATCTCTACTAAAAATACAAAAAATTAGCTGGGCATGGTGGCGCGTGCCTGTAATCCCAGCTACTCAGGAGGCTGAAACAGGAGAATTGCCTGAACCCAGGAGGCGGAGGTTGCGGTGAGCCGAGATCGCGCCATTGCCCTCCAGCCTGGGTAACAAGAGAAAACCTCCGCCAAAAAAAAAAAAAAAAAGTGGTGAAATGTTTGGTAGAGGTTGTCTCTGCTAAAATTCGTACTAGAGTGTCTACTGCTAACTGCAGATCTGGTCCTGTTGTAATTTTTATAAATGCGCAGAATTGTCTCAAGTAGAAGCTGTGTGGCATAGCAGGGAGAAGAGGACAAACAAAAGGGACCTGCCACATAAAGGTTAATGACGTGACAGTACTGCCTGCCTCGTTCCCATCTTCATCTCCCTCATTTACCGCCACTCGTTCAAATAAACCATACATATTGTTTTGCAGGGGTGTTAAAATCCTCCTGCTATATCCCCTTTTCATATTCTTATAATAGCTCCCCATGAACCCTAGAAAGAAATTAAACTTTTACAAAATTCCAGCAGCCCACGCATGAATTCCCCTTTACTTCCCTGAATGTGGCAGCTCATTTTCTCCATCTCTCCTGCTTGTCAGACCTCACAATACAATAATCAGAACATAGTTTTTTTGGCAGCAAACCTTATGCCTGCTGTAGAGTTCACAGAAAACAAGATCAATATAGTAAGTAGAAAATGTGTAACCTTTATGTACACGACAAATATTAACTTAATATTATACCACTGTCTTCAGGATGCTTTATAGGGATTAATTACATGATGTCTGCAAAGCAGTTTGAGAACCTCCGGGAAAGGTGCTGTATAAATACAAGGTATGATTATTTTTAGGAGCTGCTACTGCTGACATTCAGCATAGCATGAAAGAATGAAAAATTATCTCCATGTTCCCCGTCGTGGTAACAACTTCAGCTTAGGGTTTAGAAAACCCATTTATAGAAAGTGCTAAAATTAAAAAATGCATTCCTTGGATGAGCTCATCTATGTAGCTTGATCTATGGAAGAAGAGACCTTTCTAACCACAAACTTAAAAAAAAAAAAAAAAAAGATGACTCTCTAGGGCAAAGTAAGAAATTTAAAACGTTTTCAGTGAAGTATTCAGACCCCTGAAGTTCAACTCCTTGCCTCCAAGAGAGACTATATGTTTGAGTAGATGTTGCCTATCCCACTTCTAAAGTTCTCCAGAGGAAAGAGTCCTCAATCAACTCAGCCACCTGTTTCTGCTTAACAGCCTTAACTATTGGGAAGTTCTTCCTGGTACCTTACTTAAATCCTTCCCTGGAAATGTACCAGATTTTCTCTTACTTATCCTTAGTAAACCCAGAGCTCAGCCAGCCAGTGATTTGTTGTTATGGCTGTAGTTCATATGTAGCCTTCCTGTTATAATCCTTGATGTTTCCTAATAATTATGTCACCCTTTTCAACTTTGGGAATAAGTAATTCTGTTCTTAAAATCACTTCCTTCAAATGTCATTCTCCACCTATATTACTGTAAACCTGCCAATCAAGTGAAATTAAACTCTATGAAAGCAGAGGTTTGTGGGGTTTTTTTTAACTTTTCTTTTCTTTTTTTTTTTTGAGATAGAGTCTTGCTGTGTCACCCAGGCTGGAGTACAGTGGCACAATCTGAGCTCACTGCAACCTCCACCTCCTGGATTTAAGTGATTCTCCTGCCTCAGTCTCCAGAGCAGCTGAGGCTACGGGGATATGCCACCACGCCTGGCTAAGTTTTTTGTATTTTCAGTAGTGACGGGGTTTCAGCACATTGACCAGGATGGTCTTGAATTCCTGACTTCAAGTGATCCGCCTGCCTTGGCACTCCAAAGTGCTGGGATTTTACAGGCATGAGTCACTGTGCCCTTCCAAAAGCAGAGGTTTTTTTCTGCCTCCTTTACTGCTAGATACCCTGTTTATAGAATGGTGCCTGGAACAGAGGACACACTCTTTGGTGTATATCAAGTAAATGAACAGGGTTGTGATGATTAACTGAAGTATGAGAGCATTTAGTGCTTTTGCATGGAACATGTGCCACACATCCTAGAACAGTATCATTTCCTTCTTAATATCTGGACACTAAAAATAGTGGCCAGAGGACACACAATGGTGTCTCTTGATCCAGCCCTCAGACTTGGATTCTTTTTAGCCCCCTCAATTTTTTAAAAAATTTGAATAGTTTTCCAAAGTTTAAAAATAAGAAAATTTTACTTGACATGTGGATCTCTACCTTCTCCTGAAAAATCGGAAGACTTGGGAAAAAAGACATTCCATTCCCACATGACTACAGTGCCTGTAGGTGAACAACAGTTGCTTCTTAAATGGAACTTTTGCCCTCCCACTAGTGCCCCTCTCCTCCTGGTCTGTGACATTCACATGCTCAATCCACCTGCTACAGAGGGATGGGGTGAGAGCACTGCTGAGGATGAAACACTCAAATGGTCAAATGAGGTGTCCACTTCTCTGCCCAATACAGTGCTATCTAGAGGCACTCCTAATCACATCCTTTAGTCCTTATAACAACCCTGGAGGCTAGACAACATCATCATCATCATCATCATCATCATCATGGATGCAGAAATAATAAACTAAAGTTCACACAAATTCCTTCACTTCCCTCTGCAGTAAAAAGTTTCCTATGTCCAAAGTTCACAGACTAGGCTTATGGGTGGAGTAAGTTCTCTCTGCCGTCCTTTTGAAGATAGCCATGCCTATTCACTTACATGTTGTCTACTACTGAGCCACAGCTGCTTTTGAGCTACAATAGTAGAGTTGAGTCGCTGAGCTACG
The DNA here is from genome assembly GCF_009761245.1 of Sapajus apella. Lineage (NCBI taxonomy): Eukaryota > Metazoa > Chordata > Mammalia > Primates > Cebidae > Sapajus > Sapajus apella. Next base: position 1,967,202 of record NW_022436970.1, on the reverse strand, counting down.
TAGAGCATATGGCCTGCATGCAAGACCTACCATGTATACAATCTTGCTCTTTACAGACAAAGTTTGCTGGCCTCTGGCCTATTTGTTTGTACCTTACATTCTTGAAAGAGGCCTTAAGATGCCATGGAGCATCTCCTCCCATCAGGCAGGATCAAATATAAACTACACCACGCTGATCATGATCCAGCTAATCAGAAGCATACTGTCATCAAAAACTTTACCTTGATCACGCAATGTGATCATGTGGTAATTCCACAAATTCATTAAAGAACTGGCTGTTTTTAAGAATTAAAAAAACTCATAATTAAATTTTAAAACTTCGAATAGATGCAGGATTTACCCTAGGTAACCTTACCTAAATTGGGGCACAGAAAGATAAACAGTAACATAAAGACATATATATATACACACACAGTTTATGTGTATGTGTAAGTACATTACATGAATACGTAAATTTAACTGAATGCATCTAAATGAGCAGAAAAAGACTGGGATCAAGCAAATCCTACTAAAGAATGGGATGCCTTTTAGCTTTTAGCAATGTGTGTGTGTGCATGTATGTGTAAGTAGATTCATCTTGGTATAGATATAGAATTGTGAATACAAGGTATTTACATTGCTACAGCCAACTCTCTGTTCTCTACTCATACTGCAACAGGCATTGCTAAAATGATTACTGCCCTTTTGCCTGTGGAGCCTGAACATGCCTTCAGAATCCTACTTAACACGGTGCTCCAGAGAGCCATACAAACTGAGCAGAGCTGGCTCGCTTTGACATCTTTTAAGAAAAGATACTAGTTAGCAATGAAAGGCAAGAGATTTTGATTCTCATCTCCACTGTATTTTTAGAAACTAAGTCACTTACACTATCTGTGTCTCAGGTTTTTCTATACGAAGTAGGGCTAATTACATTTTTTTATCACTTGCTAGGGTGTGGGTAAAAGGAGAACAAAAGAGTTAATGAGCTTCTGATAAGCTAACCGTGCTGAGCCATTGTAATGCATTATTTTTATGGTTTGGGGACATGAACATAAAAATATGAGAAATAAAACAGCAGAAGCTACAAAATGAAGGCTATCCTAAAATAAAGAGCCAAGCTGAATGTTTCCCAAAATGAATTCCTTTGTAGATTTGAACCATAAAAATTTCCTACTTGAGAAAATACAAAAGTGATTACATGAGTTCAAGAAAATAATATAGGTAAGACAGTGGAGGAAGATGAGCTTATTGATGAGATTGAATTTAATCTTCTTATAGCTCATTCAACAAACATTTGTAGAGTACCTACCACCAGGAAGACACACCGTGTTAGTTGCTTTTAAAAATACAGTGATGTATGAATAGGAGTTGGCTATTCTCACAAGTCCTTTTTAAAATATATTGGCATGATGGTGTGAGTTCAGAATTGCATTTGGTGGATGGTTACAGACCGCAAAACAGTAAATTAAAGAGATACGGGCTTATTTTTCTCAAATAACTAAAAGCCTGAGTCAACAATTGCTGATGTTAGTTCAGCAACTGGTTCAGGATGTCAGGGCCAAAGGCCTTTCAATTCTCTCAGCCTTTCTCTCCTGGTTCCAAAGTAGCTGCTGGAGCTCCAGCCAATACATTCAAATCTCAGGCAGGAAGAGAAAAAGAAAGAGAGAACAAAAATGAAGAAACTCTACCCAGTGACTTCTACTTATTTTTTGATGGATTCCTATATGCAAGGAAGGCTGAAAAGGGTGGCTCCTTGTTTCTGTTTTTGTTTTTAACCAGATTCATTGTTATCCAACAGTATTGTTTGTTGAGAAAAAAAAGAAAAAATGAATATTCAGTAGCAATTTGCAATCTCCACCACTTGTATAAATTAAATAAAATGTAATCGTTGTTATAGGAAACTAATCTTTATTTCAAAGAGCTTCATTCTAATAGGGGAAATAAGACATATATACAACCTTAAATCAAAATAGAAAGCAATTTATCATCTAGAGAAGCTATTCACTATCCAAAGGATACAAAACTATATTATATAGACATTAAAATATCTCTGTGCTTTTTCTTAGGCAGGGGACAATGGTTAATTTTTATTTCTTTTCAATGTTTTTGATTTCCAAATATCCTACAACAGATATGTGCTGCGACAGAAACAGAAGGCATCACAACAGAGAGATGGCATAAGCGGGTTTCCACGCCTATTATTTCATTTTATCATTGGAACCACAACTTTCAGAAGAACGTGAGGGCATAATTAAACATTTAATCATGAACCCATATGAACCCAATTTTTGGGAAAAAAAAAAAAGGTGAAAGAACCGAATGCCTAAACTGGGCACTGAGCTCAACCATGATGATAATTCTCTGCATCCGAAATATATAGAATCATAGAATGTTATGTGGGCTGTGAAAAGCAATGACAATCTGGGCTGTCATTTATGCTTCTGAGTCCAACTCATTTCCCATTTTCTAAAGAAAGCCATTAGTGGAAGAACGCCAGAAAATGATTAACAGCACAATAAGGTGGGGATCTGGCACAGGGTGCCACCTGAGCTCTGCAAATCCAAGGATCTGGGCACCAGCACCTTCCCCAGCCTCCCCTGGCATCTGTACTAAATGGTCCCCTTTATGTAACAACTTCTAATGCCATGGTCTTACCTGTCAAAATTACTAATATCCATTAATTTACACAATAATAAATTAAGATTCTCTTGAGCCTGTGGGTACTTTAAAAATACATGAGGAACAGTGAGAACAAGGTAGGGGTAGAGGCTGGCTGAGAGTCCTTTTCTGAAGTGTCTTAGCTTCCTCACATTACATGGGTCACGGCACAGGAGCCCAGGGAGAAGTCCAATTGTGTGGAGATGTAACCCAGATAGGCATCTTCTAAAAAAATGCCCAGACAACTGAGTTATTTCTGTTTCTTTTCACGGTGAGGTTATCTTTATCCTTTGACTTTTTTACTCTCTTTTGGCATGAGAGTGTTCTTGCCCTAAACAGTTACCAAGATTGTCCTCCTAATTAATATGTAAATAGAGGATAAGACCATTTCCTTACCATAAATATCTGTGCCTTGGACTTCACATTTACGGCAAAAAACTGACTTTGCAGAACTGACATGGTTTACCACTCACCCAATTTGAAGGGAATTTCCCAGAGATCTCCTTTTATCGAGGATACAATGAAGTACCACAAAGGGAACAGTGTGTTTTATTTTAAGGAATCTGCAAGGTAGTCAGAGAGAAATCAGTGCAGCTGCCCTGCCTATTTTCTTGTTTAAAGCACACGTTGCATTTGCTTTGAGCTTTTCAGTGTGACGTTTCAGCTGATTTCTGGTCTTCAAGGACTTGGGCTATTTCCATGAGCTCTGTAAAATAGTTCAGCACTGCAAACCATTTCCTTATCATAAATATCTGTGTCTTGGATTTTACATTTATAGGTAGGTAAACTCATTGTCTTTCCTACTCTTTCTCCTTGGAGTAGGGCAGATGGCACACTGGCTAACTCGCTACTGCAGGTAGTGGGGATGGGTGCACCAAGCAGAGAGCACCCGCCAACCCAGGACCAGAACCTCGTCCTTTCCAGAATGTCATTCCATAATTCAATGCTTGCATTTTTCTTAAGAAAGTCTAGTATTGTGTACATTCTGCATTTTCATCACCACTTGACTTCAACTATAGAAAAAGGCAGCTTTGAATTAAACCATTTATCTAACAAACATATATTAGTTGCTGACAGAATAGTGGTTAAGAGCCAAGCTAGCTAATGGTTTATATTATTTAATCATCAACTTCTTCATCTGCTAAACCAGTGATAATAACAGCAACTACCACTAGATTATTATGAGGGTTAAATGAGTGGGTTCACTGAGAGATACCAACAATATGATTGACACATAGTAGGCAGCATGAATCTTTGCTATACATATTTTTAAATTTTTAGGGGCCAGGCATTATGTAGCTCTGGGGATAAAAATATACCAAAAAATAAGAAAACACTGAGAAACTGTCAGTCCAGAGGAAACCAAGGAGATGATAAAATGTAAAGTGATATCTTGCATTAGCTCCCAGAACAGGAAGAGAACATGGGTGGAAAGATAAATTAATCCAAACCAAGTCTTTGGTCTCAAGCTAATAGCAATGTACTAGTGTTAGCTACTTAGTCTTGGCAAAGTAATGTAAAATATCATCCTAATAAGGGTAACTAAGTAAAGGGTATAATGGAAGCTTTGCACTATGTTTGTAATTTTTCCGTAAATCTAAAATTATTCCAAAATCAAAAGTTTTATTTAAAAATATATTATGGCACACTTTGGGAGGTCGAAGCAGGCGGACTATTTGAGGTCAGGAGATCAAGACCAGCCTGGCCAAGATGATGAAATCCCATCTCCACTAAAAATACAAAAATTAGCTGGGTGTGGTGGTGGCTGGCACCTGTAATCTCAGTGACTTGGGAGGCTGAGGCACGAGAATCGCTTGAACTCAGGAGGCAGAGGTTGCAGTGAGCTGAGATCACACCACTGCACTCCAGCCTGGGTGACAGAGTGAGATATTTTTGAAAAAAAAAAAAAAAATATATATATATATATATATATATATATATATATAAAATAAACAAAATAAACAAGAAAAAAAACAGCCAAAGACATTTTTTTTTTTGAGACAGAGCCATCTTGGCTCACTGCAGCCTCTGCCTCCCAGGTTCCAGCAATTCTGTCTCAGCCACCTGAGCAGCTGGGACTACAGGTGCACGCCACTACACCCGGCTACTTTTTTGTATTTTTAGCAGAGACGGGGTTTCACTATGTTGGCCAGGATGGTCTTAATCTCCTGACCTTGTGATACACTTGCCTTGGCCTCCCAAAGTGTTGGGAGTACAGGCATGAGCCACCACACCAGGCCCCAAAAGACATAGTTTATGTGCTGTAACAAAGCGATGCAAGCAGGAAGAATGGACAGTTAACTCAGCCCAGACATGGTCACTATCTGCAAACTGATGTTCAGGTCATATTCACTAAGCAGAGAAGGAAGGACATTCCAGGTAGAAGAAATATTTGCAGAGTCTTACTGGCCAATATGAGAAAATTTGCAATTTTCAAATAACTACAAGAATTTACTATAGTGAAGGCACATGGTACATAAAACTGAGTAGCTGTACCTAGAACCAGAGAGGAATGTGAAGGTAAGATCATGATGAGCATTTTTGTCAAATGACAGGTTTAACTGACATATAATCAACTTACAGCAGATTACTATGCATATTAAAATTTGAAGTGTGCAATGCAATAACTTTTGATATATGCATAATACCAAGAAACCATCGCCATCAACATGGCAAACATATCCATCACCCCCAAAAGTTTTCGCAGACCTTTGTCTCTTTCTAACTACTCTTGTTATCCTTGGTAACCACTGACTGATCTGCTTTCTGTCACTATAGATTGGGTTACATTTTCTAAAATTTTATTTAAATGTCATCACACCATGTTATATGACGAATTGTGTTTCTCCAAAATTCATATGTTAGCGTCCTAACCCCTAGTACCTCAGAGTGTGACTGTATTAGAGACAGGGTCATTAAAGGGCTATTTAAGTTAAATGAGGTCATTAGGATGGGCCCTAGTCCTATGTGGCTGGAATCCTTATGAGAAGAGAAAATATGGACACAGAGGGAAGACCACGTGAAGATGCAGGAAGAAGACAACCTCTACAAGCCAAGGAGAGAAGTCTCAGAAGAAACTAACACTACCAATGCCTTGATCTCAGATTTCTAACCTCCAGAATTCCGAGAAAGCAAAATTCTGTAGTTTAAGTCACTTAGTCTATGGTACTTTGTTATAACAGTCTTAGCAAACAAATACATACAGTATGCATCCTTTTCTGTCCAATTTCTTTCACTCAGTATAACTCTAGAACTGCATGTGTATATTATTCATTTTATTGCTCCACTTCATCATATAAATATATCATAATGTGTTTATCCATTCACTATTAACAAATGTGATATAAATGAATATTTAGATTAATTACCATTTCCGATTATTATAAATAAATTTTCTATGAACATTTCTGTGCAAGTCTTTTTCTGAACAAAATCTTTTACTTCTTTTAAGCAATGCATAGGAGTTAAATGGCTGAGCCCATGGTAAATATATGTCTAACTTTATAAGAAATTACCAAACTATTTTCTAAAGTGATCGTATTATTTTATGTTCCTACCAGAAGTGTATGAGAGCTCCATTTCCCCCCACATCCTCACCAACACTTGATACAATAAGTCTTTTTAATTGTAGCAATTCTAATAGTTGTGTAGTGCTATTTCACTGTGGTTTTAATTTGGATTTCAGAATGACGAATAATATTGAGTGTCTTTTCACATGCTTATTGGTCACATTTTCTTTGGTGGTATCTATTTAAATATGTTAAAAAGGACATTTTAGATCATACTAAAAAGTTAAGATTTTATTCTCTTCACAGTGGGAAACCATGGATACATTAGATTTTGAGCAGCAGAGGAATGTGATATGATCTTGTATATAGAAAGACAACCCTATGGCAATGAAGTAGGAGTGGAAGGAATGGGAATTAGGAGGCTGGTACAGCATGTAGATGAGGAATGATGAGCACTAGGACATAGCAGAGGTAATGGGTATCTTCGGCAATGACAGAGACTGTGTGGAGTGAAAGATCCCTTCCAAAGATGTTTGCAAGTAGAATCAAGACTTGGTGACTAACTGACTCACCAGTTGGTGGGGAGTGAAGAAGGAGAGGTCAGAATGTCTTCATGGTTTTTGGCTTGGGTGGTCTTAAGTAGTCAGATGGGAGTAGTTCATCTGCAGTGAACTTAGGACAAGGTTAATCACGTTGTCAGTGCTTACCCCGGGGATTTTGACTGCACCAAAACAGGGACATGCATTGTCCTAAGTGAAATGACTCAGAAAACAGAAAGTCAAAGGCACATGTTTTCACTTACAAGTGGGAGTTAAACAAGGGGTACACATGGACATACAGAGTAGAACAACAGACGTTGGAGACTCCAAAAGGTGGAAGAAGGGTGAGAAATGAAATACTACTTACTGGCTACAATGTACACTGTTTGGGTGATGGGTGCACTAAAAGCCCAGACTTGACCACTATACAATATACTCATGCAATACAACTGCCCTTGTACCTCTAAATCTTAAAAAAAAATTAAAAAATTTAAACAGAGGCAGTGAAAGAGGCTAAAAGAGATTAATTTCTTGGCATTGATGAAACAAAAGTTCAGTAACCTTTTTTAGCAGCTTCTGAATCTACTACCCTCTTCTCACCACTTGTTAATTTCATGAGTCACTACTTCCCTACTGTCCTGCCTGATCTAATGGCCCTTGCTCTGAGTGCAGAGATCCTCAGATAGTCCTCTATCCTTCTAGTTAATACCTTATATTGCAACCATTGGTTCCCCACACTAGGCAGTGATAGTAGATAATCATCTACTATCAGTGTCTGCCAAAGTAACCAGCAATGGGCAGGTGCTCACTACAATGTGTTGACGTAAATTGATAGAGGGGATACACAGTGAGGGAGCCATGCAATTGACATTGATAACATTCTGTAATAATGCATACCGTGCGGTCGCTGGAGGTCACACCACCTTTCCAGTTGCCCATTGTATAGGGGCAGTTTTGAAGAAATGGTATAAAGTTCAAGGGATCCTGAACTGCCTTAGCTTTTCCTCCAAGTGAGCCCTCTGGCTTTGCTCTACCCCTAGTAGAAAACCAAAAGCCCACTCTCCACCTGCAGATTTGAGTCACCATCTGCCTCTGTCCTGTCCTGCTCCAAGTCCTAGGGGATGTTCCCATTGCCTGTAGCCAGCCTCAGGTGTCAGGAGAAGGTGTGGGACTCCCAACACCACCTGCAGCACAGCTTCCCTATCTTCTTATCTCTCCGCAGAGTTCTTGGTCCTTTAACAGTTCATTCAGAGGCAGCGAGGAGACACTGCAGGCTTTGGCATGCTTCTGTAGTATTTGTTTCCTAGGGCTGGCATTCAGTCTTCAACACCATCCTGTTCTTTGGGAGGTGATCTTTTGTTGGAGAGCTCCCTAGTGTCTGTTGTTATGTTTGAGACTGACTTTTGTTCCAGACTAGTGGGCTGGGGAGACATGACTGCACTAAGTGATACAACATGAACAGAATGCTTGTAACATTTTCCCATCTTTTTTCTCCCTCTTCACCACAGTGCTTTCAGAAAACTCCTTCCTCTTATAACTTCCCCCCTATATTCTCATCCATCTATGAAAGCTCAGGAGTCCTGAACTTGGAATTGTAGTCACAGAGAAGGAAGCGTCCACCAAGTGCCAACGACTGCATAAGTTCTCACCCTTCATCCACCTTTCTCCTCCATTTCCTCCCAGCCTTTCCATCTGGACTCTATTTTCATGATTTAAAGCATATATTCTATTTTGCTCATTCATGTCACTTTCTTCCCCATAGACACATCATAGATGGATGGTTTGCTTACTGGCATCTGTAGGAATTTTTCCATTCAGAACACAGATCTCTGTTTTTCTGGGAACAGAAAGTCAAAAATTTAGCAGCTAAATAACATAGATGATGTGGTTGCATCGTGTTCAGCAATTATGGCACCACAGCCTTGCTCCCTAATTAAGCCAACAACTAGTACTCTATTTGGGGCCCTAATTTCTTTCCTTTCTCACGGTGTCAAAAAAAAATGTCCTCCAACAGCTCCTTTTGAACCAAAAATTTTTATGCTTTCGTCTCAAAGCCAAAGACAAATTTATTTTGGAAAGTTTGAATCAAATTTTCTGAGTTACTCATGAAGAAAAAGGTCATGAAAATGCAATATTTTTAAATTTGGTTTTTCAAAAAAGTTTCTCAGCTTTTGGAATTCACTCCATTCAAAAATTACTTTTTTAAAAAAATAAACTTGAATTTTTTATGCCCTAGGATTCCCCTAACAAAATAGTTGTAAGCTGTACTTGAAAGAATAAGACTTAAAATGCTTAAGTGCATGAGTAGCTTCTCTGGTTATGAGCCAGTTAATTTACTAATTCATAATACTAATTGGTCATGAGTTATTAATAGTTGTGCATATTATTGGCTAGCAATACAGATGATATAAAGGGGGGCAATTCCACAATAATGCATATCTATTATTGGATTATTACATTCTAGAAACATCTAATCCTTCAAATGAATATGGAGCCACATTGTAAAATTAAACTCCAGGATATATTTTATTGTTTCCCCAATTTATAATGTTAAGAATAAATTAATAAATCTTATTTTAAATGTCAACTCATGTCATTAAAGTGTCCCTTTGCACTCTTCCAGCTTCCCTACTCTAAACTATTCCAATGCATGATAAAAGTGAAGAGAAGATACAAATTATGAACCACACATGTGCTTTAGTAATCTAGCTGTATTTGTAGTTTTGCATTCCCTTAGGTTGTAGGAAATAATCAAGTGCTTTCTCTTAAAGGACGCCTGGGAGTTGCATGGGGTCCAGAAGTAAATCATGAATAGAGCCATCAAATGACAATCTCGGATTGTTTAATTCTATCAAAAAGAACATCAAATATGAATAGCTGAAAGTAACTCACACTCACACTGAGAAAAATGTACTCGTAGAAAATCAAGACTAGGTTTGCATAGTTCTGTTTCTCTATACATCTTATTGTCTTAGTAGCTTGACTTTAAGAGCTGTCTCAGACACCCAAGGGGGGCACAGCGCAGATAAAAGCCTCAGAGCCAGGACTGCTCCCTCCCAGCTCCGAAGTCACATGAGCACACCTCGGAGGCCACGGAAGAAGCTTTTGGCAGCTGACACCTTTCAGAAATACAAACCTAGTACTGTCAGATTCTTTTTTTCAAGAGAACTAAAAATCTGGATTTTTATGTGAATACTCCCAATTTTTAAATAACGGTAGCAATAAGAATTTTTGGAATAGTGGGTAGACCAAACAAAACACAACTGAGTACCAGATGTGGCTCAGAGACCAACAGTTTGCCCTGTCCGATTTATATAACTCATTGTAACTAAATACAGCCAGTACTCCCAAATACATCAAATATTGCATTAAATGTGGTTTTTTTTTTTTATGAGAGCTTAATTGTTTTCTACCTCTGCTAAAAATTATTTGTGTTTTTCTTCTTGTTGCACTCTCAAATATAATTCAAAGTTTTTAATTTGTAGGTATTAATCCTCCACTCTTGGTTGCATTTTCTTAGCAGTTTGGAAGAGTGCTTCTTACCGTTTTACAACCTAGGTTTCCACTTCTAACAACAAAATGTATAATTTTTTCCCACTGCTTGTTTTTCCTGGCTTTAAGAGTTGAAAAAAAAGTCATCCTCATTTACTTTTCTAAAAATGATTAGCATCATCATTGATGCCGATAAATCCATGAAGGGAAAAGGAGGGTTAAATTAAATTTCTTTTGATGCTTAGTTTTTCCACCAAAAGAGAAGCAAATATTCTAAAAAGTGGTTAAACTCATTCAAACAATACAGAAATAACACTGTTGTTGGTTCAACACCAGGCACTTTGGTGAAGCGATAAGATTTTTAAAAAGCAGAGCTTTTCACCAGGTGTATGACACCATTTCACATAGCCATTTGGGTTTAAATGGAATGAAACTGGGAAAAGAATGCATTTTGCATTTGTAATTCAGTTAAATAGCTGCAACACATGAATTGGTCTGCTGGTAGTTGCCCATATGTTCCTTTCGTCATTTGAACATTTTTTTCCACAATCACTAAAAATGATCACTTTTCTATGAGGTTTAACCTCTTATTCTTAATCTGATAATTAAGCTTTTTTTTTTCTTTGCTTTGGGATCTATAATTACTATTATCCTTGTAATTGTAAACAACGCTCTAAAAATTATTTCTCAAGTGCTTGTCATCATCAGGTAATATTCATGGTATACCTAGGGACATAGCCTCTTCCAAAATCTTAAATATCATGCAAATCTTCACTTAAGAATGGGAAAGGCAAGTTCCCCTTTCTTGGATACACATTGAACTCTTAACTGATAATAATTTAACACCTACCTTCATCAAACCATGAGGGAAAAATTAGTATATATCATTCCTAAAGGGAATAACTTTTTCTTTTTTAGACAGATTCTCCCTCTGTCACCTAGGCTGGAGTGCAGTGGTAAGATCCGGGCTCACTGCAGTTCAAAGGATCTTCCCTCCCCAGTCTCCTGAGTAGCTAGGACCATAGGCACACACCACCATGACTGACTTAGGTTTTAAAATTTTTTGCAGAAAAAGGGTCTCGCTATGTTCCCAGGTTGATCTCAGACTCCTGGCCTCAAGCAAGTCTCCCGACTTGGCTTCCTAAAGTGTTGGGATTACAGGCATAAGCCACAGGTCTGGCCAGAGGACTCTCTTTGGTTTTTTTTTTTTTTTTTTTTTTATCATGTCTGGTTTTGTCTTTTTTTTTTTTTTTTTTAACTTTTATTTTAGGGTCAGGGTTAAGAGTGCAGGTTTTTTATATAGGTAAACTGTGTGTTATGGGGGTTTGGTGTACAGATTATTTCATCGTCCAGGTATTAAGCATAGAAATCAATAGGTAGATTTTTACTTTCTCCCTCCTCCCATTCTCTACCCTCAAGTCCTTGTGTCTGTTGTTCCCCTCTTTGTGTTTATGTCTTCTCATTTAGCTCCCACTACTAAGTGATAACATGCTGTATTTGGTTTTCTGTTCCTACGTTTGATGGAGCTGGAGGATAACGGCCTCCATCTCCCTCCACGTTGCTGCAAAGGACATGATCTCGTGCGTTTTTACAGCTACATAGTATTCCATGCTGTATAGGTACCACACTTTTTATCCAGTGGCCATTGCTTGTTTTTAATTTTTTTGCAGAAACAGGGTCTCTTAGGCTGATTTAGGCATTTAAGCTGATTCCATGTCTTTGCTATTGTGAATCGTGCTTCAATAAACACACATATGCATGCATCTTTGTGGTAGAATAATTTATAGCCCTTTGGGTATATATCCGATAATGGGATTGCTGGGCTAAATGATAACTCTACTGTAAGTTCTTTGAGGAATTACTGCTCTGCTTTCCACAATGGCTGAGCTTGATTTTTTATTTCAATCACTTGTAGTTTTATTTGAAAAATTCAACTATTGATGTCATAGAAAAGATGTCCAAATCATTACCTGAATATTATAATTTTAATCACTATATGATCATCATTTTATTTACATATAATATACAGTCTCCTAAATGGTAACATCCATTTCTTAGTCCTACCTCCTCGGGGCCTAGAAAAACAAATAATTCCATCAGCAAGGGTGTGGTAAGTAGCCAATATTTGGGCTCTGTGCTTCAAGAATGGATTCGGTTGGGAAGACAACATATAAACTTCTGGTTTTCCCAATCACCAGGTTCAACACCATGGAGTCAGATTTGAATCTTCTGTTCCTTGACTACTGCATTCAAGCAGTGGCTAAACCTACGAACTCTACTTCCACGGTATTTGATGCCTTTATCTCTCACCCTTCTTCATAAGTATGTCCATTGCACTGGTTCAGAATAGTAGTAAACAGTTGAGAATGGAACTCATGGGCATAAGGTAATTTGACATGTCTGAATACACAGGCCTAAAGCCTGATTCCAACCTCAAGTCATGACTAAGTGATGGGTAGTGGAGTCACTATCAAAGAATCTCCGGGCCCACAGTGGCAATGATGAGCCAGAGAATCCTAGGGGCCCTCTGGAATGAGTCAGTTTTAATGAATGTCTGGTTGAGAAATCTCATTTTTCCTGAGACCTGTCCTACATGGCCCCATCATCTAAGAAGATCCACATGGACTGAGACCCTTTGCCAGGGTAGAATGGGATAATTTCTGAAATCACTGGGGAATAGGAATGACACGTAGGTAAATTGAAGGGAACACTGAGGACAAGGAGCTTTTGTTTTGCTTTCTGTTTCAGATCTAGCACGGATGGAGCCCAGAAGTTTCTGAAGCTCCCCAAAGGAATTAAAAGCATAGCAGGAAAGAGTGGAATGCCCAGGGACCAGCAGTGATGAGATGGAGAAAGACTTGCAGTGGAGGCTGGGGGTGACTGCCCAACCAGAGACCAAAGGAAGGTGAGGCAGGGATACGATAGGTCTGTAGCACCAGCAAGAGTCATGAAAAGATCGTGTAGCCAGAAAGGGCTGTAGCTTCCTAGCCATGCTGAGACTCACTAAACCACAAGGCAAATCAACTACCAATCCTGTCCACCACAGAAGCCAGGAGAAAGACAAAAGCATATCACCCCAAAGACCAGATGAGTGGGAGTACTCTCACCCCTCCCCACAAAGAGGCCAAGTTATACACCCCCCCAGGAGACTCCATTGCCATTTTGAGAATGAGCTGAGGACAGGAAAAACATGCCAGTATTCAATATTAATGAGAGAGAATACTTTTTGAGAATTTACGGTGCCGGGTCCCATTCAGGGTGCTTTACTTACATCAATTCATCACCCAACAACCTTCGAGGGATGTTATTAAATTGTATGTTATTACTCTCATTTCATATACATAGAAACTGAGACACAGAATAAATCATTTGCTTAAGATCATACATACAACTACTCAAGTGACAGAACTGGGATTCAAAGCAGGCAGTCTGGCTTTAAAGCCCTCATTCATAGCCATTCTGCTGTGGTGTCTTTCTTTACAAAATAAAAAATCCTTAAGATGTGGAAACTTACAAAGTGGTACAGGAAATAAAGCATTAGTAAAAATATAGGGACCAGAAACTAGATTACCCCTACCTTTTCTCCAGTACACCTGGCCACCATTATGAAGGGAAAGGAGAAAGAGTAGGATCATGATAAACATAGTGAATCCTTTCCACTTGCTAGGCATTGTTCTAAGCACTTTAGCTGCATAATTCACTCACTCCTCATTAGAACCCTGTGATGTAGATCAGTGCCATCCAGCAGAACTTTATGATGGACGGCACTGGTCCACTGATCTAGTCTCTTCACTCTCCAATACAATAGCCACTAGCCACATGCGGCTAGTGAGTATTTGAAAAGTACGTTTCACAAAATGTTTCCGTTTTGACTGAGCAACTGAATTGTTTTCATTGTTTAATTTTGTTAAGAACTACTTTAAATTTAAGTTTAAGTAGCCATATGTGGCCAGTGGCTACCAAACTGGATGGTGCAGAGGGAAATTTTTTTCTGGTTTACACACAGAAATTGAAGTGTAGAGGGTCCCTGTCCCTTGTGCAAGGCCACAGAGTGACTCAATGGCAAAGCCACGATTTAAACTCAATCTGTCTCTGGAGCACACACTTTTAGCCCTAACATTTCCATGAGAGATTCTAAGCAATCGCCCTAAAACACTGAGTATAACCTATGGCACTATCAAAATTATGGAATCAAACACTTAGTTTCTTTTTCTCTCCAACAGTTGGAGACTTAGGAGCAAAGCCAGATCTGTAACTGACAAAATAAAGTCACTACATTTTCTCTTTAGAGTTTCTGAATGGCACTGTCTGCTCTCCAGGCAATATGATGTGTTTCAACAGTATGGCTGAAGCGGTCCTGTTCAGCCTGATTGCTCTTGCAACCCCGGATCTAGAGAGAGCTGCCAAATTGCTGTTATCCTAAAAGGTCTGAACTAGAAAGAGCTCTGCTCAATGCATAGGGCAGCCGAGCCCATCTAGTCAAGGCTGCCAGGGATGGCAGCTCACAGGTGAGAGGACCCTGAAGTCAAGCTAAAGGCATGAGAGTTGGGGGGTCATTGTCAGAAGTAACGCCTGAATAAGTAGAGTGCCAGGAAACTAGAATGTAGAGCTGGAAGCCTGGAGAGGGATGCAAATGTGGGTAGTCAAATTGGAAGAATTTTCTTAAGCCAGAGGCATATCTTAAAATTGGTAGAAGACTCCAAATAGATACCCCAACCATAAAATTAAAGCCTGCCTCACCCCTGCTGACATCTTGAATGACCTTAAGCAAAAGCTTACCTCCCCATGATTTAATGTCACCTGTGACCTAGGGACAATCATAGTTGTCCCCTCATTCTAAAGTCCCCTTATTCTAAAGTTTGTAAAGTACTTTTAGCTACCCATGGAGGAAAATGTACTAAAATATACCAGGATTTTTATTAAGATTGAGCATTCATATTACAGTTTCTTAGATGCTTTAACTCATGCACAAAAGGAATTTATCACCCAGTTTTTCTTTGAATTATACTCCCCTGTGTCTCACTCTGAGTTCAGAAGAGTAAAGCTGGGAGGTCAGTGTCTATGGGTCCCATGTTGAAGAATGGCTTTTGGTGGGAATCTTTGTCTGAGGAAGCCGTTGGAAATGAAATAAGAACTGCTTTGTCATTGACATAAAAGATCGCATTAATTTTTTGAGAAAGGCAAAACAATAAGGATACCCTGGAAACCAAGGGCTTTTTAACTGCAAGTCTCATCAAAGAAAAAGCACGTCGACCCACTAAATATCTTGTATAGACAGGAAGATGGTTAAAGATTTATTATGAAGAATAAAAACCCGGGGAAAACTGTGTGCCAAGGGGGAGATTTTTGCAATTTAAAATGTGTGTGTGTGCGGGTGTGTGTGACATTTGTCAAATTTCACAAAATGTTTCCGTTTTGCCAGGCAGCGTTTACAAAGCCAAACCTTGGAGCTCTGCACAGCACCTAGGCCAAAAGCAATCAACAGCCCAAGCCCACACAACAGCACATTAGAAAACATGCCAGCTTCCCTCACATCACGAAGTCAAAGAAATGAAAACCGCAATGCTGAATTGCGCAACGCCTAGAACACGAGAAAGAAACAAAACGGAAAGAAGAAACTCATTTAAAGGGCAAGTAATTATTGACAAGTATACACAATTGAGAGATAAGCTTCAATTTATTTTAATATAAAATATAGGCAAACCTGTTTCCTGAACTTGTATAAACATATTCATTAGACGCCTTATGGAAGTCAAGACTTACTATTGAATTCTACCGTCATTAGCTTGTAGGAACACTGACATGAACTCCGATCGTCTGTACAGGGAAGAATGTCCTAGATAGAACAGCAGTCAGCAAATGTTTTCTGTAAAAATCCAAATAGAAAATACTTTAGACTTTGTGAGCCATGCACCCTGTGTCACAGCTAATCAATTCTGCTATTGTACAATATATACATGAATGAGAATAGCTATTCCAATAAAACTTTATTTATAAAAACAGTGATGGGTCCTAGTTTGCCAACCTCTGCCCTAGAAAATTTAATAAAGGGAAAAGTACATACTCAAATACTAGATCAAGAATAAGATTTATTGAAATTTGGGGAAAACATAACTGTTTCAAATTGTATGTAATTCTAATCTGGTCTAAATTTATTTAATCTAATTCTATCTAAGATTTTAATGTAAGAAGCAGAATATTAAAAAGATGAGATTATAAACTATCTTATACGTTTCTGCTTTTGCTTCACCACCCGTCTCGAATGTTTCCTTCACAAAAAGACTACTCCAAGCAAATGTAGTCACCCTCTTCTCCTTTCTCCCACAGACATTCATTTATAGATCAGTGTTACCTTCTCTGAATTCCTGTAGTCTAATATTGTGCCTAAAGTATAGTAGCTTGACAACTAAATAAGTCACTGCACACCTGTTTCATTCTTTCACTCAAAAAATAACCAAAATTAGAATCTTAACATATAGTCGAGAAATAGCTTCAAAGTTCAGAGGGGAAAAGATGTGAGTTCTCCATTTTTATTTCCAATAACTCAATAAAGCCATTTACAGACACTCAAGGACACAGAAAATGCACCACCCACAAAGCCTTTTTAAAATCTTATTTAAGAGTGTATGCCAGAAAAATTAAAAAGAAATCCAAGGAGGAGGAAAGCGTGAGAGTAAAGAAACAATGATAATAATTCACAAAAATTACAATTTATCAAAATAAAGATTCATAATGGCAAGCTTGAAACAAAATTTCTGATTGTGTCAATACCAATGAAATAGTGGAATAGAAAAGAAGAGGCAAAGTTTCACAGTCTTGTCTTATTTAAGGAGGAGGTAAAAGATACTGATTAATGTTAGAAATTGATGGAAAGGAACATATTTAAATATGATATTTAAAAATAAGGATAAGCCCTGGGTGAATAGAATAGTCGTGATATGTATACCCTTCAAACCAGGAAATGAAAAAATAACAATAAAGGAGAATTGATCACACCAGGAAAGGGAAAAAACTAATTTACATAAAAATAGGAAACCAAACAGGATGTCAGAAGGAGACTGAATGTTTTCATTTTTCTAGTAAATGGCAACAGATACATTTCTCAATTTAAAGACAGAGAATTTCAGATTAGGTTTTCTTTAAGCAAAATCCAGGTATATCTGTTTCCAAGAGATACGTCTAGAACAAAATGATTCTGAAAAATCAAATATAAAGGGATGGACAAAGATATAGTAGGCAAATGCTAATAATAGAAAGCAGGAATGGCAACATTATAGTTAGTCAGGGCAAGATGCATTAAATAAGACAAAGACATTAAAAAAATATACAAACTCAGTGCATTTAATATTCAACTATGAAACTATATTTTTTTAAAAAAATCTGTTTAAAATCAAAAAAGCAGTTGACCAATTTAATATCATGTTAAAAAATTATAATACTCCTCTTGAATAATCGCATTCCCAAAATGAGCATAATTAACATCCTTGATTTAATAAGTTTATAGGTATTTCTGTAACAAAAGAAGCAGAATAAACATTATTTTCAAATACCATGGAACTATTATAAAAGTGACAATACATTAAATCAGAAAATATTCTCAAAAGATGTTTTAATAGTAGAAATCATGCAAACCATATTTTACAGCTATAATGCAATGAAACTAAACATTAGCAACAGAAAATGGGCAAACTAAAATTTATCCACTGGAAATATAAAAACATCTCCTAAATTGGTCTTTGATTTAAAAGAAATGTATAGCCGGGCGCGGTGGCTCAAGCCTGTAATCCCAGCACTTTGGGAGGCCGAGGCGGGTGGATCACGAGGTCAGGAGATCCAGACCATCCTGGTCAACATGGTGAAACCCCATCTCTACTAAAACTACAAAAAATTAGCTGGGCATGGTGGCGCGTGCCTGTAATCCCAGCTACTCAGGAGGCTGAGGCAGGAGAATTGCCTGAACCCAGGAGGCGGAGGTTGCGGTGAGCCGAGATCGCGCCATTGCACTCCAGCCTGGGTAACAAGAGCAAAACTCCGTCTCAAAAAAAAAAAAAAAATGTATAATTGATATTACATACTATTTACAAAATAATGATACGGAGAACACTACACATGCATATTTGGGGGTATTTGGGACTTCATGAGAAGCAAGAAAAGACTGGAAATAAGTAAACTAAATGCACATTCTAGACGCTGGATAAGAAAAAATGAGCCTACTAACCAAAAAATTAATAACATTACTAGATGTAGGTAGAGAGATAGAGATTAAAATAGAAAAAAAAAATCATTAGTTTAGTTGGCTAAGAAGAACAAAGAATTATTAGATGAAGACAGGTTAACCTATAACAAATATCATCAAGGCAAAAGGAAACACAACTAATATTAGAAATAAGAACAGAGGTTTAGATATAGGTATAATAAATTTTAAAACCATATGAGAGCACTGTATAAGGTTTACACAGATACATTTGAAAATGTAGATAAAATGGATCATTCCCTAAGACAATTCCTATGCTCAAAATTTAGTCAAGAAAGGATTAAAAAAAAAAAAAAAAAGACTGACTAGACCAATAAACAGAAAAGGCACTAAGAGTACAGTCAAAGAAACAGAACTCCTTCGAGAAACAGAAACAGGTCACCTTCCTGTTTTGAGTTTTCCTGGTTCTTCAAAAACACATAATTTCTATTACTTAAGATATTTCATAGCCAAAAAAATAAAAAAGATTCTAACTCACAGCAAAAAGTAAACAAAACTCCCAATAGCAACAGAGCACAGGAAAGGAAATGATGTGTCAGCCTAACTCATGAATATAAATGCAAAAAGTCTTAAATGGCATATTACTAACTTGAATCTAGTACAGTATTACAATGCAAAACAAAGTGACCAAGGAAAGTTTACTCCAGGACCATGAGGATGGTTTAGAATTAGGAAAATAAGAATGCAATTTAGCACCCTAATAAATTAAAGAAAAAAATACTGATTATCTCAATCTATGTTGATACATTACACGATAAAGTTCAATATTTTTCTCTAAATGTAGAAAAATACTTTCTTACTGGATGAAGGCTCTCAATCAGAAACCTGTAGCTACCGTCGTACTTGCTGGTGAGCATCAGACACACTCAAGAAAAAGACTAATGCCTGTTATGACTACTAGTAAGGAATACTATTTTCCAAACACCAGAAAACATAATAAGACATGAGCCATTAATAAGTATTAGGATTTTAAAGACAACATTATTTGTGGGCAACATTATTATCTAATATATCCAAAATTCAAGAGAAGCAATGGGACAATATTAAAACAAACAAGGTGTTCAATTAGATTATCAGGTAAAACACCAAAATTAAAAAACAATCTTTTCTCAACTCCAAAAAGATTAATTAAAAAATGTAATGAGAAAAAAAGACTTCATTAAAAGATCAACATATCTATTTGAAAAACTAATAGCTAACAAAACTAATAATTAATATGCAAGACATTGGTGAAAACTATAAAACTTTGTACAGAAATATAACAAAATCTGAATAATAAAAGAGAACAGCAGTAATTCCAGATGATAAGAGCCATACTGTGAAGCTGCCAATTATTCCCAAATTCATCTATTTATTATTCCAGGGCCCAGTTGAAAAAATTTATTCTAAACTTCAACCTTTATAGAAAATAGATAAGAATAGCCACGATCTTTTTTTAAATTAAGTAAATTTTTAAAACAAGGTGAAAACTTACTACAAAGCTGGGATAGTCAAAGCAATGTCGCACTGACACAAAGACAGTCATATAGACCCACACAACAAAATAGAGCCCAGAATTAAACCCTCACAGATATGGCCAAATGAATTTCAGCAAGAGTGCCAAGATTATTCAATAGAGAACAGTCATTTTGAAAGTGTTGGGAAAACTGAATATTCACATGCCAAAGTAAAAAACAGAGTTGAACCTTCATCTTAACCACATACAAAAATTAGCTCAAAATGGATCAAGACCTAAACAGAACAGCTAAAACTATAAAACTCTTAAAAGAAAACATAGGGAGAAAACTACATGACATTAGACTTGGCCATGACTTTTTGGTTATGGTACTTAAAGCACAGGCAAAAAAAGAAAAATTAGGATAGACTTCATCAAAATTAAAAATTTTCTGCATTAAAGAACACTAAGAGTGAAAAAGCAGCCCAAAGTATGGAAGAAAATGTTTTAAAATCATATATCTAACAGATTGCTTTCCAGAATATACAAAGAACTTTTATACAAACAACAACAAAAATGCACAACCCAGCTGAAAAATGGGCAAAGGATTTGAACAGACACTTCTCTGAAGAAGATACTCAAATGAGCCACAAGCAAATGAAAAGATGCTCAACATCACCAATCATAGCAGGTGAGAAAGTAAAATGGTGCAGGTGCTGTGGGAAGTGGTTTGGTGATTACTCAAAAAATGGAACATGGAACTACTCTATGATCCAGCAGTTCCACATTGAAATATATACCAAAAGGAAGTGAAAGCAGGGATTTGAAGAAATATTGTACACTCATGTTTATAGCAACATCATTCACAATAGCCACAGGGTGAAAGTAACCCAAAAATCTATGTATGTTGAACGGATAGTAGTTTATACCAACAATCAAATGTTATTTAGCCTTAAAAGGGAAAGAAATACACATGCTACGACAAGGGTGAAACTTGATGACACTATGTTGAGTAAAATAAGCCAATCACAAGGGACAAATTGTAGGATTCCACTTATATAGAATACCTAGGGTAGTCAAATTCATAGAAACAGAAAGTAGAATAGTGGCTGCTAGGTGATGGCAGGTGAGAGTAATGGGGAGTTAGTGTTTAATGGGCACAGAATTTCAGTTGGGAAAGATGAAAAAGCTCTGGAGATGGATGGTAGTGATGGTTGCACAACATTAAAGTACCTAATGCCACTGAACTGCACACTTAAAAATAGTTAAAATGGTCAGTTTTATATTATGTATATTTTACCACAATAAAAAAAAAAAAACAAGAGCAACTTGCCTTAGTGTATATGAAAATTTATCATAAAGCTACAGGAATCAAAACAGTATGGTAATGGCCAAAGTGAAAATAATTAACATAAGTGAATACTCAGAAACAAATACTGGTATTATGATAATTCAGTATATAATAAAGATCAAATTCCAAATGTATGATGATGAGATAGGCTCAAACTATTTGTTTAATCAATAGTTTCTTTTAACTGGTTTTCCCTTCTGAACAATATGAATTAGACCTTTATTTCACATCATTCATAAAATAAAGTCCAGATTAAAGGAATAAATGTTGTTATATATATATATATATATATATATATATATATATATATATATGTATACACACATATCTATCTGCATGTAAGGTACAAGAAACAATAGTGGGCTATTTTATAATGTTAATATATATAAATGTATTCAATGATATTAAATAATTTAGAAGTTGACTAACTTTTACTGGCAAAATTGTGGGAAAACTGGTACCTATCACTACAACTTCTAAAAACATATAGCAGTAATTTTAAGAGTTAAAAATGCATAATCTCTAGGGGCTCAGATAGCCAGTTTAGCTCCTGATCCTTGAGGCAACATCCTTTGGCCAGACATGGTGGCTCATTCCTGTAACCCCATCACTTTGGAAGGCCAAGACAGGTGAATTACTTGAGGTCAGGAATTTGAGATTAGCCTGGCCAACATGGCGAAACCCTGTCTCTACTAAAAATACAAAAATTAGCCAAGCATGATGGCAGGTGCCTGTAATCCTGGCTACTCTGGAGGATGAGGCACCAGAATCATGTTAACCCGGGAGGCAAAGTTTGCAGTGAGCCAAGATCGCACCACTACACTCCAGTGTGTGGGAGACAGAGCGAGACTCAGTCTCAAAAAAAAAGAAGTAAAACCATCCTCTTTCTATTTGAACTTTAATTCTGTCTTTGAAATCTGATTAAGTATCTCTTGTCCTCTGGTTTGAGAATTCTCTTGATCCACTTGCCAGTTTTGTCACTTTACCCCCGTTCCTCATGGCTTCCCATCAAGCCGTCAGTAGTAAGGAACAGCGAAATTTATTAGATTCTGGTTTTGCTCAAATATTGAGCATGCTTTAATAACAACCAAAATATTTCATTATTTGGATAGGCATGGGTACCTTATCAAGCAGATTAAAAGGATATTGTACCTGTCCTTTAGAAAAGAAGAGCAAAAACCTTGTTATGGATTATGGATTAGCATAAAGAAAAATAATCAGGCATAAATCGAGAGTAAAAGAGAATATTAATAGGAATTTCACTTCACGTAACTTAAATAAAAACATGGCTGTTTCAATAAATGAAATTAAAGTTTTTCCTGGATTCCAGAATTTAAACTCTATTTATTAAAGAGTTTAATATATTCAGGCACTATTTGGTTTAAATGAACTTATTGGGCTAGCCTGGGAAATGTAATCATTTTTACTATTTTCTACAGAAAAAAAAAAAAATTCTAATTTAAGTTGGAGCTCTCTATGCAGCAGTTTCTCTACCATTGTACATAGAATAAAATGCTTTTATACAAAATGAGCTAATGTATAAAGTATAACTCTATACCATAATAAAAATAGTAAAATACTTGGAAAAAATGCATAATCTATGTCCCAGCCATCCCATTTGGGAATTTAACAGAAATAAGAGTACTAATAAACAGACAAAAATACTAGTACTTAAAATTATATGTACAAATGTTTTTATTGTTGCAGTTGATTACAGAAAGCAAAACTGAAAAAGCAGATCAACCGAAGAGATGCATAGTTGAATAAATTATGGCACATTTATTCTAAAGAATATTACACAGCCAATTTAAAAATTACAAGATCAATCTATACAATTTAAGCTCAAAAAGTATCTATCACATATTTGTTAAATAAAAAAATTTCAGAGTAATTGCAGCATTTGGAGATAAATGAGAAGTAAAACTGCTTGTAAATATGTTTGAATAATGTTACATCAGCAAAATGGGGGATGATTAAAGACTAGAGAGAAGATTCTATTTGACTTTAGATACTTTCTGTATTATTTAAATGGCCATCATTAGCTTGTATCTTCTTATAAATAAACAAATATTCTTATAAATAATTTAAAAATCAAAGGAGTAAACCATGGTATTACCCAGAGATTTCTATAACTATCCTTCATGGATGTCAGGATCTGCTTAGTAGAGATGGCTTAAGGAGTGATAGAGACACCATAGAGGTCTGGGCTAATAGGTGGGGTAGGGTCATCAGCTCTGCTACTGTGCAAAACTCTATTACGGTATCCTTGAAGGAGGATTCTCTTTCTTGCTTGATGATGGGCCAGAACTGGCCTTTGAAGATGGCACTCTTCAAGTTGATCCCTCATGCCCTCTTTAACCTCTCGGTCTTTAACCCTCTGATCACTGTCACTTTTTTCCCCAGTATTTCTCCATTTTGGCATTTCAATAGGATGGTTCCTTGTTGGTTGCGTGTTGGGCAGGAGGCTGTGTAGCAGCATCCCCGGCCTCTACCCATTAGATGCCAGTCGCACTTTTCCCCCAGTTGTAACAACCAAAAATGTTTCCAGACATTGCGAAGTGTCCCTTGGTGTGCAAAATTACCTTGATTGAAACCTTCTGGCCCTAATTCACCAGAATAAGAGATCTTGACCAAGGTAAACTGGTAATCTGCGTAAACAAACTTTCACTCAACTGCTTAATCTAGTGGCTATTAGCAGTATTTATGCACACACCAAAAAAATCATATAACATGCAAACATTATTCTTGTTCCATCATTTCACATCTTATCTTTTGAAATAAAATCTTTAATGAGTAAACCACATTCATTTTATTAAAAATGAGAATGGAACTCCATTATCTCTTGGATATTACTGATCTGCCCCCAGGACGTGACATGAGTCTGTTGCTGCATAGAAGGAAAATTTTTCTCTGCCTTTGACTCTATTGGGCTGGTGAAAAAGAAAACCCTGAGTGGTTAAGAAAGAAAACATGTATAAGTGCCTGAAAACCCACACTTAATATGTATTACATACATAAGTTTTACAGATTGCTTCCTTGCCCAAGGCCAAATCTTCAAGAAACACAGAAGAAGTTAGAAGATAAAGTCCTAACTGTTGTGGCTTACAACATATGACAAACAACATACAAAAGGAGGCAGTTACACACATTTTTAAAAGGCCCTCTGAGTACTAGTTTTTTTTTTATTATAAATAAAATTAGAAAATTTATTAATTTTCCACCCCATGATTTCCATTGCCCTGGAAATATTACCTTTAAACATGTTGATCTGCAGACCACTTCAACTTGGCCAGGCCAACTTGTGTAAAATTTATACATTTTAAATATATAAGTATATAATTTTTATAAATTATCTAAGTAGAGTGTTTTTACCAGGATAGTGGTAAATTCTCCAGCTTCAGCACCTCCTCCAAGAACAGAGAGAAAGTGGTTTATTTGTTTATTGAAGCAATTGCCCTGTATTTGTGAAAAACAGAGCGGAGAGCTATGAACTTTATGGGACTACAGACCCACGGTGAAGGCGAGAGGCGGGGCAACATCATTTCTAAATGGAGAATGGTGATAAGGTCCTCTCAGACCTACGGGAAGTCACAAGTTGTTTTTAAGTCCCGCATGACAGCTGTTTCAGTTTTTTAAGTTTATTGAAAGTGGACATTATTTACACCATGTTCATACAAAAATACAAGCAATGTTTCCCTAGCACCTGTGGCAGATGTTTAAGAGGAAAAACTGAGCTCACATAACCTCAAGAATCATAAACATGCCAACCTTTCCCAAAAGAATACCTCCCTTTATGGCAAGTCCAGCCTCCCATTTCATGCCAGATCTCTTATCATGATTTGAACTTTGATGAACTGCCTCCTAACCCACCTTTGGCTGTGAAACTGTCAGGTCTTATAAGCGAAATAGATTCCATCCTGGTCAGTGCCTGGAGGGACACCCTCCAAGGAAAATCGGTGTGTTGTCTTAGAAAGCAGTGACTCAGAAAGAGGTGGGTGAGTCTCTGAACTCCTTCAGAACCCCATTTTTTGGCTACTGGGAAAGAAAAGAAAAACAGAGCAGCAGATGATCCTGTTTGGACAAACAGCTTGTTTCAAGGGGAGAATTCTCAAAGCATGTTTTCCAGGCATCTCAAGAAAACATGCAGACTCTTGAAATCTTATAGTTTGTAGTATGCCAGTGCTCCACATAAAATGAATTACCTTTTGCACTTTTCTTTGGTCTTATTTAAATAAGACCAAAGAGTCTTTGATATACCCATATAACTTATAAAGTTATATGGGTAATATGGGTATATCAAAGCAAATATCATCATCATCAAAGATGGCATATTTGTCGATGATAAGGAAGCCATAGCTAATGGACTTTCCCGCCTTCTAGGCTCTGTTCCTAGATAACGTACCCCTCCCTGGTCCTTGCTCCTCAGAATCCTTCCTCCTGTTAGAAACAAATGATTCGATGACTCTTGTTAATGCATGGTAAGGAAGACTTTATTCAGAACCATCACGATAGGCATACAACCATGGCAACTGGGGCTTGCAGTAGAAGAGAGGGATTGAACTCAACTTCAAATACAGGGTGGGCAATTGAGAATTTATAGCCAAAGAGCAGGGTGGGGGTGAGTGGAAGAAAAATTATTAAGAGGAAACATTAGAGGCAAGAGACATCTGGCTAAATCAACCCAACAGGATTCTTGCTGAAAACTGGCCAGCATGATCAGACATCACCTGGGGGATGGCAGGGGATTGAGGAACACAATCTGACATCAAGGTGATCAGATACCAGGGGCAGGGGAGTCTCAGCAAACTTACCTAGCAGGGTTCCTGCTAAAACTAGATTTTTATAAGAAAGTTCACAGACAGGCCTAGGAGAAGTTTCAGGAAACTAAAGTTTGCTCAAGCAAAGAAAGTTTGTCACTCCTCAGCAAGCTCATGCCCAGTGGAGGGAGTGCGTCCTTTGTTCATACTATAAGGAGCACAACTCGCTTCCATGGAATCTGGTAGTTCAACTCTGACTCATTTCTGATATGCCTCAGACTGAAACTCAGAAAACACTCAGTTTAAACAACAGGAGATTAGAGCTGGAAAGGATTTTAGAATCACTTATAACCAGCTCCATCAGCTTATGCATAAGGAAACTGAAGGGGAAATGGTCCAAAATCACCAGCTAATTGGTGTTGAAGCTGAGACTAGAATTCACAATTTCTGGCTCACAGAGCTTTTGAAAATTGCATCATAACTATAGGATGCTCACTGAGGAAACACACTTTTCATTATACCCTTCTCTACCTCAGACACACAAAGGCAGATAAGAAATGATTTTTGTAGCTCTCTTTTATTATCTTAAATTTTAGTGTTCTTGATATAGACATTTTCCTAAACAACTGTTTCTCCTTCTCTAATTTAAGATTCTGTATCCTTCAGTTGAGGTTTTTTCCTGCTTGCAGACTTGGGGACCATTCTCCTTCTGTGTGTGTCTGTGTGGTTGGGAGTAGGGGAGGAAGAATAGGGCAATCGTTCTCTCAGAAACCTATATCATACAACCCCACATTAGAAAGTAAAAAAAAAAAAAAAATCTGATGACTCAAATTACACTTAGTGAATGGGTTATCACTACCAAATTTTAAAATAAGATTTGCTTTGCTACATTCAAAAGAAATATTAGGCCAGGCTCAGTGGCTCACCTACAATCCCAGTCTTTGATTGGCTGAAGCGCAGCTGCTACGGTTGGCTTAGACTCACCTACTTATTACAAGAATATACCCTTAGGTTGCAGTTTGTTACATACAGAGATAGCTTTAAACCAAAACTAATTTAATTTAACTATTTCCTCTCTTTGGTCTGCTTCTCAATTTTGAGAGATTGAACAAAACCTTGGGCATCTATGCCACCAACTGTCACCAGCATAATGGTTGTTTGTTCTCGGTATGAAATTCATACTTCCAAAATAGGAGGATTGCTTGAGGCCAAAGTTTAAGATCGGTCTGGGCAAAATAGCATGGCCCTATCTCTACAAAAAATTTTTAAAAATTAGCCCCTCATGGTGGCACAAGCCTGTAGTCCCAGCTACTTAGGAGGCAGAAGCAGAAAGATTGCTTGAACTCAGGAGTTTGAGGTTATGACACCCATGGCAGAAGCTGGAAGGTTGCTTGAACCCAGGAGTTTGAGGCTATGATCATGCCACTGCACACGAGCCTGGGTGACAAAGTGAGACTCTGTCTCTCTCTCTCTCTAAAAAAAAAAAAAAAAAATTTAAATAAAATCAAGAACAAATCAAAAAAACAAAATAAACAATAACCTCTTTATAGTTTAACAATCATTAAAAATGGAAACACATATTTATGTTTTTAATTAACAACTAAAGTTGAGCATGAAATTAATCAAGTTGTTTTTGAAAGAAGTTGGTGGGTGAGAGGAAGATGGCCTTGGAAACTCAAAGTTCTAGAAAGCCCTCAACATCCGTAGAAAAAATGGTTGGACTTCCCCCCTCACATTTTTATATGTTTTTTTTTTTTTTTCAAGGCTTCTTATGATATTCTTCGGTACCTAATTGCTTTAACACAATTGCTGAAAGAAGGGGCATAGAACTCTACACAAACCCAGGGATGGCCCTAAGTGTCATAGTTTAAATTAGTAATGTGTAACCTATCCCATGCCATGATTATCCTAAGTCATCACATTTTTCCTTTTATGTCTTGCAATTAACCTTGTGCCTAATTACATTTGACTTGTTAGCGAGAGAAGCCAGGGATGCTAAAAGAAAAAGTTTAGACAAATTAAATTTCACAGAGTTTATTTGAGCAGAGAACAATTTATGAATTGGGAAGCACTTAGAACCTACTCTTCCCAGCAATGTGGGCAGGTGTATTTACAGACAGAAAAATAAAGTGACAACAACAGCTTGATTGGTTACAGCTCAGCATTTGCCTTATATGGACATGGTCTGATCAGTTAGCAACCTTTGATTGGCTGAAGCTCAGCTGCTATAATTGGCTGAGACTCAGCTACTTATTACAAGAATATACTCTTAGGTTGCAGTTTGTTATGTACAGAGACAGCCTTAAGCCAAAATTAATTTAATTTAACTATTTCCCCTCTTTGGTCTGCTTCTCAATTTTGAGAGATTGACCAAAACCTTGGGCATTGATGCCACCCTCTGTCACCATCATAATGATTGTTTGCTCGCAGTATGAGATTCATACTTCACAACATCAAGTCACTTGGATGATTCTTTATGTTCTCTTTATATTTTTGTTTTTCCAACTGTAGTGAGACCATTTGACATACAACGGATGGCTACATATGAGCATTTAAACCTCTTGGGAGGATATGGCACACCAGGGAGACTGTAATGATGGTTATCAAAAAATGATGCTGAGAGATCGAAGTATATTTCTTAACAGGGGACCCCACAAATTGAACCGGTCAAAATGAAATATATAAAAACTGAACCAGAAAAGGAATCTACTTGTTTTAATCAAGTAGCTTGTTTGTTGATTTCTTGCAACTGAGTTTCTGCCATACCAGATGTATTTATCCAAGTGCAGCAGGAGGTGTTAGCTATCACACGCACTCCCCCCATTCAGCCAACAGATAGTCCAAAGCAATTATGTTATCTAAAACAACTCGAGCAAGAAAATTTAAAAAAGTTTGCTGGATAACTATAGCCTTTCCAATAGAGTCAGCTATAGCAGCTAATGTTTAAAATAAACTTCTAATCAAACTTATTTACATTTATACCAAACCAAGAAAGGAGTATTCTGCCAAAAGATGCCCATTTCGAGGCATTTATGCCTACTGGCAAATTTCTCTTTATTTAACAGTACAAATTATGAGGTTTAGACCACTGTAAAGTTTCCAATTGGTTATGGAGTTACACTAGTATTAGGATCCTTCATTCACATTGGTCCTTTTTTTTTTTTTTTAACTTATTGAGACATGAAGTTGCCCACACATATGGTTGTTATTAAATCTTGCACAGATAAAAATATATCCTAGAGGGGCACAACAGACAGATCCCTGTGGGATGCCTTATGCATTAGGAGTCATCAGTAGGGAAGCACTAGTAATATTTATCTAAGGCTCCATTATTGAATCATTGCATGGTTGGAGGCTACTGACAATTAGGGGATTAATGTTATAAGTTTGTCTGCAAACTGTTGAATTATCTTTATTTTGGTTTTCTCATTCAATTTCTGGTATAATTTTACTGCAAAACCCTCATTATATATTTTTCTACTCTTAGATTTAAACAGGGAATCCATACCCATAAATCTAAAAATTTAACCCTATATAAAGGACCAGATGAGCAATTTGAACAGATAGCCATACTTGGAATATCAGGGAAATTTGTTACAGGGCAAACCAGAGAATCTCTAAGGTCACATAATTGTTTAGGTTTAACCTGCCCTGTCTAACATTCAGTTAACTTCCCTGCAGAAGCTATCAATTATGAAATCTTAACTATCACATTATATTGCCACATATAAACAGAAAAAAATACAAGCGGAAAGGGGACAAAGATCTCTGGTGACAGAGAGAAATCTCGATGATCTGTGATTCTGGGAAAGTTAACCACATCTAGGATAACATCTGCTTCTGAAGAGAAACCTCTCTGGTCAGTTTTACCTGGAGGTCTCCAACAAGACTACAAGAGTCTGGAGGTGACTTTTTGAGTTAAAAGAAGCCCCACAACTCAAGGATCCAAGACTTGAGGCCCTGAAATTTTGCTACAGAGAAAAACTTAGGATGGTCCCTTCAATGGAGTTCCAGGCAATTCTTTCTCCAGTACTTTGGCATAATGCATTATAGCTTTGAAATATTGTATCATGTCAGAGTTTGTAAGAACAGGAGACATGAGTTTCTATTATTAGCAGCATGGGCCTTCTAGTAACTATTTCATAAGGGGTTAATCTGTATTTTCCACTAAGGGTAAATCTGATTGCCAACAATCAGTAATACCTTTTACCAAGGTAATACAATTGATTCAGTTAGTTTTGCCTAATTCCACTGTGTTTGTAATACCTTATTTAATTGTTTTATAACTTGCCCAGTGAAACAAATACCTTATAACTAGAAAATTCTCCAGAAATGCTCCATAAGGAAAACATATGTTCTGGTAACCATTTAGCTACTGTTGTAGCACTAGCCTTCCTGCATGGAAAATCTTTTATACAACCAGAAAATATGCATGGAAAGTGGCAATTGAAGGAAATCCATCTGTAAGTGTTCAAATAATCCAACAGGTGCTAGCAGTGTATCACCTGAAGTTTTTATGGCCTTACCAGAATTATGGGTATGACAAATCAAACATTGGTTATAAACCACTTAATTAATTTTAGAACAGTCATTCCATCCATTTGTTAAATAATTTTTATCATTTTATTTACTTCATGATAGGTCATCAAGTGCAGAGCTTTTGATAATGGAAAAATTAAAAACTCAAGAAAGACCAGGCAGCTGTCCAGGTTCCTCACACTTAACATTGGACTTACATCACCTTAAATACCAGTTTTATTTCTACAACTTAGGGGCATAGCACTGTTTATTAAGTAGATATCATAGGTAATTTGACTTGGATCAATTTTGTGGAGTTCCTCAAAATTGTATATCTAACCATGTTTCATACTGGCTGATTTAGCATGAAAATCTTCCAAAGCATTTCCTTGGTGTTTAATTTATTCTTGTCCTGCTTGATATTGGGTTAGCAGTTTTATAAAACTAATCAGTTTTTTTCATTAAAGTTCTTGGAATTTTTACCCAGTCCAATGATATAATCAGATTTCTAAGAATTTCATGTAATTTCTAGAACACATATTAATAACACATTGATGCAAATATAACTCAAGAAAGGTTTGGTATTAGTTTTTATTTGACAATGCTTCCCATATAATTTAATATGTCAGATAAGCCCAGTTAGTTTACTATAACTCTGTATAAGGAGAGATAGCTTTTTGAGATATTCCAGGGAACCATCTGGAAAATTCCAAAGTTAATTTGAGGTCAAAAAAAAATTTAGAATTTAATATTGGAAATTTGTCAAAAAATATCAAGAGTTTAAAACAGCTGATCAAAATAGGATCACAGGTCACTGTGAAAGCAATAGTCATTTATTTAATTAAAATACTTTGAAAGCAAATACAGAAAGATACATAATTGTAGAAAAACCGTAGCTCTTTTAATACACAGGACTCAGTTTCTTAAGTGATCAAAAGCCTAATAAAGACAACATGAAGTACAGGAAGTCATCCTGGTAAAACACAGAATCTATAAGGACACGTGCACATGAATGTTCATTGCAGCACTGTTAACAATAGCAAAGACCTGGAACCAACCCAAATGCCCATCGATGATAGACTGGACAGGGAAAATGTGGCACATATACACAATGGAATATTATGCAGCCATCAAAAACGATGGGTTTGTGTCCTTTGTAGGGACATGGATGAACCTGGAAACCATCATTCTCAGCAAACTGACAGAAGAGCGGAAGATCAAACACCACATGTTCTCACTCACAGGTGGCTGTTGAACAATGAGAACACATGGACACAGGGAGGGGAGCACTACACACTGGGGTCAGTTGGGGGGAAATAGGGGAGGGACGGTGGGGGGTGGGGAGCTGGGGAGAGATAGCAAGGGGAGAGATGCCTGATGCAGGTGATGGGGAGAAAGGCAGCAAATCACACTGCCACGTGTATACCTATGCAACAATCTTGCATGTTCTTCACATGTACCCTAAAACCTAAAATGCAATAAAATAAATGGGAAAATAAATAAATAAAATAAAATAAAATAAAAAAATACAGAATATTTGTTTCCTAGGTGGATTACCTAAAAGCTAAAGAAAACCTTTCAACAATTTCCTACTGTAAGCAGACCAATACTCTATGAAAACTTTGTTGTTTTAACAGAGATGACCAAATTCTAGTTTTGCATCAATTTGCTTTTGACACTAGTGCTCAATTTTTAGAAAAACTTATGAATGTTTTCCTTTTAATCTTAGTCAGCTTGGTCAAACACAAAATTTCTTTCACAAGATTCATCTTCCACAAGCTTCCTATAATTTCATAGCCATTTAGTTGTTTTTTTTTTTTTTTCATACTTTTCCTCTTTCTCATTTTAAAACAAACAGTCATTCTACTTTAGGACAAAAATTACACTTGTTTCCTTAGTAAACAGTCCCTCCTCATACCTTATAGCATTTCCTTGCCAAAAGCACACCTTACCTTCCTTGCATACTTGAACAGAGTTATTCCCTTTATTCCTAGTAATTTCAGTTACATATATGAACTAGAAGTCTTAATCCTTAGTGGCCTTAATTTCTAATGAACAATAGGAGGTAAACAATACTGAAATGTCTGTACACGAGAAGTCCACAGATTGTAAAATCTATGAATCATAAATTCTAGAAGGATGTGTTTTTTCATAGTACAATTTGTCAGTGTGGCACAGAACATGTTTACTAACAGTCCCAAATATCTTTAGTCTCTTTGTAACAAGAAACTGTAAAGAAGAAAAAATTTTATCTCTATCCTATTAGGATCTGTGGCTAGACCTGAGATTAAATGGTTGTTTATAAGACTTCTCTCAGCCTTAACTATCCTTTCCTGATTATAAGAATGTTTAAATCTTGTAGTATAAGGAGGATGTCTTTCATATAAGAATTCTATTTTCCTCACATCTATTTAACTCACTTGTTTTTAACAATTATGCTAGGATTTCTAACAAAGAAAAGACATTAAATAGCTACCCATCATCTTAAGTTTTTTTTCTTGCTGAAAAACTTTAAAATAGAGAAATAAAAAGATTATTTTACCAGTATAAATAGGTAGGAAAATTCATGTATCTGTACCATTTAATGATAACTCTAAAGATAGGCTTATTTTAATTAAACCAACAATATTCTTATTTATGAAAGATATTCAAGCCACATAAATTTGGAAAGCATCTGGGTTAGTTTTTATTTTTCTGAAAGAATATTTAATTTATATAAGTATATATTTTTCTTTAAGCCAATTAGATAGAGCTCTTTCACAATTTAGTTTTAGCAATATCATTAGGAGATAGAAAAAGATCACACATATATATATCATACATATAGGCATACATAAACATATAGATAGAAACAGATCATATAGCTTTCATTCTAAAATTTTAGCCATCTGCCAGGTACAAAAATATAAGTATTTTGTATGCCTGGATTCAGCATGGATACTTCTAATCTTGCCTTACATTCAGAAACTAGTTCAGCCTTTGTTTGTTTGTTTGTTCATTTTCAAGATTGAATGACAGATGACTCAGTTGGGGTATTTTTCCCAAAAGAGATTTTGGGGGCATAGTAAATATCATGACAACAAGAAAGAGGTGGACAGAGTTGGCTGGGCACATAGTCAGCAAGGGTTTAAGAAGAGGGGATTCGGCCGGGTGCAGTGACTCATGCCTGTAATCCCAAAACTTTGGGAGACTGAAGTGGGTGGATAACCTGATATCAGGAGTTCGAGACTAGCCTGGTCAATATGGTGAAACACTGTCTCTACTGCAAACACAAAAATTAGCTGGGTACAGTGGCACACACCTGTAATCCCAGCTACTCAGGAGGCTGAGGCAGGAGAATCGCTTGAACCCAAAGGCAGAGGTGGCAGTGAGCCAAGATCACACCATTGCACTCTAGCCTGGGAGACAAGAGCGAAACTCCATCCCAGA
Source organism: Sapajus apella (assembly GCF_009761245.1). NCBI lineage: Eukaryota > Metazoa > Chordata > Mammalia > Primates > Cebidae > Sapajus > Sapajus apella. Next base: position 1,933,281 of record NW_022436970.1, on the reverse strand, counting down.
AAAAAAAAAAAAAAAAAAAAAAGAGGAGATTCAGTCAACTGGTAGGTCCTCTTAGGAGAAGCAGGCAGGACTGAACAGAGAAAACACAAACAAACAAATTATTATACGTCTGTTTCTCCAAAAATGGTCCAAGTGTCAATTAGCTAAGTTTGGACACAGAAACATTTTGAACTTAATTTAAAACCCTTGCCATAAGAATTTTTTTCCAAAGATACTGATTATTGTGTTTTAGTGAGGAAACATTCCAGGCCAAAAGGAATGATTTCATCAATGGCTGTTGTAAAAAGTGGACAATTTATTTTCTTTTTTTTTTTTCCATTTATTTGTTTTATTGCATTTTAGGTTTTGGGGTACATGTGAAGAACATGCAAGATTGTTGCATAGGTACACACGTGGCAGTGTGATTTGCTGCCTTTCTCCCCATCACCTACATCAGGCATCTCTCCCCTTGCTATCTCTCCCCAGCTCCCCACCCCCCACCATCCCTCCCCTATTTCCCCCCAACTGACCCCAGTGTGTAGTGCTCCCCTCCCTGTGTCCATGTGTTCTCATTGTTCAACAGCCACCTATGAGTGAGAACATGTGGTGTTTGATCTTCCGCTCTTCTGTCAGTTTGCTGAGAATGATGGTTTCCAGGTTCATCCATGTCCCTACAAAGGACACAAACTCATCGTTTTTGATGGCTGCATAATATTCCATGGTGTATATGTGCCACATTTTCCCTGTCCAGTCTATCATCGATGGGCATTTGGGTTGGTTCCAGGTCTTTGCTATTGTTAACAGTGCTGCAATGAACATTCGTGTGCATGTGTCCTTATAGTAGAATGATTTATAATCCTTTGGATATATACCCAGTAATGGGATTGCTGGGTCAAAAGGAATTTCTATTTCTAGGTCTTTGAGGAATCGCCACACTGTCTTCCACAATGGTTGAACTAATTTACACTCCCATCAACAGTGCAAAAGTGTTCCTATTTCTCCACATCCTCTCCAGCATCTGTTGTCTCCAGATTTTTTAATGATCGCCATTCTAACTGGCGTGAGGACAATTTATTTTCAATGGCTTAACCACTTCCAATAAAGGCAGACAGCTCAGGCCATAGGATTTTCTTTTGGGGCCCTTCAGTTTGGGGAGGATGTCCTCTTGGTCTTTTCAGCTGCTGTAACTGTAAAGACATGCACCTCTTTGACTTTTGAAGAAACTGCCTCTAGAAGTTGCCTCAATGTGACTACTCTAAGCTATCTTTGGTAAAGTTCACCCATTTCTGTAGAAAAATCAGTTTCTGGGTACATAGTTCTTTTACATGAAATTAGCTGGAGTTTCAAATGAGGAGGTCTGGCCTTCTTGGATCCAAATGAACCCAGGATTTCCTGTTCTCTCCTTAACTACTTATTGAACCCAGTACAGTTTCAGCGTGACCCAAGTAGACAACTGAGGCCTCCCTATAAGACCCTGTCCTATTTCGGTTGCAGTTTCTGAACCCAGGTCTGATTTTTTTTAAATGCTCAAATAAACTCAGAGATTTCAAAACACAGCTTCATGGAGCTTGAATCTAAGAGAGAATACATCCATCACCCCAATTGCTGCAAGAGATCAGTGAGCACAATGGGCCTGGTGTGTGCTTCCACTTGGTCACTCACTACTTCTGACCTGAGGGTTACAGGAGGTCTACTTCAGACCCTATCTCCAATAACAAATTGTTTTAAAAAAAAAATGGTGGGTAAACAGCTCACATCTATAACCCCAACACTTTGGCAGGCTGAAGTGGTACGATCACTTGAGTTCAAGAGTTGGAGACCAGGCTGGGTAACATAGTGAGGCCTGTCTCTACAAAAAATTTAAAAACAACTAGCCAAGCATGACAGTGTAGGCCTGTGGTTTCAGCTATTCATGAAGCTGAGGCAGGAGGATTGCTTTTGCCAAGGAGGTCCAGGCTACAGCAAGCCGTGATTGCTCCTCTGAACTCTAACTTGAGCTACAGAGAGAAACTCAGACTTGAAATAAGAAAAACATTAGACAAATTAAATTAAGCAAAGTTTATATGAGCAAAGACCAATTCATAAATCCAGCAGCACTCAGAACCTTCACCCAGCAATGTAGGCAGGCCTTTTTTCTAGTAGAAGGAGGAGGTGACCTACAGAACCGCTTAATTGGTTACAGCTCAGAATTTGCCTTATATGGACAATGCTCTGATCAGTTGGTGACCTGTGATTGGCTAAACTCAGCTGCTTTAGCCAATTGGCTAAGACTCAGCTACTTGTTCTAAGAATATACTCTTAGGTTTCTACTTATGGAGGCAATTTAGGGTAAAATTTAATTTAATTTAACAGAGAAAATCTCCTTTGCTACTCAAGAACAGGAACCGTGGGTCCTATTTGAGTTCAGACCTCCTTACCTGTCTTCTTTTTCATTGTCTTTCTGAAAAAAAAAAAAAAAAAGTGGCAGGTGGTTCTTTTGAACACCTTCAACACTATGTAATTAAACAGGCATACATTTTCATCAGCTAATCTTAATTTATTTTCAAATTGACCCCAGAGGTGAATTACAAACCAAAAGGTCCTACAACCTGAAGAAGAGAGCAAAGCTACATGGATGAAAAAAGGTAAGTTCATATGCCTCATAGGCCAGGAAAAATATTGAGTCGAATTACACCCCATGAATTATTTACACTATTTCTCTCTGCTAAATCTAAGAAAACATTCCACTTGCATCAAATCTACTCCAGGAGTTTTAACTGTTTATTGTAAAACCAAGTGCACAATAGCCCTTTCATGAAATATTTAGCTATATGTTTAGCACTAACAAATATTACACAGATATTATGAATGCTTCCTTATTATAAAGCTGAACATTCAGTGCATGAAACTTTAAGCTCTATATTCCAAATCGTTATGAACAAGATGTTTCCTCTCGGGCAATTTATTCTGGTGATGTGGAACCTTTGAATAAATAGTGACGCTAGTATTTTTAATAGCTGTTTCCCACCACACATTGCAAAGGAAACATTAACAAGGGCTGGATTCATAACTCATCATTGTACAGGTCCCAGATTTAACAACATTTATGGGGAACTATAAATTATCTTATATGTGAATATTCTGCCACTTGGATAATTTCATTTGGCTACATGTTCTCTACCTTATCGTTTTGAACAGAAGAGATATCCTATTTATGAAACATCCTGAATAATGACAGAATAGTCTAACTTTAAGAGAACCCCTTCAGAAGATGGGATGGCACATGTCTGCAGTAATTTAACCAGGCTTTTTTTTCTTTTGGTTAAAATGTGTTTCTGAGATAACGGTAACAATAATGCTACAAAAAATATTTATTTTCCCTCTCTCTTCTCTTTCTAGTCCCTTTGATCTGCTTGGCTTTAAATCTAGCAACAACCCATTCTTGCTTCATATTATTCTCCAAATCACTATTAATATTGTCAAAAGCTATTCGTTCCTCTGGTTAAGAGAGTGATTATCTTTTTTTCTTTTCTGATCTCAGTAAAGTCCTCCAATCAGAGAAATCGTTATATTTTACTGGTTTCCTCCAAATGATAGAAATATATTGTACTTTGTAAATCTTTATATGTTATGAAATCCTGGACTGGGAGCAACTTTTTAAAAAATTAATGTCTGTGGTGCTTTTTTATCCTCACAAAATGTCTGTCACTCTTCTATTTGTGAAGTATCACTTACAATCATAGCATGTCATATTTGGAAGACACAGTAGAGACCATCAGATCCAGTAAGTTTTAACCAGGGAAATCTTTTTAAAACATATGCTAAGCCCCTTGCTCATAGATTTAGGCTTAGCAGGTGTATGAGGGGGTGAGGAGGGATGAGTAATCTTTGTTTTTTCAGCTTCTGGATTTTTTTAAAAATCTAGGGCTAAGGAAGGCCTTTCTAAGTAAGTCACAACACTTAAAAATATAAGAGAAATGCATCATTTGACTTCATAAAAATTAGAAATTAATACAAACATAATCAAAACATTATAATCAAAGTCAAAAGAAAAATGACAAACTGGCGGAAGTGTTTGCAAAAGCAATTTTCCATAATAAATAAAGAGCTCTTATAAAGCAATAAGAAAACAAATTTCCACTCGACCTCATTCATAAGAACTGTGTGTAAAAATAATAAAATAACATTGTTACATATCTGATTGCCAAAGATTAAAACATTTGGCAGTTTGGGTTTACATAGGTGGAAGGTACAAGGGTGCTGCCACTTTGGAAGCTGGTTCACAACACAAAAGGGACAGGATTTCTACATAAAAGGCAATGCCAGATTAAACATCCCCCTGCCCATATATATAATAACACTCAAAACAAAGTTGTAAAACAGGTATCAGCAGCAAACAGTCAAAGAAAGGAGGAACAACCAGGTACCACATCTTCAAAATGTTGTGATCAGTGAACTAAATGATGTCAATGTTGTTCTTCATTGCTCATCACCAACATTTCACTGCCCAAAAATGGAACTGGGGAAAACCTAAGACAAAATTTTTGAAAACTCTCATAAATATTCCTCAATTTAGATAGAAGTATATCAAGAGAGATGAACAAGCAGCCTGAAGAAACTGTAGGAACGAGGCATAAGAAAGGCTCCTGCACTCCCTGGTAGAATTTCACAAATGGAAGAAGACAGCCACCCTCTATAGCAAGTAGAGTGAATGGGGCATTTAAATTTAATAAAAGACACACTTTTAAATCTCATGAAAAACACAGTGAAAGGAAGAAAATAAGTTAATAATGACATGAATTCATTTACATAGGAGCTGGGGAAGAAATATATAGTAAAACATACAAATATAAAGTAAAGTAACGGGAACTAACTGTTGAGGAAATAAATTGAGAATCAAAAAATAGCATTATAGATTTAATAGCAATGTTAAAAACAGCAAGGGAAAAATACGTATGCCTGCAAATTAAATTGTTTGTAGGAAAAGCTGCAGATAGACTGCAAAGGAAACAGAGATTAAAGCATTGGGGAGAAGAAAATAGACGTAAAATACAACAAGATTCAATATAAAGTAATGTCGAACTAGGAAAAAACTTTAATGAAAAGGAAAATTACTATAAAATACATTATAAAAATGTCTTTGAAATGAAGGAAGAAGTAAGCATGCAGGTCATAAATGTACACCATATTCCAGGAAAAGTTGATATAGAAGAAAAAATACATCAAGATGTATTCAAATTACATTTTTAGGTTTTAACATGAAAAAACAAACATCTGGGCATCCACACAACAAAGCAAGACATTTACAAGGTGTAGAGTGAAAAAGAATCAGATAATTTCCACTACAATTCTCCTTTCTAAAATGTAGTAATATCTAGCATATTCTGAGGGAATATGAGACCTAAAACAACTATACTTGGTAAATTTTTCCCTTTTCTATAAAACAGCTGAATCATGTTCTCATTCAAGCACCTAGAAAAAATGGTAATGTGATTCTGTTGAAAAACAACAATAATGTCAATGAAACCTAGGTAACTGAGAAAGAAATCAAAATTTTAAAAAGATAAAAGAGCTATTTTTTTTTTAAAAAATGTGATGAGTCCTAAATCTGCTAAATATAGAAATATGGCTTAAAAACTCAGGGACTAATCATTGCAGAATAGATTGTAAAGTGATAGGCCTTAACAAATTTTTTAAAAAATGTTTTAACAAACCTCTTCTGGGGACAGGAGAAAGCAAAATAGAACATTGTGTAAGAATGAATTTAATCCTCAGTATTTTTAGAATCTTCCTTTTCAATTTTAGAAGGAACTTTTAGAAACTAATGTGTCTTGTAGCAATGACTTATGTAAAGTGTTAGAGATTCATTCAGTTTCACCTGAGTTTCTTTTTATCCTGCTGGATCCAAATAAAAGTTAAGTGTAATATACTTTTGAAATTAGCATATATGCCATGGTTCTCTTTCAAATAAAATTATTTTATCTATCTGGCTTTCTTTTACATAAGCATTAATAGATATCTGTTATAATAGTCATCTAATGTAAAAAATGGTGATTTCTATTTAGTTATATATTAGAATAAATTTTACTTTCTTCTTTTTATTGTTCTTTGTTGCTTTGATTTTTGTAAATATGCATGATCTTTTCGAAAAGAGATTCCTATGCTAAAAAAAATCTGATGTGCATTAATTATTCTAAACTCATTTTAAAATTAATTCAGAACAGTAATTTCATTTCTAGGAATTCATTGTACATATCTATTTGCCTATACAGGCCTATAATATTATACATACAAGTATGTTCACCATGGCAAACCTAAATGTCTGTCAATAGAAAACTAATTAAATAAATCATGGCATACCCATACAATGAAATGCTATACAACTTTTAAAAATAATAAAGTAGATTTAAATATCCAAGATATGTATCATTTTATAAAATTCAGCTGAACCGTGGTATAATATATTCCCATCTGAGTTAAAAAAATAAAAAAAGGAAAGTGATATATATACACACATATACTTATAACACCTGGTTGCAGATGAATAGAAAATGTGTGTCGACATGCACAAAATTTGTCAATGGTAATTGCATCTAGGAGAAGGTTAGGAGGCTGGAATGGAGAATTATTTTTTATTGTATTTTCTTTTGAATCATTTACATTTTTTATTATACACACTTGCTGCACCTTCTCTTTAGTGAAAATTAGTTTTAAAAGGAAAACTTGACCGGGCACAGTGGCTTACACCTGTAATCCCAGCACTTTAGGAGGCCATGGTGGGGTAGGGGGATCACCTGAGGTCAGGAGTTCGAAACCAGCCTGACCAACATGGAGAAACCCTGTCTCTACTAAAAATACAAAAGAAAGATAAAAAGAAGAAGGAAAGGAATGAATGATGAAGGAATGAATGAAGGAAGGAAGGAAGGAAGGAAGGAAGGAAGGAAGGAAGGAAGGAAGGAAGGAGAGAAAAGAAAGAAAGAGAAAAGAAGGAGAGCAAGAGAGAAAGACAGAAAACTTGACTGGTGATTTTGTTGTTCAACACCTTTATTTTACGGATGAGAAAGTAGACTGGAGACCAATTAAGTGACTTGACCTACTTCACATAGTTAACGTGAGATTATAATTCATATTTTCTGGAGTCCATTTTAATGCATGCTTTATACTACGTCATGCTTATAAAAATGTTGTTACCAAACAAGTATCATCATCATACACAATCTACAGCCTCCCAATGGTATGCTTCAGAGTTTTAATAATTCCAAAAGGAGCAAGTTACAACTCCAGTAAGCAATGCTTCTGGAGAAATCTGTGGCATGTTAGATGAAACCGAATTGCTAGCAGTGGAAATGAGTGTGCCTACATTCTCCATTGGTTGTCACCCAGAACCTAGCATACTTTCAGGTTTTGTTAAATGCTCTGATGGTTTTCACCTAGTTTAATTTCAGTGGACTCTTTGTATCAATTTATCACACTCTTGGGGTAGGAGCGGGTGGAAACCAGGAAAAAAACAGAGAGAGAGCGAGCTCATATAAAGAGAGAAATCACTTCACAATGTGGTTCTTAGAATGTTTGCCTTTGAAGTCTACATTCATACTTCTGCAAAGTCTGAGACATCCCCAGATTCTAATATGGAACATGTTCAAGTGTCATATTCTGATAAGCATTTTAACATAGGGACTTCACACTTACACCACAGAAAAAACAATATGATTTTGTAAATTATTAACTACCCTCCTGTGATTTTTCTGCAAAATTTTTGCCTGAAAATGGACAATGTACTGCCATTAAAAAAAAAACGAAAAAGGTAAAGAAACAGGATGGTTTTATTTGAATTTTGACTCTGCCTTTTTCTAATTAAGCAGCCTTGGGCATGTTAGTTTCTATCCATCAGATTTTCATCTTTAAAATGAGAATAATATTTTCAGTTTCTCAGGATTGAGGAGAGAACTGAATGATATGATATGTGTCAAGTGCCAAAAACAGGCTGTGTCAAAAGTAGATACAAAATAAATGTTAATTTCCTTCTCCCTCCTTCTCTAGATGAAAAACAAGTTTAAAAGAATGTAGATATGTATGCTTAGAGAAAAATTATGCATATTGAATCAGATTTGAAAGAAATCAGCCTAAAATGGAAATGAACTCAAATTATGAATGTGGTCATTTAGTGAATTGAAATTAAATACACTTCATCTCAATGAAGTCAGCGCTATCAACAGAAAGAAGGAAAAATGCATGACTGCATTCTCATGTATTTCTTGTTTTTATATTTGCTTCTTTGCTTATAATTATCAAATACTAATGAGGGAACGTGATTTGGAGTTGTATAATTAAAATGAAGAAAAGGTAATTTTAGGCAAAGTATGTGGAAAGTCTTTTGATAATGAGATTGAGACACAAGTATTTTCTAGAGAAGATAATTGAGTTCCTATAATTTAAGACACTAAAACTAAAGTATGTCTATCAGATGTATGCTGTATATATTAAAGCTAATATTCTAGTGTTATTTTCTAATATGAAGCAGCTAATATTCAATAACATCCCGATATTTTTACATTCCATTTTTTAAAATTTGTTCTTCCTTATCATCTGACTCTCATTTACATTCCATTTTTGTATAAAATACACATATATTGACCACTATCTAAAGGTATACATTACATATAGATATGTGTATGCATATTTACATGTATTAATTCCTTAATATGTGATGCCCTTTGCTCAGTAAGCCAAAGTGTGTGTGTGTGTATGTTTATGTGATACACACACAAAATAGGCTTATTATAATTATTTTATCCTATCTCTATTTGTGTATACAAAGCACTGTATTAAAGGACTAATCAGAGTTTTATTTGGGTAGAGCTGATAATCTAATGAGAAAGAAACCCATACTGAAAAACAGAAATATTGGCAAATATAAAAGTAGAAGAAAGAGAAGCAATAAGTATGACTTGAAATCAAATTATTTGTTTTTAATGTATCAAATTAGTGATGAGACATGATGTGTGATATCCAATGGTGATAATGCTGATACAATGCACAATATGATACAGAAGAGTTACCTTCAAATCTGATCACAGTTGAGTGGTCAGCATTAAACTCCTCTTCTAGGGTTGAGGAAGCAGACCTGAAAAACAGAAGATAACAAGATGTTAACATAGGCAATAATTTTGTCAGCAAAATTTTATTAGACACCAAGTCAATGGAATTCATTGCCAACATTTGTTACAGGAGATAAAACATAAAAAAGAAGCACAGCACATACCATCAATACTTGATGTCAACAGTAGCTGTTCATAAAGGACGATGATAAAGGTGTAGAGAGTTAAAAGTGTCATGAGAAATGTCAACAAAGAATTTTCAGAATTCAGAAAAGGAGAAAATCTTTTAGAAATCTGATCCAGGAAGGAATTGCAAAGAAAATACTATTTTGTCTTAGTCATAAAAATAGGAAGGATTTTACTATATCAGGAAGAGAAAAATATAGTAAAAAAGGTAAGATAGGAAGGAAAGCAAAGGGAAATCATGGTAGGTAAAATGTGAGATGAGAGCAATAGAGAAAAGCCTAAAATTCCTTTACTACCAACATTAAAAATTCTTAATTACTCTGCTAACACAGTGGAGCCATTGAAGATTTTAAGGGGATTTTTAAATTATACTAGCCAGAATTTTAGGAAGATACTTCTGGTAATGGATTAATTACCAGAAGAATCTACCTAAAATTGGTTGATTGGGGGAAGGGACTCTAGAAGTAGAAAGATTAGGTAAAAGATGTGGTTATTCACAAGACAGGTATGAGTGATAGAACTTGGGAGGGAATTAAAAAAAAATTGGATGTGGAAGCAAAAGAAAAAGAAATCAAAGATGATACAAGGACTTTCACTTCTAGCCATGAGAGTGTTCTAGGAGCCAGATTTAATCTTCCTGCCGTAAACAACCAGAAAACTGAACAAAATATATAAAATAACAACTTCCTGACATCAGACAGTTGGCAGCACAGGACCATAATCTCTGCAGTAAAAAAAAAAAGGAAAGGAAAAAAAAATAATAATAAGGTGAGTCTTTAAGTTACACTGCCATTCTGCCTGGAAGTAATTTGCAAACCTCTAGCCCAGGAGGGGAAATTCAAGCAGAGCTTCATATCGTTGCTGAATTGAAGAGACAGCTATTACAGTTCAGAGTGGCAGATGTAGCTAAAAATTGCAAGACAGAATATCAGAGAAGAGAAAGCTACACAGGAAAAGATCTCCAGAAATTTGAGTAGGGGTCTTCTTAAGCCTTTAACGAATACTAATCTGTGCATGTAAAGGATAAATCTTCACAAGAACAACTTCTGGGGAAAAGACAATTACTATGAAGTTATTCAAGATTTTTGAAAATTCCCAAAGCTCACATAAGGGCCAGGGATAATTTTATTTTCCACTAGTTAGAATGGAGACAGATTTTTGAATATGTAATTCAAAAAAGATCCAAGAAAGACTATATCTTAGAAATTAGCCTAAATTACTCCTAGAGTATAGACTAATCTTGATCTGTCATAAAAAAAACTTAACATCTTGAAATAATCCAACTGATCTACAAGAAGCTTAGCTACCTGTCAGAGTAAAGTGTAATATTCTTTAAAGGAAAACATCAAAATCCAGTACTCAAAAATATAAATCACAATGTCCTTCATAAAATCAAATATTACAATATGTGAAGAATCAGAAGGTATGGCCCATACCAGAAAAAAAACAAGCCAATAGAAACAGAACCAGAAATGAAAGAGGTAATTGACAGGGACATTAAAGCAACTATTATAAATATACATAATATGCACAAGAATTTAAAGAAAAGCACGCACATAAGAAACAAAACAAAAAAAAACTAAATATAACTTCTAGAAATAAAAAGTACAAAATGTAAAATGAAAATGTTATGGATGAATTTGACAGAATATTAGATGCTGCAGAACCAAAATAATTAAATGACCATGATGACATAACAACATGAAAAATTTCAGACAAAAGATCAAAGGAGAAAAGAAGAAAGATGAAAAGACCTTCATTGACTGAGAGAAAATATCAAACTGTCAAATATATGTGCCATTGAAATTCCAGAAGACAAGTAGAATGAGAGGCCAAAAAAATATATATATATATATATTTTTAATGGCCAAAATACTTCCAAATTTAGTGAAAACTGTAATCTACAGCTCCAAAAAGTTTAAAAAACTTCAAGCAAAGTAGAGGTGGGGGGGGAAGCCAAAACATATCACAATCGAATTTCTGGAAAACAATCCAAAGAGAAATATCATAAAGGCAATGAGAGAAAAAAAAAATGTAACATTTTTGGGCTGGGAGTGATGGCTCACACCTGTAATCCCAGCACTTCGGGAGGCCAAGGCATGCGGATCACTTGAGGCCAGTTCACACCAGCATGGCCAACACGGTGAAACCCCATCTCTACTAAAATATACAAATATTATCCAGGCATGGTGGTACACGCCTGGAGGCTGAGGCATGAGAATCGCTTGAAACCAGGAGGTGGAGGTTGCAGTGATCTGAGATCACAGCCCTGCACTGCAGCCTGGGTGACATAGTGAGACCCTATACAAAAAAAAAGGAAGAAAAACTTCACATTATTTAAAAAATCAACAAAAGATAAAACTATCATCAGATTTCTTGTCAGAAACTATTTTAGAAACTGACAGAAACAACCGTCCACTTATAACGTTATACACAGTACAATATGTTTCAGAAACAACGGTGAAATAAAGACCTTAAGAAAAATAAAAACGGAGAATATTCTATCAGCAGACTTTCAATACAAAAAAAAAAAAAATTAAACAATATTCTTCAGGCAGATGATGCCAGATGGAAACTGACTTTACCAAAAGGAATGGAGAGCAGTTAATATGATAAATTTGTGGAGAAATAAAAATGACTAACTTTTTTCCCATTTTTAAATTTTTTCTTTAAAAAATAATTGACTGTTCAAGGCAGAAACAACAACTCACTATGGGGTTTATAAAATATGAAGATGTAAAGTGTATAACAATAGAACAAAAGATGGGATTGAGAGATCAAAGTATATTGGTATAAGACTGTTACATTGTATGTGAAATAATATTATATGATTTGGAGATAGACAGTGATGTGTGAAAGATGTGTTTTGTAAACCCTAGAGCAACTGCTAAATGTAGCTAATAAACCAGTAATGGAAATAAAATGGAACATTAAAATATAAGTAAAATAAGACAGGTAAAGAGGGGGAAAGGATAGTCTTTTAAAAAACTGTTGGAGCAAGGATATTAGATTTTAACCTAAGCATAACAATAATCATATTAAAAATAAATGGTCTAAGCTCTCCAGTTAAAAATCATAAATCACTGAAATGAGTGAAAAATCAAGACCTAACTATACATTGTCTACTAGAATCTCACTTTAAGTATAAAGGCCCAGATAATTAAAAGTAACAAGACAGAAAAAAATACACTGGGCAAATATAAATCATAAGGAAGATAGAATTACTCATATTAATATCAGGCAAAGTAGGCTTCAGAACAGTAACATTACCAAAGATTTTTTAAAAAGGAACATTAAATAAAAATAAAAGGACAATTAACAAAAAAGATTTAAGTCTAATTTTTATGCCCCAATAACAAAGTTTCACAATACTTGAAGTAAAAACTGAAAGAACTGAATTGAGAAATAAACAAATGCACAATTACAGTTGGAGGCTTCAATACACCTCTCTTTGCAATTGATAGAACAACTTGACAGGACATTAGCAAAGACGTAGAGGACTTGAACAAGAATACCAACAAGGTGTATTTAGTTGACATTAATAGAACATTCCATCCAACAGTAACATAACACACATTATTTTCAAGTGCACATGGAGTAGTCACGAAGATAGATTATATGCTGGACCACAGAAAGTGTGAAGAAAATAAAAGAATTGAAATCATACAAAGTATGTTCTCTAAATGATATATACTTCAGTTAGAAATCAGGAATAGAATGATAGAAAGATATCTTTGAAAATTTGACAATTAAACAACATGAATTTACATCCCCTATAGTTCAAAGAAAATCTCAAAAAGGACATAAGACATTATTTTGAATGGAAATAAAATGAAAATACATGTCAAAATTTATTGAAGGCAACTAACGCAGTGCTTGGGATAACTTATAAACTTACATGCTTATATTAAGCATTTAAGAAGCCTTGAACTAATGATCTAAGTTTCCACCTGAAGAAAATAATAAAGAAGAACAAGTTAAAATAAGCAAAACGATAATAGTAACACTGAGTAGAAATTAACAAAACAAAGTGGTTAACCAAAAGCCAGTGAAGCTGAAGGATTATAATGAAAAAGATTTGTAAAATCTACTCACCAGAAAGATTTGTAAAATCTACTAACAGGTGATCAGTATAAAAAGAGAGATGACACAAATTACCAATATCAGAATACCAATTACCCCCCTGAAAAAGGGGGCATTGCTACAGATGTCATAAACATAAAAGAATAATAAAGGAATGTATGAACAACTATTGTCAAGAAATTTGAAAAATAGAGACACAAATTATTGAAGCTCTCTCAAGAAAAAACATAACACCAAAAGATTTTCATGTCAATTAAGAAATTGAATTCAAAGTTTAAATTTTCAAAATATAAAACTTTATCCCAAATGAAATTACAGTGAATTCTTTAAAGCATTTAATGAGAAAATAGTGCCAATCTCACACAAACTCTTTTAAAAAATAGAAGAGGAGGGACTACTTCCCCACTCAATTTATGAGACCAAAATTACCCTGATGACAAGCCAAGATATCAATATTTCAAGAAAGAAAACTAAAGGAAAAAAATTCTCATAAACATATGCATAAGAATCTTATACAAAATATCAGCAAATAGAATCAGTAATATATAAAATCAGTAATACTTCATGACCAATTATAGTTCATCTCAAGAAAGCAAGGTTAGTTTAAGATTTTAAAATGAATCAATATGATGTACCTTATTAATAAGCTAAAAGCCAAAGTGTATGATAATCTCCATAAATGCAGCAAAGCATTTGATAAAACTTCACCAAAATTCATGATAAATCTCTCAAAAACTATGAATGAAAGAGAACTTCCACAATCTGACAAAGGATATACATAAAAAACCTATAGTATCATAATATAAATAACAGTAAAAGAATGGATAATTTCCTCCTAAGATTGGGAAAAAGACAAGGATGTCCACTCTTCCTACTTTTATTCATTGTAGTACTAGAGGTCTTAACCACTCTTAATAAGGTTGAAAAGAAAGAAAGAAAAGGAAAGAGGAGGGGAGGGGAGGGAAGGGGAAAGGAGGGGAGGACAGGGGAGGGGAGGGGAGGGAAGAAGAGGAGAGGAGAAAAATCATCTAGATAGGAAAGAATACATGAAACTTCATTATTTACATTTCTGGATATGTAAAAATCCTAAAGAATCTGTGGAAGAGCTACTAGAAGTAAGGGACTTTAGCAAGACAGTATACAAAGAAAATATGCAAAAGTTAATTATATTTTGATGTATTCTCAGAAACATTTAGAAACTGAAATTTTTTTTCTAAGAAAACACAATTTTAATGGCATCATGAAATACTTTAGAGTAAGTTAAATAAACTGTGTGCAAGATCTGTGCACTGAAAGTCACAAAACACTACAGAGATAAAGAGGACAAATAAATGGAGATACATAATATTCACAGACCAGAAGACTTAGTTTTTTTACAATTGAAATTATTTCCAAATCAATCTATAAATTCAATCCAATTTCACACAAAATATCAACAGTTTTTTTGCAGAAATTGATAAGCTGATTCTAAAAGTTGCACAGAAAATCTAATTTGTAGGTAATGGCCAAAAACAATTTTAGATTTATCCCAGGATTGCAAAATCCAACACCCATTTATGATTAAAAATAAAAAAAGAAAACTCCCAGTAAACTAGGAATAGAAACTTCCTCAACTTGATAAAGAAGATCTTGAAAAACGCCAGGCACAGTAGCTCATGCCTGTAATCCCAGCACTTTGGGAGGCCAAGGTCAGTGGATCATTTGAGCTCAGGAGCTCAAGACTGGAAGTTATAGCTAATACAATAAGACAAACAAAGGAAATAAAAGGAATAATGGTTGGAAAAGAAAAATGAAACCATGTGCTTGCAGATGACATGCCTGTCTCTGTAGAAAATCCAAAAGAATTACAAAAAAAATATCTACTGGAACTAATAGGTGTTTTAGTAAGTTTCCAGGAAATAGATTAATATACAAAAGTCAATCATTTTCCTATGTACCAGCAATGAACAAGTAAAATTTTAGATGCAGAACATAATAAAATTTATATTAGCACTCTTAAAAAATAAAATGCTTAGATATGACTCTAACAAATTATGTCCAAGACCTATATGTGGAGTACTACACAACTTTGATGAAAGAAACCAAAGAACTAAAGAAATGGGGAGATATTTCACAAGAAGATTCAATATTGCCAATATATCAGTTCTTTCAGACTTATCTATAGATTCAATACAATCTCAACCAACATCCCAGAAAGTCAGCTTATAAATATTGACAAACTGGTTCTAAAGTTTATATGGAGAGGCAAATTACTCAGAATGGCCAACATAATATTGAGGAGAAAAACAAAGTTGAAGGACTGACACTATTTGACTTCAAGACTTATAATAAAGATACAGTAATCAAGACAGTGTGCTACTGTCAAAAGCATACACAAATAGATCAATGGAACAGAACAGAGACTTCAGAAATAGATCCACATATAGTCAACTGATCTTTGACCAAAAAAGCAAAGGCAACACAATGGAGAACATATATTCTTTTTCAACAAATGGTGTTGAAACTATGAGACATTCACGTGTAAGAAAAACAAATGGATCTAGACACAGACCTTACTCCCTTCCAAACAATTAGCTCAAAATACATCACAGATCTACAAATAAAATACAAAACTATAAAATGTCTAGACGTTAACAGGAGAAAATCTAGATGACTTTGGATTTAGCAATGACTTTTTGGATAAAACACCAAAGGCACACTCCATCAAAGAAAGATAAGCTAGATTTAATTAAAATTTAAAATTTCTGCTCTGCAAAAGACGCTGTCCAGAGAATAAAAAGACAGGCTATTAGACTGAGAGAAAATATTTGCAAAAGACGTATCTGATAAAATACTGTTATTCAAAATATACAAAAAACTCTTAGAAGTCAACAATAAGAATACAAACAACTTGATTTAAAAATAGGTCATAGACTTTAACAGGACACCTCACCAAAGAAGATATGAAAATGGCAAGTAAGCATATGAAAAGATACTCCACATCATATATCATCAGGGAAATTCAAATTAAAACAAAAATGAGGTCTCACTACATACCTAATAGAATAGTCAACATCCAGAACACTGATAGCACCAAATGCTGGTGAGGATGTGAAACAACAGAAACTCATTTACTGCTGGTGAGAATGCAAATGGCATAGTCACTTTGAAAGACAGTTTGACAGTTTCTTACAAAACTAAACATACTCTTACCAAATAATCTAGCAATTGCACTCCTTGGTATTTGCTCAACTGAATTGTAAGTGTATGTCCATACAAAAACTTGCACATAAATGTTTTATTGCAGCTTTATTCATAATTGATAAAACTTAGAAACAATCAAAATGCCCATCAGTAGGTGAATAGATAAACTGTGTTATACCCAAACAATGGAATATTGTTGATCACTAAAAACAAATGAGCCATTAAGCCACAAAGAAACATGGAAGAAATGTTAATGGGTATTACCCAATGAAAGAAGTCTATCTGAAAAGACCACATCCTATATGATTCCAACTATGTGACATTCTGGGAAAGGCAAAACCATAGGTAGTAAAAACATCAGCAGTTGTCAGGAGTTAGCAGGGAGGGAAGGATGAACAGGTGGAGCACAGAGGCTTTATAAGGCAGTGAAACTCCTCTGTATGATACTATACTGGTGAATACATGGCATCATAAATTTGTTCAAACACAGAAGATACAATACCAAGAGCAACCCCTATTGTAAACTATAGACTTTGGGTGATAAGGATGTGTCAATATCAATTCATCAGTTGTAAGAAAAGGTACTACTCTGACACATGGACATAAAGATGAGAACAACAGACACTGGGGACTACTAGAGAGAGGAGAAAGAGAGGAGCAAGGGTTGAAAAACTACCTATTGGATACTCTGTTCAGCAACTGTGTGGTGGGAGCAATTGTACCCCAAACCTCAGCATTATACAATATATCCATGTAACATAACTGCACATGTATCCTTGAATCTAAAATAAAAGCTGAATTTAAAAAAAAAAAAGAGTAATCACTCAACTGAATAACAAGTAGATGTTTGTACATTCATAAATAAAAAATGAAAAGTCAGACAGAGATCCAAGATGGCTGATCACTAGCAGCTCGGGATTGTAGCTCCCAGTGAAAGCGCAGAGAATGAGAGGACGCCACACTTTCAGACGAATTTTTGTTGCTCAGGCACTAGGAGATTCCCAGCGGGGGAGCCCCACGCGTCGCCAGCGTGACTCTTGTGGCCAGCGAGGCGGTTTTGCTGCTGCCTTGGTGCGGCGGTTCTTGGTGCAGAGTCAGAAAAGCACCATCAATCATAACGCCGCTGTTTTGGCCGGCGCAGTGGGTTGCTCAGATTTTAGCACTGGGAATCAACAAGTTGGACGTCCACTCAGAAACCCAATTATAAAGACGGTAATTATAAAGACCACAGATGGATAAATCTATAAAGACGGGAAGAAAACAGCCTAAAAAGGCTGAGAATACCCAAAATCAGAACGCCTCTCCCTCTGCAGGGAATCACAGTTCCTCATCAGCAATGTAACAAGGCCTGATGGAGAAAGACTGTGTTCCATTAACAGAAGCAGGCTTCAAAAGGTGGATGATAGGAAACTTCTGTGAATTAAAATAACTTGTTCTAACCCAATGCAAAGAAACTAAGAACTTGAAAAAAGGTTTGACGAAATGTTAACAAGAATACACAATTTAGAGAGGAATATAAGTGAATTAATGGAGCTGAAAAACACAACACAAGAACTTCGCAAACTATGCACAAGTTTTAACAGCCGAATTGATCAAGCAGAAGAAAAGATATCAGAAGTCAAAGACCAACTTAATGAAATAAAACGAGAAAACATGATTAGAGAAAAAAGGATAAAAAGGAATGAGCAAAGTCTCCAAGAAATATGGGACTATGTGAAAAGACCTAATCTACGCTTGATAGGTGTACCTGAATGTGACGAAGAGACATTGGACATCAACGTCCAAGAGACTTGGAAATCAATCCAAGCTTGAAAATACGCTTCAGGATATTATTCAGGAAAACTTTCCCAACCTAGCAAGGCAGGACAATATTCAACTCCAGGTAATACACAGAACACCACAAAGATATTCCTCAAGAAGACCAACCTCAAGGCACATAATTGCCAGATTCACCAGGGTTGAAATGAAGGAGAAAATACTGAGGGCGGCCAGAGAGAAAGGTCAGGTTACCCATAAAGGGAAACCTATCAGACTCACAGCAGATCTCTCAGCAGAAACCCTACAAGACAGAAGAGAGTGGGGGCTAATATTCAACATCCTTAAAAAAAGAACTTTCAACCCAGAATTTTACATCCAGCCAAACTAAGCTTCATAAGCGAAGGAAAAATAAAATCTTTTGTGAACAAGCAAGCACTCAGAGATTTCATCACCACCAGGCCTGCTTTACAAGAGCTTCTGAAAGAACCACTACAAATAGAAAGGAACAACCAATATCAGCCTTTCTAAAAAATACCAAAAAGTAAAGAGCATCAACATAATCAAGAATTTACATCAACTAATAGGCAAAACAGCCAGCTAACATTAAATGGCAGTATTAAACTCACATATATTATTATTAATTCTAAATTTAAATCGACTAAATCCCCCAATCTAAAGACCCAGACAGGCAAAAAAAAAAAAGCCAAAACCCATCAGCATGCTGCCTCCAGACCCATCTCACATGCAAGGATATACAAAGACTCAAACCAAAGGGATGGAGAAAGATTTACCAACCAAATGGAGAGCAAAAATAAATAAATAAATAAAAAGCAGGAGTTGCTTTAAAGCAACAAAGATCAAAAGAAGCAAAGAAGGATATTACATAATGATAAAATGATCAATGCAACAAGAAGAGCAAAAGATCCTAAATATATACACACCCAATACAGGAATACCCAGATATATAAGACTTACAAAGAGACTTAGACTCCCACACAATAATAGTGGGAGACTTCAACATCAATGTTAGACAGATCAATGAGACAGAAAATTAACAATGATATCCAGGATTTGAACTCAGATCTGGAACAAGTAAACTTAATTAACATTTATAGAACTCTCCACTTTAAATACACAAAATATACATTCTTATCAGTACCACATCACATCTATATACAGGTTTCAATGAAATATTGGTTGGCTGCTTGTTTGTTATTTTTTTCCCTCATTTTTTTTTTCATGTCTCTATTACTAAGCACAATTCTAGGTATACCCATTTTTAGACTGCATTCTAGCCCAGGCAATAAAGCAACACCCCCGTTCTCTCTCCCTCTTCCTCTTTCTCCTTCTTCCTCTCTTTCATTCTTTTTTCTTTCTTTCTTTCTTCTTTTTTTTTTAAAAAAATGAAAGGTCACACATAAACACATACACACAAATGTATCACTCTGTGTGGATATTGATAATGGGGAAGGCTATGCATGTGTTAGGCAGGGAGTATATAGGAAATTTTTGTAGTTTCCTCTCAATTTTGCTGCTATGAACCTAAGACTACTCTGAAAAATAAGCCTAATTTGTAAAAAAATTTTTAACCGAAACCTTTCAAAAGTAAATCATACTAGTTGTAAAAATAAAAATTGCTCAGAGAACTATGGCTAATAAATAGGTGTCTATTTTAATTATTTGACTATTCTGAATTTATAATTTCTTAATGTCAATAAATAGGTCATTTAAAAACAAAACACATTGCAATTCCACTAGGAATCCATTAGTATGGCTAAAATTAAAGCACTATTAATATCAAGTGTTGACAGGGATGTGGAGCAACTCACACAGGGTTACTGGGAGAGTGAAAGGGGACAAACAGTTTGGAAAACAGTTGGCAGATTCTTTGGCAGTTAAAGATATATCTGCCATATGATCCAACCATCCCGCTTCTAGCTATTGACCCAAAAAAAAAGGAAAGCATTTGTCTGCACTAATTTGCATACCAAAATGCGGCTAATAGCTTTATTCATAATAGCTAAAAGCTTGAAACAACCTAACTACCCATCAGCAGGTAAAGAGAGAAAAAAAACTTGGTACATACATTTGATAGGACACAACTCAGCAATTAAAAGGAACAAATTTCTAACCCTGCCATAATGGGAAAGAATTTAAAAATACATTATCCTGACTGAATAGAAGAAGCCAGACACAAAATAGTATATAGTATATGAATCGACTTTAAAAACTATAGAAAGAATAAATCTAATTTCTAATGACCAAAAACAGATCAGTGGTTGCCCAAGGCCTGGAGTGGGAGTAATGATTGTGAAGGGACACAGGGCAACTTTTGGCATGACAAAGACATATGTATTTTTGTTTTGGCCGGGGAGGGTTTGTTTGTTTTGAGACAAGGTCTCACTCTTTGCCCAGGCTGGAGTGCAGTGGTGCAATCTTAGCTCACTGTAACCTCTGCCTCCCGGGTTCAAGTGATTCTCCTACCTCAGCCTCCTGAGCAGCTGGGACTACTAGCATGAAGCACCATGTCTGGCTAGTTTTTGTACTTTTAGTAGAGACGGGGTTTACCCATGTTGGCCAGGTTGGTCTCAAACTCCTGACCTCAGGTGACCCACTAGCCTTGGCCTCCCAAAGTTCTGGGATTGCAGGTATGAGCCACTGCACCCATCCGAAACATACGTATCTTTATTGTAGTAGTAGGCACATGGGTTATTTGTTTGTTAAGACTCTTGATTTCATTGTATGTATATTATACCTTCATCTACACCAAATGGCTATTAATAAGAAGATTAATAAGACAGTGATGGGAGATAATACATTACATACTGAGAAAAAATCCTGCGAGATCATACAGATGAAGATTCTGACAAAACAATAATTAGAGAATTGGAGATCTGGAGAAAGATCAAGACCAGAGAGTCATATGTAAAAAAATCAGAGTTGACAACTTCAGATTATAAGAATCATCCAATGAAAAGAAGAACATGAGAGCTGCCAGCCAAAGCCCCAACCTTAGGGAGAAACAAAATCTAGACGCTAAGAAGACAAGTCAGGGAAGTAGTAGCCAGAAAAGTAAAAGTAAAGGAGAAAGGTAAAATGACATGGAAATAAAAGGATAATTTCAAGGAGCTACAGGAGGAAAACTAACATAGTCAGAGCCTGGAGAAGAACATAAAAGGAAAATTACATGTACTATCTATGCATTTATATTTGACTTTGAAGATGTAGTTTCAGTGGTTAGCATCAGTAAAAAATACACTGCAACAAGTTAAAGAGTAAGTGGAACGGAAGGAGGGGAAATAAGCAAGGATTGCTCTTTCTTTTTTTTTTTTTTTTTTGAGACAGAGTCTTGTTCTGTTGCCAGGCGCCAGGCTGGAATGCAGTGGCGCGATCTCGGCTCACTGCAACCTCTGCCTCCTGAGTTCAAGCAATTCTCCTGCCTCAGCCTCCCAAGGTGGGACCACAGGTGCACGCCACCACGCCCAGCTAATTTCTGTATTTTTTAGTAGAGATGGGGTTTCACCATGGTCTTTGACCTTTTGATCCACCCGCCTCGGCCTCCCAAAGTTTTGGGATTACGAGCATGAGCCACCGTGCCTGGCCAAGGATTGCTCTTTCTAGACAGCCATTGGTAAAACCAAGAGTGGAACAGCCCATGGCTTGAGGAATGATAAAAGGATGAAGAAAAATATGTGTTACAATGTGGTGGACTTTAACTTGGACTAAGAGAAAGCTTATATGGTGAAAAGAGTTGTTTAAATTTCAAGGAAAGCAATGATTAATGAAATAAGATCTGAGAGAAATTGTTGATTATACATAAGCTCTGTGAATTCATGAACACATTTCCAAAAATTGCAAGATCTTTGCAAGGTTTTTATAAACACTTGGAGAACCGGACCACATATGTAAGTGTTAGATAATTGTAATCAATGATGGTATTAATAAAGCTCATCAGAAAAGATGGCTACCAAGTCAGGCATTGACTCTGCCCATCACTGGCTACTCCTAACATCATGAATGACAGTAATCAGTCACCTAAGAACACAAAAAAATGAAGGTACACACTACTGTGACACTGAATGGTGGGATCAGATAGTCATGTAACAGATACAAAAAGAATTCAAGTTCTGACCTAATTTTTTTAAATGTTGAAACCTACTACATGACAGGCATTGCACCAAGCAATAGGCACATAAGCCAGAGAACAAGTGGAGACTGGGGTCAGGTTATTCATTCTCCAGATTTCCTTCTTTCTAGAACACAGGTCCATCCTATGAACCGTTACCACAAGGCAGCTATCTCCTTGGCTAATAAAAGACATAGTATCTATCCTGTTAAGAGGGAAATCCAAGAACACAAACGATTTTAATTTAATCATCACTGAAGGAAAACTCTAGTAGAGTTGGAATAAAAGTATGGAGACAGAAAATGATGAAGACAGGGAAGAATTCATGGAAGTCCTGAGGAGTGCATCTTGAAGGATTAGAAATATCTAATTTGCATCCCTATTCTGGGTAATACTAGAAACTTAAATCTGGTCATTTTAGCCAATTCAGGATTTCGTTAGTCAAATTAAGGTTTGCCCTCTGCTTTTCCTCCCAGAGTAAAGTTTGAGCTCCAGAGAAGACAACATTGAGCCAGGATTTCAGGGATGGGAATGTCTGGTCTTCAGACATTTGAATTTCCATACT
Source organism: Sapajus apella (assembly GCF_009761245.1). NCBI lineage: Eukaryota > Metazoa > Chordata > Mammalia > Primates > Cebidae > Sapajus > Sapajus apella. The sequence goes on along the minus strand of NW_022436970.1, from coordinate 1,910,324 downwards.
CTATCAATGCATGCACTGTCTTTTTGTTCCAAGATCTAGTCCCTGCTCAGCCAATTTTCTTGCCCTTTTCAGGCATCCTGGAAAAGTTCACCTGTTCTTCCACACAACTCTGAGGGCCATCAGAAAACCCAGTAGGGAGTTGTGGGAAGGGTCAAGCTAGCTCTGCATGGTCACATCTTAACATCATTTTTCCTTTCTCCCTCAACAGAACTAGCTTGGAAGAGAGAGGTGAAGCTGGGGAGTAGGAACTAGAAACCTGACGTTTATCACCACTTCTGCTGGGTCAGATTTGACCAATGGGAGGCACTAGCTGAAGACAAGAGGATATGTGGAGACTTAGGTCAGAGTGTGAACACTCCAGATTTCCTTCTTTCTAGAACGCAGATTTGCCCCCTTCATCTACCAAAGGCCACAGCTACTACAATGCAGCTTTCTCCTCGGCTACAGCCATGATCGCCAGGAACTGGTGGCAGTTCCCTCCTGTGACACCCCAGGACTTTGCTGCCCCTCCCCTATCACTCCCAATTACATTTCACTTTGTAAGTTTTCTTTTCATAAACTCAATTCCGTTTCTCTTACTGAAATGTGCCACCTGATCTCCACCAGGACTCTGATACACAGCAGAATTTCATAACTATCATCACACATTTATAAAGTACATGGACAAACTCTTTTTAATGGAAAGTTCATATCATTTTCCCCTTGATCTTATATTTCCATTCCATTTTTCTCATTAATTTTTTTCCTAACAAACATAGACTTGAAAGTCTCTTACTCAACATTTCAGTAAACAATTTTCTATGCAATGAAAATATGTATATAAATGGGCAAGTTTACCTTGTTTTTTACTTCATGTGACTTCATGAAATAAAAATGAATGAGCGGCACTGTTTACAACAGCAAAGACCTGGAACCAACCCAAATGCCCATCGATGATAGACTGGACAAGGAAAATGTGGCATATAAACACCATGGAATACTATGTAGCCATAAAAAACAATGAGTTCATGTCCTTTGTAGGGACATGACTGAATCTGGAAACCATCATTCTTAGCAAACTGACACAAGAACAGAAAATCAAACACCACATGTTCTCACTCATAGGCCGGTGTTGAACAATGAGAACACATGGACACAGGGAGGGGAGCATCACACACTGGGGTCTGTTTTGGGGGCCAAGGGAGGGACAGTGGGAGGGAGGAGAGGTCGGGGAGGGATAACATGGGGAGAAATGCCAGATGTAGGTGACAGGGGCGGGGGGGAGGCAGCAAACCACATTGCCATGTCTGTACCTATGCAACAATCCTGCATGATCTGCACATGTACCCCAGAACCTAAAGTACAATTTTAAAAAAATGAATGATACTCCCAGTACTATCAAAATTTTTTCTGAATTATCATTACAGATATGAATCCACAATTGATCAAATGTAAATATAGATTTTGATTTAAACAAGAGTGAATATAATAAATTTTTATTGGAAATACATCTTTTAATGAAGAGAATAATAATTTTTCTCCCAATTAGTTTCTGTTTCCGTGGATAAATATAACATAGCTAGAGTGATGAAGGGTTCAGAGTAAATCAACAACAACTCTTAAAAAGGATTGGACCACAGGAAGTCCAGAGTTTACAAAAGGTACATTAATTAGTGTTGTTAAATGGATTTTTGAGGAGTAGAACCAACAAGACATTTATGTTATAAGTAGATGGCAAAAGTTAAATAAGCAAATGGACAAAAAAACGGCTAATAGAGACTAGGGTATTTATGCTTACAGTAAAAATAAAATGGAGGTTTAAAGTACACGATCATCTGGCAAAATGATTTCATTGGCAAAAGCTAATGAAAATGTTTTTCCTGCAGCCCTGAATAAATGTTCAAAAAATATAAATACAAACTTAACACTGATATATGATCTGTTTTCTAGAAAACACAATATTGCTATTTGGGAAGTAAGTATATAATTTTCACTTTCTCTTTGAAATTGTGCAATACACGCAGCTAAGGCACAGACTGAGGTTTTGAGTTTAGTAGGCTTTAAAGATTCTCAAATCCCTTTTTTGATTGTGCTGAAGATTCTGTATACATTGGGGGAACATTTCCCAGTGAGATCCAGAGAGAAAGTTTTGGTTTTGGTTGTGTTTCTTACAGGTGGAAGGAGGGATTGAAAAAGGGCAGATATGGAAGAACTAGGCCGATTCTTAGACGAGACAGTCTTAAGAAAGAGTGTGAATGGGAACTTGAGGATCTGGAAAGCCTTTTAATGCCCTGTGTCCCCCTATTCCAGTACCCCATACCCCATGGGGAAACTTTTGCTGGCCCCAGGGGACAGCTCCAAGAGTGACAAAATGAAGTACTGCATCACCTGGAAAAAGGAAGGAAAGGTCACTGCTTGGACAAATCATTCAGATTTACACTGTTCTACTTTCCTTAGACATGTTTTCTTTTTCCAAGCTGCTAATACCAAACAGCCAAAAAACTATGAGCCCAGTTAAGAATGTGAAACTGGATCTTTTGTATATTCTAAGGCTGAGCCTACACAATAGCAGAGTGTCGGATGTTTTGTCTCTACATTGCCAAACATCTGGATTGAATAAAGATTCGACTAAATGGACTTGATGTTCATCTTGTTTCCCTTCTTAAGGGTGTCATTTACTCCTTCTGGCCATGAAACACCCTTTGATATCAGTAGCAGATCTGAGCACAAAGTCAACTGTCTATCCAGAAAGGAAAAGAAAGGAAGCCTTGCTCAGTCTTTCCATGAATTTTCTTCTTTTTTCTTTTTCATTATTTTTCCTAAGTTCTTTCAGAGACTTCAAGGTTCAGGCCATGTCACTCTAATCCATCAGAAAAGGGCCAATCAGGTGTTCCCGTTATCTGCCAACACAATTGTGCTTTTCAGCCTCCACTTAAGGCCTACTCCTCTTCCCTGCTCACCTCTTTCATCAAGGTGGGCAAGCCCCTGCTCCTTGGTAATTTCCTCACCCTTTCGGGCTCACACTAAGATAAAAGGAAGCAGCCCCAGCCATCTCAAAGCTGCACATTAAACAAAGCAACATAATGAGCTGCATTTTGTTGAGGGCTCTCCAGGTCCCCCAAATCTTTCTCAAATGTGATTGTTTATAAAATGTTTGATAAAAATAAATGATGCTTTCAATTTAAACAAAATTTCACACTGTTACTGGTTTTAATAACAGTTTTGACAGATGAGATTTTCATCATCTGTTTTTTCTTTGTGAAGCCTTCTTCAATAAACTAAAAATGCTTTAAACTAACAGATGTGACTATAAAGTAAGGCTTGAGTGTGAGACATCAGGAACTAAAGCTTGTCAAATGCTTCAACACAGAAATTTATCCCTAGTGTAAGCACCTTCTGGGGATCAGGAAAGTCAGGAACCTCATGGTTGCTGGATAAGGTGTGAAGTTTGTTTCAGCAGCAAGATGACATTTATTCCAAGCTGGTCATCTATCTACACTTGTTCCTGCCCATCCACCTTCTGGGTTTCCGCAACTTCAGCTATCAGAAACCTGTTAAGAAGTCAGCCCAAATTAATTGGAGCTGATGTTGACATCTGACAAACTGATGATGCACAATGATGTTTCCATCAGCTCAAAAATTATTTGGATTTTCAATGGTACTGTGTTTATAATCAAGAAGTTATTTTTGCTTACTTTAAAAATATGTATATTTATTTACTTATCTTTTAACAGAATTGAAGACTTGAAACTAAGTACTCTGATTTTGAAATAGCACTGTTGCCCCCAAAATAAATGGTTTGGGGCCAGGCATGGTGGCTGAAGCCTGTAATCACAGCACTTTGGGAAGCCTTGGTGAGCAGATCACTTGAGATCAGGAGTTTGAGACCAGACCAGCCAATAAGGTGAAGCCCTGGCTCTACCAATAAATAAATAGCTGGGCCTGGTGATCCATGCCTGTAGTACCAGTTTCTTGAGAGGCTGAGCCAGGAGGATCACTTGAGTCCAAGAGGCAGAGATTGTAGTGAGCCGAAATCATACCACTGCATTAAGCCTGGGCTAAAGAGTGAGACTCTGTCTCACAAAAAGTAAATAAACTGTTTGAAGGAACATTTTTCTTCTTTTTTTGTGGAGTCTTTTTATGTTTTAAGCTGTTATTCTTGCAGAGAAATACAACATTGAGAGGCATATTGGCAAATTGGTTTTAACAGCAGAAGTAATCCTAAAGCTTAGGTAAATCAAGGGGTAATATTATGGGAAGAACATTTTTTTCTTAAACCTTGTCATATTCTAAATGAAATAACCCTATCACACCAAAAAGTATATGCTGAAATTTATTTGCATGACATAACAATTAAAATAAGAGGCTAAGAAATACTGATTTTCATTTCCCACTAATATATGTATACACACACACACACACACACACACACACAGAGAGAGAGAGAGAGAGAGAGACATATACATTTATATTTCATTAAGTTGTTTAATACACAATTTTATACTTTCCCTTGAAGTGAACACAAAGCATTTGACTCCCACACTGTGGAGTTAACGAGTGAGTTACATGTCACCTCGTACCTCACCAGTCATCTTCTGGTTCTTATAATGAAATCAGTGAATGGACCAGGCACGGTGGCTTATGCCTGTAATCCTAACACTTTGGGAGGTCAAGGCAGGAGGATCGTTTGAGCCCAGGAGTTCAAGACCAGCCTGGGCAACATAGCAAGACCCCATCTCAGAAAATTACAAAAAATACAAAAATTAGCTGGATGTGGTGGCTCATGTTGGTAGTCCCAGCTACTCAGAGGGCTGAGGTGAGAGGATTGTTTGAGCCCAGGAGGCAGAGGTTTCAGTAAGCCAAGATTGCACTACTGCACTCCACTTTGGGAGACAGAGTAAGACCCTGTCTCAAAAAGAAAAAAAAGAATTATGCTAATGACTGCATTTGTAGGCCCACAAGGCCCCAGTACATGGGCCATTTCTGACAGAGGCAAAATCTTGCTTCTCCCTTCTGAAGAGATCTAAAGAAGTTTCTCTGCCAAAAGAGCTATTCACAAGGATCGTGACAATGTAGGGCTAAGGGGCAGAGCTATGTTGGACAGACTTTGACCTGAGACAAGCTGGGAGATCTCAAAGCAAGAACACGCATGGAAGCAGAGAGCTACAATGAGAATGGAGGAGAAGATCTGAGAGAAATGCTCAGAACAGCGTCCAGCAAGACTAGCCAGGCAGTCCAAAGCCAGTGTCCAAAGGTCCTGGCTAGATCAAACGAAGATTGGACAACAATTGAAACAAAGCAGCACTGGAGGAGAGGTGAATTCGGAGCACAGGGTCTAGCTGTGTTCATCAGGGAGGAGGCAAGATCTAAGCTCCTGGGAGAGAGACTGGGAGAACCAAGGAGAGCTTCAGAGCTCCAGTCCTTGCCAGAGCCCAGGGTCCTAGATACAGTGTCCAGGCTGAGAGCAGCATGGGGGATCAAGCAGGAAGTCAATGGGATGGATTGGGCTGTGATATGGGAGGACAGGATGGGAAGGGGTCAGGCACGCTGTGACTCAGGCCTTTAGTGCTTGGGCTTCAGTGCTGGCGCAGCCCATGGATGCATAACTATGCGTTCATCAATCTGTCTCCCTGCTAGGCTCTGAACTCCTATGAGAGGAGCTGTGTTGTGTCTTTGTTTCTCCAGCACTCACACAGTGTCTCCACAGAACAGGAGCTAAATTGGTGCCTCTAAATGAGTGAATACAAGGCCCAGAGTGAAACATTAATGAATGAGTAAATATTAAACCATTCTCAAAAGTATAAGAGCACACAATTCTATCTGGCACTTCGAACATGCTCTCACAGCAGAATTCTGTCTTTAGATCATAGAGTTAACTGATGGTGGTGGTGACATGCTTCTCTAAATATGAATACCAAAAGATTAAATTATCACGCTGTACCTTTATTTTTTATAAAGCCCTTGATCATCTTGGTTATTTCTTACCTGCCAACTATACAAGACATATATTACGGTCAGAAACAGAACTATAAAGAAGATAAATTTAGTCTTAACTAAATTTAACTATGGCAATTAAGAATATGATTTTCTTTCATTTCAACATATCAGAGACTAACATTTTATTATTTCATCCCTTTTCCAGGTTCTGAATGAACTTGGATCTATTCTTCAGTCTTCTCTGCCCCAATCGTCGCTCAGCTCTATTTAAATGATCATCCTTTCTATTAACATCTCTTACCTCTTCTCTGTCTCTCTCTTTGGCTACTTATTCCTCCTACCTCTAAATATTTTCACTTTTATTTATTTGTCAATCAGCCATTTCCTCATTTATTCAGCCAACAAACATTAACTAAGCTCTATGCCAATTACTAGCCAGCTGTTGAACATTCAAAGGTAGAAAGAGATTATCTTTGCCTTCAAGAATAGCCCAGTACAAAGAGAAAGACCCACTCATAAAGACATACATAACAGGATAATGTCTTCTACCACTTTCCTTGCCCTGCAGAAGAGATCAGTCTAGCTCTAGCTAATGCCTACTTGGAGAAAAGCAGGGGCTTCCTCTTTTTTGTTGTCACCACCTTGAATCCTGGGCAGGGTCGTGGGGAATACACAAAACTAGCTCTAGAGCAGCATATTGAATGCTGCACAAAGATGACTATCACTTGTGGTCAATGAGAAGGGCACATTGGATTCAAGGCACTTCACCAGGGTCAGGGACAGAGTGTGCCTTCCCGGCAGAGATCTGTAGTTCCTTCATCTCCTGCTCTCTATTTCTGTGGTGCCTTCTCCCACTCCTCTCTGCCTGCCCCTGGGGATATATAATTAAAACTCTGAACTAGATTAGTCTCTGAAGGCAGCAAAACTCACTCAACAAGTATGCATTCAAATCTTTCTGATTTATACTAAGACCAGAGGATATTCCAATATTTTTAGTCTTTGTTCTGGGTGACTCACTGTCTGGCTGTCTAGACCTAGGATAGGGAAAAGGGAGGGTTGCAGAGATCAGGAGGATGTCCTCAGGATACAAGTAAAGAAATACAATTACCTCAAGGATAGATAAATAATCTATTAATATGTTAAATATATTAATGTATTTAAACATAACCCCTCCGCTTTTTTATGTAAACTGCTAAGTAACACTGCATTAAATGAGAGAGATGGAGAACCTAGGGTTGGGGAGTTCCCATCCAGTCTGCCAGGAGACAGAGCCTTGATCCTGCCAAAGGTTCTAATTCAATTTCTTTCCATACTTTTACTTCTCTGTTTCATGCAAGCCAGCACTTTTTCCTCATCTATTCTTTTCTTAATCCCTACAACCTGGCTTTAATTTTCACTGCAGTACTGAAACTAGGCTCTTAAAGTTTACCAAATGCTTTCTATCTGGCAAATCCAGGGGAAATTTCTCAGTCTTCACTTTCCTTTGTGTCTCTGAAGCCATGGTCCCTGTGCCAGCCACATGGTTTCTAGTACCACATTCAACATTTGCTTGTCCCCTAACCAAGAAGATTTTAAACAGCAAACCTGGGATGGCTTGATTGTGAAAACAATAGGTACTTAGAAGGATTTTTTTAAGTGTTTTTCCAAACCTAACTCTCTTCCCCTGGCTTATGACATTCTATCCAAGTGGGGGCAGAGAGGTGGAGAAGTTGTGTCTCTTGCCTGTTGATAATCACTGGTCTATGGAAACAAAATCCTAGAGCCCAGAGACCTCTATTCTAATCCCAGCTTTACAATCTGCCTTTCCGTGCAACCTTTGCAAATCACTAGGCAGCTTCATTTCCGTGGCAAAAAAAAAAAAAAAAAAAAAAAGAACTGATAGATCACAAAGTTGATGCTCCAATGCACTGCACTGATCTGGGTTCAGAGGAGACTACTGTACATAGCCATTTCCAGGACAAGGCCACACCTGCCAAGAATGAATCAATATACCTGAGGGCCTTAGGAGCTGCTGCAACTTTTCTTTCAGTGCAACTCCTGCATCCAGGGCAAAGGCTGAGAAACAGAATAAAAGGGAAAAGCCAGCAGTGAAAACGTAGCCTCTGTGGGGCAAGAAACTCTACTTAGACTGCAGTCCATTATTCCACCTACTGTTTCCCATTGGCACACCCCCTGTGTGCCAATTTCCTTTGAAACTGTCTAGGCTTCACAAACCTCTCCTTACAGTTTGGAGGCATCAGCTTTCAATCCTCTGTTAAGCTTGTTTCCCCCATTGCAGAAAAAACAACATGTGCAAATGTTTCCCAGCACTTTTCTCCTTAACTAAACAGACCCCTTTCTCTTGTTCTCATGAGGAATAAAAGAAACTCACTTTTAGTTGAACAAAGCTAGCTCACTTTAAGCTTTTATTAAGATCCATTTTCACTAGTTAATACATCCATGTGCAATGAAATAACTTTGCAAAATCTAAACAATTTATATATTTTTATTGACCAACAATAATGAATGATCTCTTTTCCTCTTTTGCCTTCCATTGCATTTAAATTGTTTTTTGTTTGTTTGTTTGTTTGTTTTTTTACTACAATCTTCTTTCGTTTTGCCTCTTGAGCACTAATGGCGAATATTTCACCAGGCTTACTCAGCGCTCACAGCTTTACTCTTTGTACTCATCACCCGAGACCCCTCATGTTCAGGACAAGCATTATGACCTCCACAATGATGGCATCTCTATTACTTATTCCCTAGTGGTGCTTTAGTCTTGTAGGGACATTCAAAATTACCCTGGTTTCATCTGAGTCTCAGTATACATTCCATTCAATTCTATAGGAGGAGAACGAAAAATGAAATGAATATCTATGGATGATCTATCTTGTACCAGAGTCTGTGCTGATATTTTATACATCATTGTCCTTATTTTTCAAGTTACAGAATTGAAGCATAAAACACTGACATCACTGAAGGTCACCCAGCTAATAACAAACAAACAACTGATATGGCCAAGTTCCCTATTGAGAGCTGTCTGACCCCCATGCCCATGAGTTTTTTCACCATGCTACTTTCCTTGAAAGTACAGCATACAATCACTCCTTCATTTCACTCAAGAAAGGAGTTCAACTTCTTTGCATTAAATTTGGAGTTTGTATTGTTTTGGAATATTAAGATGATTTTTTAAAGCCTGCTAATTCTGGGCATGGTGGCGCGTGCCTGTAATCCCAGCTACTCAGGAGGCTGAGGCAGGAGAATTGCCTGAACCCAGGAGGCGGAGGTTGCGGTGAGCCGAGTTCGCGCCATTGCACTCCAGCCTGGGTAACAAGAGTGAAGCTCCGTCTCAAAAAAAAAAAAAAAAAAACCTGCTAATTGATGTCCAGGACTAATTTGCTGAATTCACCGACTACATTTTGGGAGCTTACCTAGAAATGGTAGTTGTTACATGTTCTAGCTAGCAAAAGCAATCAAGACACACTTCCGGTCATCAAAAAGATTGTCATCTTTTTTTCCCTAATTCCAATCTCTATACCACATGGTCTGCACCACACACTAATCTTCTTAAAATTCCAATTGCACACTGAAAAAGCTTTTCTTAAGCACCTACTCTATGCCACAATGTGCACCTTCTACTTGAGTTACCAAAAAGATTAAGGCACCTCTAACCTCAAGGAACTGACATTCGGGTCATTTCCTCATACAGAACCATCAGTGGCTTCCTGTCAACCCCTTTGAACCCAAACTTCTCTGCAAAGCACTTATTCCAGTGTTTAGTCATCCTTCTCCACTCTAAACTCAGTGACTATCATACTGTTTTGTTGTTATAATTGTCTCTTATATGTTAATTTTATCTCCCCAGTGACACTATAATCTACTTAAAAGCAGGGCTCACTGCTTACAATCATTCTTTTTGGTCATACACAAGACAAGGGATTACTTCTTTGGCTTTGAATCACAAAGAATTCTTTCATCTTGTGATGATTTAAAGAACTTTAAAAGACTTGTTGATTGCTATTTAAGGATTAAACCCAAAACTCGAGAATTTTCCTCCTGATTAAAAAATCCACTTAGTTCTTTAATGCAAAATAATCACTGAGATTTTTGATAAAAAAATTGATTTTAAAAGATGCTTGAATGGGAAGAAGAGAGAAAGCATTGTTGGTCATATGACAGCTAAGGTTTCACCTGGGTTCTTTTTAATTATCAATTATCATTTTGGTTTTTCTTTCACCAAATTGCATCTGTAATTTCGCCAATCAGGCCAAAACTATATTCTCATCATTATGCTATTTCAGAGAAATGTCAGGCCAAATCCTTGTGCAATTTTCTTATAATAACTATACTCTCGTAGTCGTATTATTTAGCTTTTGAATATGAGAAAAAGGAACTATATCACTTTAGGCAAAGCTGTAGGGTAAGGGAGCTTGCTTTCTGCCCCCCCCCACCCCACATTTTGCTATCTGTTCCCCCATGGCCTGCCATTGGACAGAGTCAGCTGAGGGGACCCAGGGAACTGGACCTTCATCTGCCCACTGGGGCAGGCTGGATGTTCCTGATAAGCTTCAGTGGCTAAGAAATTTGATTTGTCCTGAAGAATACAGCATCTTATGGGGAGTACAATGGGTTGGCACTGGCAGGGGGAAATAGTATCTACTTCCTAACACATGGCCGTGGATGCACTGTGGTAATGACGAATCTACCAGCAGGTGGAAACAGAATTTCAGAGAGGCAGCCAGCACTGGAAAAGTTGGCCAGTAGGTGGATGAGACCTAATCCTTGGCCTCTCTTTAGAGACTTGGAAATGTAAGACATGTCTTCAAGCCAGTGGACAAGAAAACCAGTGAATCACCAACTCAGCCATACAGATCCAGAGAAACAGATTAAAGCTTCAATTAAACAAAACAGGGTCTGCAATCAGAGTAACTTGGGGCTCCAGTAATTCCTAAAGAATGAAGCAAGCTCATCTTATGAGTAAGACAAAGAGGTCTTCAATGCTCCAGAAATTCAGGCAGAGTTAGATTTCAGCTTGACTATTGTACTGGTAAACCACAATGCAATAATAATGAGGACACTTAAGTTAATGCAAGACACTACCCTTATAAGTATTTTTTGTTTTCAGTGAGACAAGACCTTGCTCTGTCACCCAAGCTGAAGTGTAGTGGCCCAATCACATCTCACTGCAGCCTCCATCTCCTGGTCTCAAGCCATCCTCCCATCTCAGCCTCCCAAGTAGCTGTAACTATAGGTGTACACCACCATGCTGGCTTATTTTTAAGTTTTTGTTTGTTTGTTTGTTGTTTTTTTGTTTGGTTTGGTTTGGTTTGGATTTTTTTGGTTTTTTAGAGAAACAAGTTTTCACTATGTTGCCCAGGCTGGTCAGCATAAACTCCTGGTCTCAAGAGATCCTCCCACCTCAGTCTCCTGAGTGGCTGGGATTACAACCATGTACCACCACACCCAGCCTATAAGCATGTTCTAACTGGAGCCTTCCAAAGTGTCCAACAATGATGCCTAAAGTCAAGTGCCAAGGTGGGAGGCAGTTTTTGAGGCCCTCAGTTCACATCTTCTGCTTTTGCCTACTCAGAAGACAAAACTAGCACAGACACTTACCTGTTCCAACATAATGCCCATTTGGTTGATTTTCTTTGCGCTGAAGATGCAGCCAGAATAGAATAGCACAGGGGTCAGCAAACTATAGCCCATAAGGCACATCTGGCCCACCACTTGTGTTTTTGGTTTTTTTAAATAAAGCTTTATTGGAACAGAGCCCCACAATTTACTTACATATTATCTAGAACTGCTTTCACACTACAGTAGGAGAGCTGAATAGTTGTGACAAAGACTGCATGGCCTGCAAACCCTGAAGTATTTACTATCTGGTCTTTTATGGAAAAAGTTTACCTACTCCTAAGGTAGTGGATAGTGAAGTCAGACTATCCACTATCCTAAGAGTTCTGTTCCTATCTTTACAGAGCAGGTAAGTTTAGGCAAATCACTTTAACTGTTTATGCCTCAAATTTCTCATCCTTTAAACTGTGATAATAATATGATTTCCTTCATAGAGTAATCAACCCTCCATACCCATAGGTTGTACATCTGTAGATTCAACCAATCATGGATTGAAAATATTTGGGGGGGGAAATTGTGTCTGTGATTAACAGGTACTGATTTCTTTTTCTTTTCATTATTCCATAAATAATACACTATAGAAAGTATTTACATGTCATTTATCTTATATCTGGAATATAAACAATCTAGAGATGAGTTTAGGTATACAGGAGAGTGTGCATAGATTATGTGTAAATACTATGCCATTTTACATCAGGGACTTGAGCATCCACTGATTTTGGTATTTGTGGGGGCCCAGGAACCAATCTCCTACAGATACTGAGAGAAGATGCATTATAAAAACTTAATGCAATCATACATGGAATGTGCCTAGCACAGTGTCTGACATGTAGTAAGTATCATATAATAATTAACAATTATTGCAATTCATCAGGTAATGGTACTTTCGAATTGCATTCAAGTAGAATTTGTTTCTAATATAGAGCTAAAAAGTATACATGCACTCTTGATAAAGGTACCAATCTGGATAAGCCACTTGGTTTTAATATTGTCAACATAAAAATTTTTAAGAAGATCACTTATCATTCTTTGTTGCTGGGAATCTCCACAGTATCTTGTAAATTGCTTTAAACAGGTACTTAAAGTTTTCTGTTGGACTCTGTCAAATGCAGATAAGGGTCATGAAGGAAAAATTTACATTTCACCAGTATTAAAAATTTATTAAGACTCATGAAAATGTACTTTACTGTGCTTTATTTTTTGATGTTTTATATTACAATCCCTGGGACATACTTTGAAAAAATTGTTTCACTGTTGCAGCTTAAACCTTAAAACATCTCAGATTCTCTCTTCAACTCAGAATGCCGTTCATTAAATTCCTTCTTCTAAGGAACCATAAATGCAGTAATCTAGACCCTGATAAAGGCTTTAAACTTGTCCCATAGGATACTTGGGGTGGAGAAAGATGGAACATTAGTGTCAAAGAAGCATATTATTTGATTCTCAATATAATTAATAAACTCTTCCTCTCCCCCACAGGAATCTGCTAAATCTCCCATTCTTATTTGCACTGAAGCAAAAGATTTAGTTACCTACCTAACAGAAAAGGGGGGAAAGATCTGAAAATGGCTTTAAGTATTTAGTAGTTTAAACCCTGCATAAATTGGAGATTTGAATAAAAAATCAGCCCTGGTATTTTTCTATGAAAATGGTGAACAGAAGGAATATATGTGCTCAGAGGAATAGAGTTTTATGCCAAACATCAATCAACACGGCTTTAGAAGACTATTTATAATACTGTGGGGGATCTGGGCAGTTGCACTTCACACTGTGAGGACCAATCCATGACATTAGATAGTGAACAATTGAAGTCTTTACAAATAATTAAAACTCTGTTTGAAATGGAGATGTTTTCCACAGCTTTCCTGTGTATGCATGATGTCATCGATATTCAAGAGTGTAAATATTGACTAGTTATTGCTGGTAGCCAGAAGGAGCAAAATCCCCTTTGAAATAATAATGTGGAGTGTGTGTATATAACATATACATATGTATGCACACACATATGCATAGAGATGTTAAATATATAGTCATATAGGGAGAGAGAAAATATAGATTTCACTTTATATGACAGTTGAATAGCTATACTTTAAACAACCTATGTTCACTGCCAGTACAGTTCTAGTGTGACTATGTATGTATGTATGTGTGTGTGTGTGTGCGTGTATGGGTATGATATGCAAAGAAAACGCAAAAATATTTGTGAAATTTTTTATCTGTGTTTTGGGGTTTTTTCTTAACATGATAATGAGTGATATTATAGAGTACACCTTTGTCTTTTAAAAAAAAAAAAACTTCATTGTTTAGGCTACGATCTAGAAATATAAGATTTTAGAGCTCGCAAGGATAGAATTAATAATCTTATCTCATTTTCATAATATTTTAAGCTCACCTTAAATCCTTTTGGAGTGGAAGCAGAGTACCACTAATACATAAATTAAAATCCTGAAAATGGCTCCTTCATCTGACAATTTTTCATTTAAGAGACATGGGACTTAGAAAATGTTTGAGATTTTAAAAAATCCCTCCAGATTATTATTTCAATTGACTCATTTAGCTAAGAACTATTAAAGATATCAGCACACTTTGAGAGTGTGAAGATACAGAGGAAACAAAAGCCATTTCCTTTCTCTAAGGAGCTTCCAATTCCGAGCCAGAGGTAACATACGTGCGTGCGTGGGTTTTATCTACTAGAGACTGAGGTTCTCTACAAGAAGTCATTAGGTGATGCAAATAATAAGCGCAAAAAGAGATAGAAAATGAAGCAATCTGTACAGGTGAGAGCTGACAGAAAGAGGTAAGCCTCACCTGTGACAAAATGAATTATAGGTACTGGATCACAGGAGGAGGGGAGAGGACAGCAGTGCAGATCAGAGAACGTCATTAACAAAGAGGTGGCGGTGGGGGGGCATGAGTGCAGTATGTTGGGAGAAATAAAAATCAAAGAGTAGAATGAATTTGAGACTATGAACTAGATTAATTAAGATTTATGGTCTTGGCCAAGTGTGATGGCTCATGCCTGTAATCCCAGCACTCTGGGAGGCCAAGGTAGGCAAGTCACTTGAGTCCATGAGTTCAAGACCTGTCTGTACAACATGACAAAACCTTGTCTCTAAAAAAAAAAAAAAAATTCTAACCATTAGCTGGCTGTGGTGATGCACTCCTGTAAGTCCCAGCTACTCAGGAGGCTGAGGTGGGAGGATCTCCTGATCCTGGGAGGCAGCAGAGGTTGCAGTGAGCCGTGAGGGCACCACTCCACTCCAGCCTGGGCAACATAGCGAGACCCTGTCTCAAAAGAAAAATTAAAAATTAAGAAAAAGAGACTTATGGTCTTATGAGTGGGGTTTCAGTTCCATTTTTTGGCTTTACAAGATTCCCACTCAATCAAAATTACACATACAAAATGGAGTGAAGAAAAGCTTTGTATTTACTTACAAGGTGATAGAAACATGATAATATTGACCCATTCATTTTAACTACGTTAGTAAACACTAAAGTTTGTTCCCTAAGTGATTTTCCCACCTGTAGGTAGGAAATGAATTTCACACATCTTTTAGACTCTCCACCATATGGACCAAGAGCAAGACTGACTACACGTCGATAGATTGTTGCAGTCCATTTTATTGGGTATATTGAATAGATAAAGTGAAATTTCCACCATAGTCTTCTCAGATGAGTTCACAGACGTCCCTGACCCCCAGGTAAAAGAGGCCATTATGAATATAGCTTATTATTAGGATAGGAGATACCATCTGGAATTAAAGGCACCACTGGTCAAATTGGCTGGTTTCTGTGATAACTTTGTGCTGTCAATACATACAAAGAGAAGTGTGTGAAAATGATTCCGTCAAAGAATAACTAGACTAACAAAGAACAGTTCTGGACAAAAAGTAATCCCGTTTGATTCCAAGAGTAATCCCATCCTCGGGGCAGCTTGGCAAATCCCCCACTTGAAATTTTGTTTTGGAAACAAGTTCTCTGACAAGGCAAGAATTCCTCCTAAAGTGACATGTAGAATTCAGGCCCTAAGCCTGGAGGTTCTTGCTCTGAGGCCCATCAGCATGGAAACAGGCATTTTTTTAAAGGAAAGAATCCAGATATTTTGTTTTTCCTGGTGCCTGTGTAGACGTGTTTCATTGCAGTTCCTTTCAGTCAGCCTGAATGCGGGAAAGCACCAGGGGGAGCTCACACATCTTCCTTCTTTTTCTCCCCCTCTTAGAGAAGGTTGGCTCTTGTATCCTAGCAAAGGGTGGGTCAAAAACAAGAACATGCATGAAATGATTCACAAAGGTAAACAAAGGCAATTTGTTCTGTAAAAATACTCTAGATTCTTTCTGAAGACTTGGTACTACACTGCTCATACTGGACACACCTACAGTCAGCATTCAGCCAACTCAGCGGGCTTTAAGATGGAGCCTCTTAAACCTCCTGCATCAAAAAGACATAAGGGAATGTCCCTGAGAAGTGCCTGTGTCTCCTTTTAAGAGACACAGAGAGAAATTGATTCTGCCTCCTTGCAATTCGAACCGGCATTTTCCAGAACACTCCAATTTGAATCACAGTGGAGGGTCACGGGAGGGATTTGGCACAGGGGAGGATTGGGTCTTTGGTTTTCCACACTGATCAATGAGATTGATTTTTCTGTTTTGCTTTTGTTTTTTGGGTTTTGTTTTGTTTTGTTAGAAGATAATTAGTTCCTTTTTCTGCCTCTCTCCAGGATTACAAACATGAAGGCAAAGAAGAGAAACTCAAAATTTATCATTAACCTTGGCTTGTCAATATTAGTGGAGAGAATCAATGGTGCAAGGAATCCTAAAGGACTAGAACATCCGCATATTCATTTGACTTCCTGATTATGTGTTACTGACACTAACATTTCAGAGTGTGGAAGACCCTGCCCCACCTGGGGAGAAGGGGAGACAAAGACTCCCTGCTGCGGGTACTTGATTCACACGTAATGCCCTCCATTCACTGCTTTCAAGAAATTACCTATTTCTAATCATAAATTTCAGTCTACTGATCACAAAATCAGAGATCCTAGCCATGAAAGAGACTTCGTGAGACCATGTGACCAACTTTCTGACGCAGGTGAGATAGTATTGTTCTGCATTTTATTTTATAGAAGACATTGAGATTCAGAAAGGAAAGTAAAGAGTCTGGGTCTCAGCTGAATGATTTTTCTCCGTAGATTAAAAATCCATTCAGTATCCAGTTCCTAGTCCCAACCTACCCCTCCTAATAAGGCTGTGAATAGCCTTTTTTATATCCCAAGTCTAAACTTTGAACCACTGGCAACCCTTAGAAGGAAAGGGATGAATTAGAAGGGATTGCAGAATAATTAGAAATTGAGGTAGTTGAACACCTGGGGGAACAGTGGGTTTGATTCAAAACTCTCATCAAATGTGGGTTTCTCCTGGGTGGGAGGCCGCTGAGCCGCAGGGAAGCTGCGGGGCCAGCCGAGGAGCCGGCGGCTTCTTGGATCCCCAGTGTCGCGCGACAGCACGACCCGAGACAAGGCACCTGGCGGTGATGCCAGGCGGAGGCCCCTCGTGGCGAGGCAGGCGGCGACTGCGCGGGGTGGTCGGATCCGGGCGGGGCTGCAGGTTCCGGATTCCCGCGGCCGCGAGGCGGGGCTGGAGGGCGCTGCGGGCGGCGCGGAGGCTGCGGGGAGCGCGGGGAGCGCGCAGAGCCGGACTCGCAGGAAGATCGCGTAGCGCTGGAGCCGGGACAGGGACCCGCGCCCGGAAAGGGCGCACGGGGAGGCGCACGGTGGGCCCAGGGGCTGCAGTCCGGGCCGCCGTGCGGGGACAGGCTGACTCCCCGCCGCCGCCAAGCCAAGTCCGCACGGGGTGCGGGCGGAGATGTCGCACGGGAGGCTCCTGCAACCAGGTGCAAATCCAAGCCACCTCGCCTGCGTGAATGGGGAACGGCGCAGGGCGCGGCTGGGGTTGACCGTGACAAAAGCCCAGTGCATGGTTCAAACTTTTTCTCCCCCCGCAGGATTAGAACATCCGATATTAAAATGACTCACACGTCAGTGCAGCAGAATTTCCCTGCGACTTCGGTGGCAGGAGAGCGGCACCTCTCAGGGACAGCTGTGAGCATCCCTCGGGCCCCACCGACCGCGCCACTTGACCTGCGGGAAACGAAATCTGAGCTCCGGAATTCGAACGGCCCCACGCACGTTCATTCCCGGAAAAATCTCCTAGGAGGGTCGTGATTTTTCCACTCAGAGATCATTTAGGGAGATGTCCTGGATGGGACAGGTAGACAAATGGCGGCCCGAGGAAAATGCGGGAAACTACACTGTAGACGCTTAAGCATCAACTGGGCTCCCGGGCAGGGTGCGGAGGACAAGACCCCCTAGAAACATCACATCCCCCGGGCTCCTGGCATTTTCTAAATCTGTGAATGTGCCAGCGAAGAGTGTGGGGAAATTTTCTGAACATAGAATTTATATTCCTGAAACGTTAAGTCGTGAAGTGGCTACTTCAGCTCTCCCCAGCTTTAGAATTTTAACTGACTAATGTTTTGGTTTTAATCACCAGGAGTAATTCTTGATAATCAAATCAGCAAAAACGTTTCCATTACCTATTATTGGTTGAGAAAGATTCCGTTCCCCCAGCTCATGGTATCGGTTCTCGGATCCAAGATATTAAGTATTGGCCAGGATTCACAAGGGGCTAATAGGGTCCCCCTAGACACCTTGGCTTATCCAGACCAGAAACACCAAAAGCTGCTACAGAGGAATAATGGAGAACGGGAAAAGTTGGTTAGGAAAAGCCTTCTTTTTTTCCGTACTTGCAAGCTACCCTTTTGACATTCTTTCTTTGACACTAAATGGAAATTACTGAATTGGTAACTTCTGGGTTTTTTTGTCACACTGGGTTCCCCCCCCCCCCCCCGGGTGTAAGGTTTTTTTTTGTTTTTGGGTTTTGGTTTTGGGGGGATAGGGAGGGGAAGGGGAAAGTGGATAGGGAGATGGAAGAGTGATCTCTTACTGCTTTTATCCAAATCCTGTTAGGTCTTGTTCTTCACTGTAACTTGGAATGGAGAAGTTGCGTAAGTACGTGATTGACAAACAAGGTCTCTTAGAAGAGAGTTAAGTAATAGGAAACATAATGTGTCCTGGAGAAAAAGAAAACCCTTAGTATGACACACTGGGCTTTAAATAGAGGACACATGAATATGGAAAGGAGAGGCACACGTGAAATAAGGTGCACCTTGCTGAGCCCTCCCGCCCCCATGTATCAAGAAGTTTACTCACGTTATCTCATCTAATTCTACCCACAACCCAAGAAGAATGGTGACGTTTTTAATTCGGGTTTTTGCAGATGAGAAATTTGTATCTCAGAGGCCCATAGTAAATTACCTGAGGGCATATAGCTAGTTAGGACAGAATTAGAATTGATTAAGGAGTCAAGAATTCCTTGAGAATTCGTGTTTTAAACTCTCGATTTGTTACTGAGGGAAGCTGAGAAATTAATTACCTTCTGGGGGGATCTTTAGATTAGTGGGGAAATAATGTTAAGCCCACAGAAAGACAAGCCCATGAATTTTCTTGTTATCAATGATGTGGTTTGGAGAAAGGTGTGACAATTTGAGAAAACTGAAAAGTGTTGAAATTCTTTTAATAAGGTTCTATGTAAACTGATAGAGCTACTAGAGATAATTAGGCAAATGTCCATTTTCTTCTGGAAGCTTCTATTATTTGAGGAGAAAACTGAAAAACTTTAGACTTTCAAATTAAGAACAATTTGAATTTTAGTTGGAAAGTAGACAAACTATCTGCATAATTCAGTTTAAAAGGCATGGAAAGGCTGTTGCAAAGTTTTGATCCCACTCAGGGAGAGCAAACACTGCTTTCAAATCAGACAGACCTGGCTATGAATTTGAGTGGTGACTGTGCCTAGCTGTGTGACCAACCGCAACTTTCTTAACCTCTCTGGGCTTCGGAGTCCTCATGAAGACATGAGGAGACAAGCCCTTGCAAGATTCTTGTGATGTTAAAAGAGTATGGGTGAAAGTCCTTATCTGAATGCCTGATGTGTAGTAGACATTCAGCAGAGTTAGTAGCGTTTCCTTTGATTAAAGCACTTGAGAGCAGGAAAGGGAGCGCACCTAAAGCCACCTCTACAACAGTTTTGCCTGAGGCTGACTCTGGGGGAAAGAGTTGGATTCTCACTAGTATGTGAATCTGCAGTGACTTCCTTGAAAGGACAGACAGTTATAAAAGCAAGCAATGAAGTCTGGGAAGGTGGAGGAGAATGGTTATGGAAAAGTTATCCCCACATCGTAAGTCTTCTGGATCTTGATATCAAACAACAATACTTTCAGAAATTGCAAGATATGAAGGCTGAAGCAAAATACCCCTTGTGTAATTTTTAAGTCAGTTAATAATGAAGGTGTATATAAAACAGAAATGTTTGTGTCCTTACTTAAACCTTGAACAACTAAGGGATTTTTTTTCTTTTCTTTTTTTTTTTTTTTTTTTTTTTTGAGACAGAGTCTTGCTTTATCTCCAGGCTGGAGTGTATTGGTGTGATCCTGGCTCACTGCAACTTCCGTTTTCCAGAATCAAGCGATTCTCCTGCCTCAGCCTCCCGAGTAGCTGGGATGACAGGCGTGCACCACCACATCCAGCTAATTTTTTGTATTTTTAGTGGAGACGGGGTTTCACCATGTTGGCCAGGATGGTCTCCATCTCTTGACCTTGTGATCAGTCCGCCTCAGCCTCCCAAAGTGCTGGGATTACAGGCATGAGCCACGAAGCCGGGCCGGGATTTTTTTCTTCGGTGTTTTTTAATAGAGATATTTTCATCATTTTTTGAAGAAACTAAATATATACAATTTTTGCCTCTTCATTGTTTACTATTGCCCTGCCAAAAATTAGTTATTAGTTTGCGAGTTATGTTTGAATAGTACTGTGAAATTCTGCTTTAAAAAACTACTGTCAAACAATTCATCAAAATGTTTTCCTCTGATGTTTTCTACCAAGTAAAGGCAAGATTAATTCTGGAGATTTTTTTGAAAATAATGAATTTTTTCCTGATTATGAAAGTAACACATGCTCATTGTGGACAACTTAGTATAAAATGAGAGAACAAAATATAAAGAAGCAAAGAAGAACACCCTTATTCTCGCCAGTAAGGGTTAACCACTTTTAATATTTTGATGATTTCCTTCCGGTCTTTTTATCTGTTTTTTTTTTTTTTTTTTTTTTAGCCTTGGTATGCGCCTATGGAGTATAAAATTGTGCATTCTTGTTTTTACATTTACTTCCCCCATGTCACTAAAAAGTATCTGTAACATTTTTAGTGACTGTCTAATTTTATATTATACCAATACAACATAATTCTCTTTTGTTGAATGTCTGTGGGTCCCAGTTTTTGCTATT
The DNA here is from genome assembly GCF_009761245.1 of Sapajus apella. Lineage (NCBI taxonomy): Eukaryota > Metazoa > Chordata > Mammalia > Primates > Cebidae > Sapajus > Sapajus apella. The sequence continues at coordinate 1,889,398 of NW_022436970.1, read as the reverse complement.
GTAAATTATGCTAAATGAAAATCTGTGTGCATAAATCTTTGAGTTTAAGATTATTTCTTTAAGATAGACTTCTATAATAAGAATTACTAGGTTCATATAGTACTTTTAATGCTTTTGAAATATATTCGCAAATCGATTTTAGCAATTCAGTCCAAGCAGCAATAGATGAAGAGAGCTGTTCTCTCCTAATGCCTCTAGGAGTAGTGACTGATATCACTGCCAGAAAAAAAAAAAAAATCTTTTCTAATTTAATAGGTTAAAGAAAAGATCTTGTTTTATTTGTATTTTGGGAGGTCTACTGCCATTGAACAGCTTTTCCAGATGTTCATCAGCCATTTTCTGTTTTGTGAACTATCTATTATGGACCTTTACCTGTTTTTCGATTGAGGCCTTAAATTTTTTAACTCTATTTATATAAACTCCAAATCAGCCCTTTGTTGTAATTGTGGCAGTTTTTTCCCATTTTATTTTTTGCTTTTTGTTATTCATGAATTTGGATATATAAAAAATGTTAAAATTTATTTAAATAAATGTATAAAGTATTTTTAAATTTTTTCTTTTTTGTTGCCCTACAGAAAATCACCTGAATAGATATTCACCTATTTTCTTCTACTTGCATTTTTATGAGTTTTTTGTTTGTTTGTTTTTGTTTTTGTTTTTTTGCTTGTTTTTACATTTAACTCTTTATTGCTTCTGTACTTTATTGCCTTGTGGATAGCCAGGCAGTTTTTCTAATACCATCAACTCAATGTCCATCTCTCCCTCACTGATTTACTGTGCCTCCTACATCAGAGACCTCTTTTGGTTGATAAAGGGGCAGGATGCTTTTCACAGTACAGTTGTAAACAGCTAGTGCAACATGGGCATCAACCAATCAGAACAAGTCATAAGCATCAGACTGGGCCAGCGAGTGCATCCCAGTTGGGGACCAAAACTGCAAATGGGACCTAAGAAGTTCCTGCATGCAGTAAAAGAGGTTTCCTTTCAAGGAAAGATCTGTTTAAATGAACTTAACATATTTAAAGGGGGACTCTCCTGTAAGTTTCATTTGGAGCAAGTGGAGTTTACATTGGCCTCATTGTGTCCATTCAACAAACACTAGTTAAGCCACCCCTGTGGGCAGGTTCTGTTTTAGTATCTCAATAGATGAGAGAGTCAGAGAGACAGAGACAGAGGGAGAAAGAGAGAGAGAGGCTCTAAACAGACAGATGATTAAATGATAGATAGATAGATAGATAGATAGATAGATAGATAGATAGATAGACAGATGATAATCTCCCTTTTTCTCTCTGTTTTTGTGTATATTTCTCATATTGTCAAAAATGCTACTAAACTCAGTGAAATTCGTATTAAGTGGTAGTACCAATTTCCTACTATTTAGGTCATATCATTTCTCCTTCATTACAATAATTGTCACTGTTCTTTGGGATACACTCCTGGTCAACTCACCCTTTCCATACAAAACAAATTGCATCTGCCAGTAATTTGGTCTGCTTATTTGAAAAGTTGATAGCTCAAGCCTGTAATCCCAGCACTTTGGGAGGCCGAGGCGGGTGGATCATGAGGTCAAGAGATCGAGACCATCCTGGTCAACATGGTGAAACCCCGTCTCTACTAAAAATACAAAAAATTAGCTGGGCATGGTGGTGCGTGCCTGTAATCCCAGCTACTCAGGAGGCTGAGGCAGGAGAATTGCCTGAACCCAGGAGGCGGAGGTTGCGGTGAGCCGAGATCGCGCCATTGCACTCCAGCCTGGGTAACATGAGTGAAACTCCGTCTCAAGAAAATAAAAAATAAAAATATAAAAATATAAAAAATATGAAAAGTTGATAGACTGTACGTCTTTGGTTTGTCCATCTGTTCTCATAGTTTGCTCCTTAAAGAATTGGATTATTTGCTACACTTTTCAGGTGGCTTTATTTCGCACTTATTTCTGAATTTTCTTATGCATGATAACAATACCAGAGGATGTCCCAATTTTACATTCTACCTTTCCTTTGGCTTTAAAATAATTTAAATCACTTCAAGAAAGATTGATCAAGAAATTTTATTTCCATCGAATTCTTTATGCAATTAGGTTACTGAACTTTTGAAATCAAAAAAGGAAATCAGATGTTGTGGTTTTGCCCAGTATAGTATCAAATGTCAATGTTGTTCTATTATAAAGAATTATAATATTCTACATATTATTCTTATATTAGAACAGTACTATTCTACATATACTATTCTAATATAAGAATAACACAGCAATAGACCAGTTGTTCCTGTTAAAGAAGACTTGTTGATTCGTTGGTTGTAGATAGGGTGAGAGGATCAGGACTCAGCTGGGATCTGACATCTGGGAATTCCCAAGGGCCTGACATTGGATGGATAGCGGAGCAGAAGAATCCATCATTAGGAGGAACAAAGAGTGAGGAATTCAGGGGTCAATCGTGACTCCAGAGCCTGGAAAATGAATACCAACCATGAGACTGCTACCAGACCCAGACCCTATCCTAGGGAGAAGGAGTGTACAGAACCAGGCAGGTCCTTGCCACAGAGCATGGGGGAGAAACAGGGCCCAAAAGCTTCGATGAATAGACCCAAAGTGAGGAGGAAAATATTGACGTCATCAAATTAGCAGAGATTAACCAGATTCGGTTTCTGGCACTTGGCAGAGTGGTAACTCAAAATAAAAACTTAGTTTAGAAAAAAACAAAACAAAACAGATAGTTTACATTTTTTGGTCATCTTGATTATCACATGACACCAATATGGGCCCTGGGCGTAGACATTTATTTCTGTGCATTATAAACCTTCCTATGTTCAAGTATGACTACAGAACTAGATTCCCACGATTCCTTGAAAGGTTAACCTATTCTTGCTGAGGACTGAGTTCTCTCCCAATGCCTGTTCTGAAACAACACTTCAACTGCAATCATGGTGCTGTTACTTGCCTCTCCCTAACCATCCCCTTGAAAGTCTGAATTTCCCATTCCCCAGATTATATTCCTTTGGACTTAAATGTTAGCCTTGATTCAGCTTGAGTTTGTAGTTCCTCCTTCAACACAGAGACTCAGACCATTAGTTACTTCCACTCTCAAAAGAGAAAGCTGCCAAGAAAGGGGTTAGAAAACTAATGAAAACAAATTATTTTCATCCATCCCCAGTAACGGTAGATTTTTGTTGACATACCATATAATCAATTCCTGGTGCCTTTCTAGATGGCTGGGCCCAGTAATTTACACCAGCTTCTGATCTCCTTAAGCAACTTGGTGCCACTTATACGAACACATTATATCATCTCTATAGAATAGTGTGGTATTTATAGTCCCACAGACTTAGGCTGTGGACATAGTCTTATCTGATTTTGTTCTTAAAAATGTAATCTGGCATTTTATTCTTAAACAGCTTCAGTACCTTGCTGACTTTGAGCTTGTGGTATACTAAGACCTTCAGGTCTTTCTCACAAAGGCAACTGTAAAGCTACTACTATTCCCGGGACCCTGATATTTATGAGGTTCATTCAATATATATTCAATTAGCTTTAAAACTATTATTTCATTTCTGATCAATAAAGTAAAACGTGCTTGCTATAGTAAAACTGGACAATTCAGAAAAGCATAAAGATGCATATAAAAATAGTTCACCCCATCACTTTGCATACATCTTTTAACATTTGCAAATATGCCACATATATTGTTTTATAGTCCACTTTTTTCACTTAGCAAAATATCATGTCATTAAATGTTCTGCAAAGAATGATCACTTCTGGTTAGAATTTTAAACTAAAATATTACACTTCTAGAAATTTACCTAATAAATAGTTACTGTTGCATAGCAAATATTTAACTACAAAATTTATAGCATTTTCATTTATAATAATAAATAATTGACAATACAAAAATATTGAGTAAATATTAAACGATGAAGTGCAATACAGCTGCTAAATTGTTTTTAAAATAATATTTTACAACAAAAATTTGTATCAATGAATTAAGAAAAAAAGAAAATTATAAAACTGTATATACAGCATGCTTTCCTTTTTAAATAATATTTAATTATATCTATTAAAAAACTTTGATGGCCTGAAAGGTAAAATGGTTAGATCTGGTTGGAGGAATCATGAGTTATTTTTTAGTTTTGTTTCAAGGCTATTTTTCTAAATATCTAATGATGTATATGTATTATAATTGTGATAAAAATATTTAATTCACTAATTTAATGATATTTCACCACTTAAAGGTATCATGATTTATTTAATTAATTTCCTCAAGTTTGGACATATAGGACGTTCATGATAAATAATGCCACATCATGAACACCACCTTCATCGCTGGAAGTGAGGAAGTAAAGATATTGGGGGATGAATAAAGGATATATCTCCATCAATAATGATTTATTTATTATTCCGGATGTTGGTATATTAGTTCATTCTCATGCTTCTAGAAAGACAAACCCAAGACTGGGTAGTTTATAAAGGTGTAATTGACTTACCATTCAGCCTGGCCGGGGAGGCCTCAGGAAACTTACAATCATGGCAGAAGGGGAAGCTAACACGTCCTTCTTCACAGGGTGACAAAAGAAGAATGATAGTCTGCACCAAGGGAGAAGCCCCTTATAAAATCATCAGATCTCATGAGAACTCCTATCACAAGAACAGTATGGAGGAAACCACCTACGATTCAATCATCTCTACCTGGTCCTGCCCTTGACACATAGGGATTATTACAATTCAAGATGAGATTTTGAGTGAGGACACAGCTATACCCTATCAGTTGGGTACATGGATGTTCACTGTATTAATCTTCATGCTTTGTATATATTAAATACTTCATAATAAATTTAAAAGCAATACTACAGTGAGCCAGTAACATATATATATATACTAAATATACATTTGTTTATTTCTTTAAAATAATTTGCTAAAATTAGAACTACTGAGTAGAAATGGAAAAAAATATTTAAAGCTTTCAAAATATATGCGATATTGCCCTCTAGGAAGCCAGAAACAATTTATAGCCCCCTGGCAGTATACCTGTGTTTGTTTTTCATCTCACCTTTGCAAACAATGGCCATTATTATTTCTTAGCCTTTGCAAAATTGGGGAACAAACGTTACTCCTATTGTATTAAGCTGAATTCCTTTGATTAGTAGTGAAGAAGGCATTTTTCTCTTTATTGGTCATTACCTTTCTTTTTTATATATTGCCTGCTACTTCTTTTGCCCATTTTTCTGTAGATTGGGCATTATTTTATTATTAATCTTTATAACACTAAGAATATCATTCACAGCTGGCAATCTGCTTTTTACTTTTGGTATATGGTATTTTGATGTATGAAAATTTTACAGTTTATATAATGCAATATGGAAAAATTTACTTTCATGATTTTTTTCCTTTATCTGAAAGTTTAGAAAGGCCATATCTTTGATAATACCACATCCACACTAACCTACAGGTTTTTTTCTAACTTATTATTGTTTTTGTATTGTTTTATATTTAGCTCTCTAAGCTATCCATAGGTACGATGTAAAGATCTAACTACTTTTTTATCAAAGTAACTGGATCATAATATTTCAGGCCCTTCATTTTAAAAATAAATAAATAATTTTTATTTTAATGCATTTCCTGGTTTGAAATGCTCTTTTCCCAATTACTAATACTAGAATCTATTTTTTTGGCTTTTCTTTTTTTCCTTTTTTTTTTAATTAAAAAATACCAACATCTCCTCAACCCTGTAGCCTCCAGAAACCACTACATTTTTTGGCTTTTTATTCTGTCCATATGGCCGTCTCCTTTTGCACAGATCACCTTGCTATATTTTATGTATTCTACCTCTATATTTTTATCTCCTATAGATTAATTTCCTTTAACAATTGTTTCTTTTTAAATTTCTTCTTGGTTTGGTTAACTATTTTAGATGAAATTTCAAACCATTTTGTTACGTTCCAAAATTATTCTACTGGACTTTTCTTGGAGTGGCATTTAACCTATACATGAATTGGGAAGAATGGAAGCTCATGTGATATTGATCCTTCCAATGTCAAAACATGGAATGACTCCCCATTTATCCAAGTTGTACTAATTGGTCTCCAGTTAATTTTTATAATTTTCTTCACATAGGTCCTAAACACTTATGCTGAAATTTACACCTAGATATAAATGTGACTTTAATATATTAGAAAGATGGCATTTTCAGAAAGCATTAGGAAAATACCTAAATATTTATGGGGGAAAACCATTTTATACCATTCAAAAAGGCAGAACTCAAATGGATTAAGCATTTAAAAATTTTTTCAAAGAATACTGAAAGTAACCATTTAAACAGGTATTCTAATCTGATAGTAATGAAGCCTTTCTGCAGCCTGATTCTAAGACTAGTTGCCATAAAGAAAAAATGGAATAAATTTTAAAACTACAATTTTTAAAGATTCCCTATAGAAAAAATGCTATATATGTTCAAAGGTAAATAACAAATTGGGAAAAGTGTGTTTAGTATAGGAAGTCTTTCTCCAGATCAACAAGAGAAAGATGTAAAAGGAGTGGGGGTGGACAAGAAGATGCAATCAATGGAAGAGAAAAAAACAGTAACAGGCTTTTGAAATATGACAATTTTACTCCTGATGAAATAGTAGGCCAGGCACAGTGGCTCAGGTCTGTAATTCCAGCACTTTGGGAGGCCAAGGCAGGCAGATTACCTGAGGTCAGAGTTCAAGATCAGCCTGACCAACATGGTGAAACCCGTCTCTAATAAAAATACAAAAAAAAAAAAAAAAAGCTGGGTGTGGTAGTGGGTGACTATTCAGGAGGCTGAGGCAGGAGAATCGCTTGAACCCAAGAGGCAGAGGTTGCAGTGAGCCAAGATGACACCACTGCACTCCTGGATGGGATACAGAGCAAGGCTCCGTCTCAGGAAAAAAAAAAAAAAAAGAAATATAATTGAAACGACAATGAACCATCACTTTTCTTCCATTATTTCATTATAAAAGACATTTTTAAACATGATAATAATCAGGGTTAGGTAAGTTATAGAAAAGCAAGCACTCACACAATGCTAAGATTGTGAATTGACATGGTCTTTTTGAAGGGCAAATAGTCAGATTTAAGAAAGTATAAAATATGCCGGCACTTTGACCTACCAATTTTATTTTCAAGAATTATAACTATAAATTGTTCCAAAAGATGTAGACAGATGTTTATTGCAGCATTGTGTGTATACTCATTGCAGCATTGCTTATAATTTTGAAGAATGAGAACAACAAAAAAATTAAAAGTTGTCTATGTCAAGAGAGCTGAATTTTGAGTGACAAATTGGAATTAGATATTGAGCCACCTTTGCATTTTAAAATTAATTCCCACTCTGATGATTACAACTCCTTTACATATTAATTTACTAATATTGTATTTAGCAAATTCTTGCATTTACACTTAAAATTGTGTTTGTTAAATTTTTAACTCATTTCAGAATAAAATCATGATGATTTATTTATCTTTATTTGTCCGAAGTTCACTTTGTTAGTTTTTAATCCCTTTTCAACCATTTTAAGATTATGTGTGTGTTTGCTTGTTTGTTTTTGGTGAAAGGACAGCCTTGTGCTCAGTCAAAAAAAAAAATTATATTTCTTAACCTCTCTTGCAGCTAAATGACTAAGTTCAAAGCCATGAGTTACAATGGAAAGTTTGTGGGTACTTCTGGAAAGGTTTTTTTAATGGGAACTAAAGCAGGTAGGAGGTATGCCCATATCTCCCTTTTCCTTCTTTCTGCCTCCTTTCTAGAATGTAAATGTTATGGTTGAAGTTCCAGTAGTTATTTTGGATGATGAAGTAATTTTGAGATGGAAAGAAAGATGATGGAGCAGAAAGAGAGATGAAGATTGAATCTTTGGTGACTAAGAAGATATCTTTCTTTATACTTCTTTTTAAGCGTGAAATGCTTTTGAATTTTTTATTTGGTGTGCCAAAATATTAGCTATCCCTCATAGTTTTATAACATTGGAAAATTTGACAGGCCTGCCCTCCTTGGCCCAACAATTTTTATTCCTCCAGGTTAATCCATTAATTAAGAACCTTTGGATATAATGATTGACCAAATATAAGTTTCACTGACCACCCTCTTAGGTAGTTAATATTTTATGTATTTTCCATCAAGGTAGAAAGACACTCTATCAACTATCTTACTAAAGATAGCCTAGATTTTAAGAATTCTCCTTAAATCTACCTGGGTTATAATAAAGAATTTGCCTGGTCTTCATCCCAGTTTCCTGACAGGGAGCTTCAAAAACCCTTGGAATTTCCTGAATGATAGGAATATCTCTGTTATGCTAATGAGGTGACTCACAGTGAGACCCTGATAGCTTCAGGATGATGGCTGGTCACATGATTAGTGGGTTGAGATTCTGACTTGCCTGATCTCCAGAAAGGGGAGGGGGACTGGAGACTGAGTTCGGTCACATGGCCCATGACTTAATTAACCATGCCTATCTAATGAAGCCCCAATAAAAACCAAAGCCCAGTGGAGGCTCCTGGTCAGTAAACACATTGATATTCCAGGAGAGTGATCGGCCTACTCTATGGAGAGGGCATGAAAGCTCTTCGCTCCCTTTCAGACTTTGCCCTCGGTGTATCCTTTATAATCAAACTAATCATAAGTATTGAGTTTTCCTGAGTTTTGTGAGTTGTTCTACTGATCCCTGAGTAGGACCATGGTGACCTCCCAGATTAGTAGCCAGTTTATCAGAAGTATGGGTGGCCTAGGAGACGCCATTTAGAGCCGGCACCTGAAGTGAGAATAATCTTGTGAAGGACTGAACCCTTTACTTGTGGGTCTGATACTTACTCCAGGTGGTTAACAACAGAATTGTGTTGCAGTACACCCATTTGGTGTCTGAATACTTCCCAAATTAATGATCTACGCAAAATAAAAGAAAAAAAGACTAGGTTGTTTGGCTTGCTTAGTTCTTATAAATCTATTGTAGCTCCTACTTTCTTTTCTAAATTAAGTCCCCTCTGTAATGATACATTATGCAATTTTGCCAGGAATGTTTATCAATCCTACCATTCCATAGCTTGCAAAACTCTCTACCATTTTACAAAGATTACTGGCTGATATGGGGATTTTATGGGCAATTTAATGTGATCAAATCACCCTTTTCCCAATTATTAGTTTTAGTTCCCTAGCTATACTGTTTGCTCTAGTTGTAAGCATTATTGTTGAAGAATAGTTCTGTATTTAAATTTTTTTTTTTTTTTAGTAATTTGCTTAAAGTGGTGATTTTCAATCGAGATTTTTGTCTCCCACCCCCTAAGAGACATTTGGCAATGTTTGGTGATGTTTTTGTTTATCATAACTGGGGAGTGGGGTGCCTCTAGCTTGTAGTGGATAGAGACCGATGATGCTGCTAAGCATCCCATAATGCACAGGAAGGCCACTCACAACAAAGAATTAACGGGCCCAAACATCACTAGGACCATGCCTTAGAAACCCTGCACTAAGGTAACCTCAGGAGTAGAAGAGAAAGCAAGAACTTCATCCAGGTCTTCAGGACTCCAGCTGATCTCAAAATGACCTCACTTTCTGTCTTTAATGGCTCTCAACTTTTCATTTAAAGCACTTTTTACTTATCCTCCGTATGTCCCTTTTAAAATCTACTTGCCTGCTAATAGTCCCATTTTTAGAAATTTTGGCAAAGGCATGGTATTTATTGTTTCTTTAGCTTTTTAAGTTTTGTTTTCCTAAAGTCTAGAATACCGAGGCTTTTCATGATTATGGTCCCAGCATGTTGTCATCTTTTTCCCCAGATTTCCAACATTTTCACATCACCCACACTCTTTCAGTGGTGAGAATGAAGTCATAAGGTAGTTACGTCAAGATACTAAATTATTCAAAAGAAAAAAAAAATGCTCAACATGCTTCATACATAATGCAAAGAGGTGTGAACACTGCTACGTACACAAAGCATCATCAGTTTTTATTATGCTTTTGCGTTTTTCTCTTAAGCAAGTGAATTTTCAAATACAGAGACTCTCCTAATAAATGTTAGCCTTACTTCATGTAAGAAGAGAGCATGATTTTAAAAACAGCAAGTATGATTTGTATGGACAGTATAGTTTGTTGTTCTGTCATGCACGTATTTAAGAAGGACCTAGTATAACTTAGAAAGGTACATTCTACTAAAGAAAGAGTAAAATCATATCATGTTGGTCCTTTTGCTCAGCACTTCTCTCTTGTGCCACCACGTGAAGAAGGACGTGTTTGCTTCCCCTTCTGTCATGATTGTAAGTTTCCTGAGGCCTCCCTAGCCATGCCTAACTGTGAGTCAATTAAACCTCTTTCCTTTATAAATTACCCAGTCACAAGAATGCCTTTATTAGCAGCGTGAGAACAAACTAATACACTGATCCTGGCAGCTGACCATGGCCACCAGATCAGGCCACTTCTGAGCAGCATGCTGGAGAAAGAGAACCACAAGGCCAGCGCCAAGAGCCAGGCGCAAGGAGAAATGCAGGTGCCACACAGAAGCCAGTGGCATTGCATTCGCAAGCACGGGTGAACTCTCTTGAGATTGCAGAGTTGGAAATTATTGAAGGGTCTTTGGAATTCCTCCAGTCACACTGGAGGAGGATGAGCTGGAAAAACCGTGAGACCCAGGGAAACTGTTTATCAGCACTAAGCATATCTAAATCAGCATGGCCCCTTTCCATCTGAGCTTCTATACACATGACTCTAGTTAATTCAATTTCAATTCAGTCACTTCGTGCCTACAACAAATCAAAGGAAGTATTTCTTTCTTTTCTAGACATCTAGAGGACCATGATTTTTCCAAAGCTATTTCAAGGGCTTCTACAGACCTAATAATTAATTGAATGGCTGCTGTGTGTGTGTGTGTGTGGTTTTTTTTTTTTTTTTTTTTTTTTTTTTCTTTTTCCAAGACCTGAAATTTTCTTATTAGATTTCAAGTTAGTAAATTCAATCTCCATTGACATCTAGGAATTGATTGCAGGACCCCCAACTAAAGCATACTGTCTAAGGACATGAGCTCAAAGTCAAACTTAAACATGCATACAAGAAATTGTCATTTCTCCCCTCTGAATTTCCTTAGACACTCTCCTCTTAGTCCTATCTAGATGGTAGTAGAATCATTTATATATAATTCTTATCTCCTCTCCTAGACTTACTCAGTAAGCACACTGAGGGCATGTTTGAGAACTAAATGTTCTTATATCTCCTTTTAGATGAGGAGTCCAAAGGGTTTACAGCCACATGAGATAGCGTATTTTGATTTGCTTGATGTATGTCAGTGTTAGCTATATGTACATGAGATCAACATATCTCTCTAACACAATCAGAAAAAAATAAAATCATATCAGTCCATATGAAGCAAATACCCAAATCAAATGATGACGTTCCTCTTACTTTTCAACCCCTTATATTGCCACCCATGCTTTTTCTGGAATTAAATACGAAAATGCACATTGCCTTCCTCCTCAGAGACTTTGTCAGTGAGACTAAATCAATGGAGAGCTTCTATTGATAGGTATCATTATATTTCTTTTCATACAAAGTGAAAGACCACTGCAGGTGTTACCTTTATTGGAATATCCCACAATAAATCTTTATCAGCCACTCCAGTTAGACCTACCTCTTTAAGTTCTCCCAAGCTTTTTTCAACCTGGACACTTTTTTTTTGAGATAGAGTTTTGCTCTTTTTGCCCAGGATGGAGTGCAATGGTGCAATCTTGGCTCACTGCAACCTCCGCCTCCCGGGTTCAAGCAATTCTCCTGCCTCAGCCTCCCAAATAGCTGGGATTACAGGCACAACGTGGACACTTAGTCATCATGATTTCACAGCTTGGGATGGTTTCCCTTTCCGCCATCCCTTATTTAAATTCCATCTATTCTTCAAGGCCTAGTTCAAGTTCCATCCATAAGAAACCCCTTTCACAGGACTCCAGGCTACACCACGCTGTCCCTTCCTTGAACTCTTGCTCACACAGTGTATCTCTTAATAGTGCTCTAATTGTTTCATGTTACATTAGTGTTGTCTTCCCAGGTGGATCATAAACTGTCTGGTGTCTATCCCCTAAATCTGAGCACAATGTTGGACTTCTTTTTGTGCTCAATAAATACTTGCTGATTGACTGATTGGTTTAGAAAACACAGTACAAGGTGTCAGGGGGACATGAAAACAACAGACAGATTTCAGATCTGGTCAAATTTAGATTACATTTAAATCTATATGTTTCTTTAAAAAAAATGAATGTTCAACTCCCTGACTCTGGACCTAGCAGGTTAGTCCACTGAGCTTTAGATTTCAGGGTGTTATTGTTGATTTGGCTTTCCTGGGATGTAACTCTGAGAAGATGGATTATCATGTGCTCCTAATGCACTACACAGCCTATTGACTTTATATGTCATCAATGTATATTGTATGTCTACACTATTACCAGGAGAAGCAGGAGGTGCATGTAGTTATGCCTCTGTCTCAGCCCGTCATCCCATGCTGTGCCCTATGGGAAGCCACTGATTCCTACACTTGGAGCTGGGACAATGCAACTTAATCAGACTGACAGGAAACAGGCAGCAATTACAGTGTGCTGCTACATCTGCTGGGTTCCACTTCACTGAAGGAAGAGTTATCTCAATTTTAATGTACATCCCCTTTTCATGTTTCATTTAACCTCTGCTGTATTATTAAACACATCAAAATATAATGACACTCGTTAAAGAAGAAAAAGAGGACAGTTGGGATATTTTGGACTGTATCTCCTATATTTGTAACTTAATTGTATCATTTTTGCTTCTCTTCAACATCTCTCCCTGGTGAATAACTAATTCAGTATATAGGTATTTAAATAGCAAATTGGGAACTGGCTGTTTAAACACCTACATCAACACTGAGTGCAGCTACAAAGCAATGTCCCTCAATCATTTTTCTGTTTTCACCACTAGTGTTTCTCTTTTCAAAAACATTCTTTTACAATGTGTCAAAATAGCTAGTTTACCCATTACTGCTGTGCATATAAACTGCTTTAAAAGCAGCTCAATGCAATTCCTCAGGAATGTGTTTGTAATATGACTCAGGAAACCTTTGGCACTTAAACGAGCAGGTGTCTCACCCACTCTGGCCCACCCTAGAACAGCCAGGGCTCCATCAGCAGGTGGATCCTGCTGACCCGAGTTCTAGGATCTATTAAACCATTCATTTCTGCAAGACAAATGTGATGACACACCAGGCTGAGCCTCTCCTCTGAGGTTTGGTTGTGTGTATGTGTGTGTGTGTGTGGTTTTTTTTTTCTTTCCATTGTGATTCTCTCATCTCTTACCTATCTTTGAGCTCCAGTTTTACCATTGTATCTGAGGTATATAGTAAACCTTTTTAAAAATTAAATGTTCATCAGATTAATTGTGGCCTCCAAATCCAGACTGCCCAAGTTTCCAAATAGATAATAGAAATGTGATCCTAAACTTTCGCTTGAACTCTTAAGATGGTGTTTGGCCAAGCAGAAATTGCAAGATGTTTACAGGAGTTTGTGTGTATTGGGAAAATGGAGGGAAAGGTTAATAACTAAAGATATGCTTCTATATAAAGAGTTTTTTTAGGCCAAAAAGCTCCAATGCCCAAGCTTTAAAAATAATGATCAGAATTTTCTTCAATAAATAATTTAATCAAAATATGACAGCCATGTTCTTCATCAGTGCCAAATGTGAGTTGCTATGAACTAGGATGACAAAAAGGAGTCCAAGAAAGAGTAAGTTTTTTCAAGGAGCCAGAAACCTCTCGCGGAATCAAAACAAATGCAGAAAAAGATAATCTGGAGCCCAAACAGGTTCCTATCAGTGTGTGGAATTCACTACAGGGGATCACTACAATGACTTATGTTTATAGTTAGGTGAACAAGAAAGAGCTGAGGCCCCTGAGATCGCTTTTAGGATAAAAGGGACTTGATGTTCAACCAGTAAGCACTTACCCTACAGAGCCCCTCAAATGTCTTATCATCAGCTTCCACTGCATGTTCATTCCCCTGCCATAGAGTTGTTAGTAGGTTAAATATTATCCTGGATAAAAGACTCTAAGGAAAGCAACACTGCTTAACTCCTGCTTTACTTATGTGCTCACTACAGGATCATGATCATCAACCTTGAATAGACAGAATAAATAGCATTAAGTAAGCTTGGAGCAATGATTGCAGCTAAACATGTTGACTGCATTCAACTCTCCAGGCTCAAACAAATTATGTCCCTGGATGCCTAAAGTGCTTTAAAGGTATGATCACAAAACCAATGTCAACAGTATTTGAAAAATAATGTAGAAGGGGAGAGATACCAGAACAGTATAAAAAGAAAAACATTTTCTTTCCAAAAAGATGTTGGAGGGGGGGCAGGAAAAAAAGCAAATTCCAGGAACTATGGACTAGTGGGTTTAATCCTTATCTTCATTAACATTTTCTAATGAATTCTTAACAGTTGACTTGAATAAACTTTGACAAGAAGAACTGATCACTGCAAGCTAACATATTTCACTAAAAACAAGTAAGTACAAAAATTCATTTTAAAAATAAGACTAAAAAATAATGAAATATATAACAATATTGTATCTGGACTCCATTATGTCATCAACACGTCTTTAATGATGTATTTATAAACTTGAAGAGTAAGGTGGAAAAATAGGAATTAAAATGATAAATTCATCTATTGACGCAACAGAGATCTAACCTTGGCCATTTTTTTTTTTTTTGTCAACTATGTAAGAAAAAAAATAAGCCCAGGTTTCATTTAAGTTAACCCTCATACAAATTAGAGCATTTAATAAACAAAATTTAGGGAAATGGTGGTGATTTAAAAATTAAAATAGTAAAGAGAAAAACAAATTCCACCAACAGTAAAAAAAAAAAAAAAAAAAAACCATGATTTTGAAAATTTTAGATGAAAACTAGCAACAGAGTTATTGAGGATGTTTACAGAATCCAGAATAAAAACCCTAACTACTTCTGTTTGTCTGCATACCTACTCATTTCAGGTTTACCGCATTTTAGGGGAAAGTCCTTTGGCCATATAAGAAAGGCATAATTTTTAAGTTTATTATCTTCCAAGTTTATCATCTTCTGTTCTGTCCTCAACTCAATGATCACCTATTCCTTCAGAGAAGGAATTTTTCAGAGGTGAGCAACTGTTCACAGTTCTCTGTTCTTAAACTGTTATTTCATACCATCAGCTTCCTCTAGGACCCACCTGACTGTCTTCTAGTCTTCCAATTTGTCTTCTACATTGCTTTCTAGCAAATAAAACTCCATTTTAAAAGGTGATGCCTGTCCAAATTCTACTCAAAATTTCTCAGAGGGTCTTCACTGCATTCTGAAGACCACCAGAAAGAGAATTGGCCACAATTCTCCTTTTGGTTTAATCTACAACTTCCCAAGATGAATGTTATAATTTTGTCCATTTGAACCATTGCCATCTTCAAAACTGAACTGTGCTTCAGTACCCTTTCTCTTTCCTTTTTGGGAATGATCTCTGTCCATGCTTTATGGCTATTCAGAGTCAACCTATCCTTCAGTTATTAGCAAGGGGAGCTTCTACTTTCTACAATCCTGTGCCCCTCAGTTTGGGTACTCAAATGGCACTTTGCAAATGGGTTTCACTCTTCCAGGCCAAACTGTGTCTTCCGTAACCTGTGTGTTCTAAGTTTGCATATATGGCTACCAGATAAAGGGCACTTATGAACACATTGATTAAAACTTTTAAAAAGGGCTGGGCACGGTGGCTCACGCCTGTAATCCCTGGGCACTTTGGGAGGCTGAGGCAGGTGGATTACCAGAGGTCAGGAGTTTGAGACCAGCTTGGCCAACATGGTGAAACCCTATCTCTACTAAAAATACAAAAATTACCTGAGCATGGTAGTACATGATACTTAGGAGGCTGAGGCAGGAGAATTGCTTGAACCCAGAAGGCGGACGTTGCAGTGAGCGAAGACTGTGCCACTACAATCCAGCCTGGGTGACAGAGCAAGACTCTGTCTCAAAAATAATAAAATAAAAAGGAGAAGCAAGAAGAAAGATAAAAAGGAGGGGAAGGAAGGAGGCAGGTCTGATGGAGAGAGGGAAGAAAGATGGAAAATTAAAGAAGAAAGAAGGAAAGAAGAGGTGAAAGAAGTCTTCCCTTAGCCTACCTCTGCTGTCTGAATTTTGTGTTTTCTATTTAATGTTTACCTTAAATTGTCAAATTTTCCATCTTTTTGCATATCCTGTGCCATTTGTTTTTACTTCTTTATCCTTATCTAAAAGATAGTCTCACATATTTATCCTCCTCACACATCCGAGAATTTATGAAGTCACACTAGACTTTCTGCTGTTTAACAAATGGGAATCTAGGTTCGCATGGTATTTTCCCTTCTCCTAGTTACTTTGCATACATCGACCCGTGTTTTTCAGGAAAAAAAGACTCCACAGAAGATGACTTACCTCCATCATCAATGCTTGGCAGAAATTGGGAATTGGAATCATTGCTTTTCCACAACAATATTCTTCCTCTCTGCTTTGTACTTGCTTTTCTTCGTCACTCTCTCTGCTTCTCATGAGTTCTGTCGTATCTTTTACATTTCAGTTTTCTTTTTAAAGAAATAATCATTTATTCCTTCCTTGACATTTTTCTGACCTTGAAATAAAAGCTTTTTTACAAAATTTCCTGGAACAGTTTATTTCCTTACATTTAACTTTCCCACCACCTACTCTGGCTCATGTTTCTAATTTTAGTCTGCTTCTTATACATTTTGTCTTTTTCTTCAAAACCCCAAAATATGTATTTAACAAGCAGAATGTGCAGTCAATGACCTGTACATTTTGTGTGGTCAATACCACACTTCCAGGTTCTCAGGAGCGTCTTTTCCATGTTTCCTTCCTGGGCCTCGGCGCTTGCCCTTGGCTCTGTGGCCCCCACTTTGCTGTCGTGAGCTGTCTCCTGTGACCCTTCAGTAACACACAATTCACACGCACACACGAAGAACCTCTGTTCCTGTCTGTGTCCTACCGGGGCGGGAAAATCAATCCAGTAGGTCCCAACTGGTGTGTCTTTAAGAGAAAAATACAGAAAAAATATGAATGAATGGAAATAGAAAATACCAGCATGTCTCACAAAAGATAAATATTGTTCTATGAAACTTGTTTTAGTCATCTGTGTGTGGATTGTGGGAGGTGCATTAGCTGGTCACTGTGTAGATGTATATTTCTTAGTGTAAGTCACAGGCAAAAATGTTTGAAAAACATGATCCAACCCTACGCTCTTCTTTGACTTACAGCTTGATGCTGTTGTGTTACCCTTTTTCGTCTTCTTTTTCTTCCTCCTTCCCCTCCTCCTCTTTCTCCTCTTCCTCTCCTTCTTCTCCTTCTTCTTTTTAAATTCCAAATCTCCTATTTTTGTGAAGTGTAGCCCCTGAGTTTGCCTTCAGTACTCCTTCAGCTCTCTCAGTTGTGTATTTCGGGTGGGTGTTAAAGTCTCAATGGATCTGAAGCAGCAGCACAGAATCCGGCATCTAGTAGATGCTCAACAAGCATTGTGGCCTAAATGAACAAAGTGAATGAATGAGTGGAGGTAGAGGTGGATTTACACCAAAGCTAATGAAACAGAAACTTCAAAGTATCTCATTTGCAGCTGTCCCTTTTAAGGCCCTATAACTGCTGATATTATATTTGTAATTTTGTATTATTTTTCTTAAAGAGCATTCCTCCAATTTATGGAAGTTTTAAATCCCGTAAAAACTGGTTCTGCAGCCAGGTGGACAAATGAAATACCCACAATAAAATAATATTGCAAAGTTCAATCTACACAGTATGTTTTATCCAAAGGTATTTCAATCAGGTGGACAAAATGCAGCAGCAACATCAATGGCAGGAGAAAACACTCTGAACCATTAGGCATCCTTTATCCCCATTTGCAAGTTTCTCCTCTCTTTTGCTTTTCACACCCAGTGCTCTGCTTGGCACAAATCCTGCAGTTCTTAGCAGAAGGCTGGCAGGATTTCCACCCTGCCTCAGTAGCTGCCATCTCTCCATGCCCCACTCCCTTTGCCCATAATGACCCCATTCAGAACACCTGAATGAGGAGAGCAGCGAAGCCTTGTGGGTGCAGCCATCAGTGCCCCTGGGTTCTCACCTCTGTGCTGTCAGGCAGGGCACACTCAGCTGGAGAAAATTCTCCCCTGATTTCCCCGCCAAAGGAAGCAGCTGAGCCTATGTATATAATGAGGGTCACCACCAAGAAAGGACGCTTGCTGCCTCCAGTGAGGCTGTGGCTGCTCCCTCCTCCCTCTTGGACAGGCACCACACACGTGTTATGTGCAGCTTAGAATTTGAATGGGAAGGAATGTGAGCCAGCGGATAACTTGGAGATTGTCTAGTCTATTCTGTTTTACAGGTGGGAAGACTGAGGCCCTGGAAAATTAAGAAACTTGCCTGGGATCTCACAACATGTTTGGGCGACTGAGACTGGACTAGAGTGGTATCTCCTTGGCTGACCCCCTTTCTACTGTGTGAGTGGTTCTCAAAGTCCCTAGACCAGAAGCATCAACATTACCTAGAAAGTTGTTAGTAATACAGATTCTCCATTTTCATCCCAAACTCCTGCATCAAGGGGTGCAGACCAAACTCTGGATTTTAACAAGCTTTCCCCATCATTTTAATGCTCCCTTGAGTTTAAGCACCACGGCAGCATACAATGTTTCTGCTCATTAAAAGGAACCATTTACCTAATCCTATGGTTTAAATGTGTCTCCCAAATTTCAAGTGTTGGGAACTTAATCCCTAAATTCATACATTGATTGGAGGTGGGGTCTTTGAAGGGTAATTAGGATTAGGTAAGGTATTAAGGTGGGCCTCCAAGGTGGGTCTGGTGCTTTTATAAGAAGAGGAAGAGAACCTGAGCTGATACATATGCTCTTGTTCTCTTGCCATGTGATGTTTTCTACCGTGTTATGAAGCAGCAAGAAGGCCCTCCTCAGAAGCTAAGCAGATGCCAGTGCTGTGCTCTTAGACTTCCCAGCCTCCAGAACCATGGGCCAAAATTAACTTTTTTTTCTTTTTTAAATTACCAAGCCTGCAGTATTCCATCATAGCAACAGAACATGGATTAAGACACCTAATAGCTGAACTCCTGATACTGTAACACATCAAATAAAAGTAAAATTAAACACCCCTTTAAATATCATTCTTATAGGAAAATTTCCCCTCAAATTAACAGCTTCAACACTAGGATTTCTATTCTTAGACTTCCATTTCTTCAGTCAAACCATTTTACCCTAAAAACTTCTGTTAAAATGAAATTAAATAATATTGGTAAAACAATAAATAGTAAAAAAAAAAATTATAATTTGAGAATCAATAATATAGTAACTCTCACTGAATTCTTATTCAGAGCCAGGCACTGGCCTGTTTGACATATATTTATTATATCAGCAGTAGTCCACATCTTCTTACAAACTGATTTTTTTACATTAGTCTAACGTTTTATAATGCCAACATCTAAAGGACTGATAAGTATTAAAGAAAAGAGACAGGGTTGGGGAGCATATAAGGTCCTGGGAAGGAGGTGAAGAGTCTGTAGAAAGTTCCCCAGGAGAGGGTCTTGAGTCACCATGCAGCAAGATGAGGGCCAAGGTATTCAGTGAAAGAGATTCAAAGAGTGGCCAAGGCACTTAAGCCAGAGTTGGAAGGCGGCTACTAAACATAGTGATGTATGCTGTGACTGCACAATTCCAGAGGACAGAACTGCACAGAAAAGCAGTGATGCTGAACCCAAATTCCATATACTTCAAGCCTGGTGGCCAACAGCTGGCTTTTCCCTGAAAACTGGGTCCTGAAGCTAGAACACCATGATCTATCAATGAGACTGCTGGTCTAGCCATAGCAGTTTCACTCAAACTGAAAGATTTGGTGGGGGATTGGGGGAGGGAAGGAGACAGGGTGTGGAGATATTAACAAGTTTCTTAATTTCCTAAATTCCTCACAGGGCAAGCCCACTGCAGATCTTCATTCCATTGATGCATCTTGGGACAAGTTGAAGAAGGAGACCTAAAGCTCAACCTTTCTGCCCTCGATCCCTACTACGTGGGCATCTGAAAGGAAAGTGCTGAAAAATGGTGTGATTTTTTAAATTATTTGTTCTGCTATATAAGTAAATTTAAACCAAACTCATTGATACAATGACTGATTGCTTCCCCAAAGTCTCTGAAAAACACGAGACCTCCCATGTAAACCAGAAATAATTTGGATTTCAAAGATCAAAGCTGAAAATTGCCATGACTAAAGCAGAGCACCAACCACCGTTGAATATGTCACCATTGCTTCGAGGCTCAAAAACTATAAATTGATCACATTTTGGGTCTTGAGGTAGCCCACAAGACACCGTAATTCCTTTATCTTGGCATCATCTTCCTCTACGTTAGAAGCATTGAGCATTTCATTTGTTCAAACAGGTTCTGAATAGAGAAAATCCTAGGAAACAAACAGCCCTGAGTCGGATTCTTGTGCTGGAGGTTAGAACCAGAAAGATGTAAGAAGTTCAAGATTTGGTAGAAAATAACAGTGCATTGAAAGAACTCAAAGGATGTGTAAGGAGACCAGAGGTGAAAATTCACATAAGGTTTAAAAGAATTTGAGAACAGATATCAAAGGAAGCTGTTGTTAAATTAGAAAAAGAGGTAGTAACACATGGTATGGGCTACCCCTCAAAGACTAGCAATTGCTATCACATCTCCACTATACCTTGGTTGATTTCTCAGTGTTACTTGTTTAGTTTATCATTACTACTGCTCACAATAGTCATAAATGTGAAGGTCACTTTTACCTCCAATCCCTTCAACTCCATGAATAAGAACAACAGCTACCACGTATGCAGCATTCATGGTGTGGCAGACACTGTGTGACATCTTAATGAAGTTAAGCCTCATAATGACTTAGTGTGGTCGGTACTTTTGAATCCAGAGGTTGTATTTATAACCATAGGTCTGCACTGCCTAAACCCTGCTGCCTTGCACAGGGCAAACGGCAATGCTTGTCCTTGAATCCTGCAGGAAACAACTTGCACTTTGCCAGTGAAAACCAAACCCACCTGGTTGATATCTATTGCGCAAAAAGAGATTCCAATAACATTGCTTTGTGTCTTAAAATGAAAAATATCTACTTATCATTATTTATTAAAATCCATTCCATAGGCCGGGCACAGTGGCTCACACCTGTAAGCACAGCACTTTGGGAGGCTGAGGCCGGCAGATCACCTGAGGTCAGGAGTTCAAGACCAGCCTGGCTAACATGGTGAAAGCCCATCTCTACTAAAAATACAAAAGTCAGCAAGGTGTGGTGGCCTGCACCTGTGATCATAACTACTGTGGAGTCTGTGGCAGGAGAATCACTTGGACCCAGGAGATAGAAGTTGCAATGAGCCAAGATCGTAGCACTGTACTCCAGCCTGACAGAGCAAGACTCCTCCATCTCAGAAAAAATAAAATAAAATAAAATCCATTCCATAACAACTCAATGTCATAAAACAGTATTTCAAGTTAAGATTGCATTAGTTTGCTAGGGAAACCACAGCAAAGTACCACAGAATGGGTGGCTTAAACAACAAAAATTAGCTTTATCACAATTCTGAAGGCTAGACATTAAGGTGTCAGTAGGGTTGGTTTCTTCTGAGGCCTCTCTCCTTGGCTTGTAAGTGTCTGTCTTCTCTTTGTGTCTTCAGATGGCCTTCCCTCTGCATGTTGGTGTCCAAATTTCCTCTTCTTGTAAGGATACCACCAGATTGGATTAGGGCCCACTCTAATTATCTCATTTTAATTTAATTAATTAACTATTTAAAGACCCTATGTTCAAATGGAGTCACATTCCACGGTCCTGGGGGTTAGGACTTCAACATACACATTTGGGGTGGGGAGGACATAATTCAATCTACACAAAGTTTCCTGGGGTGAATGGATTTTCTTTCTTACATCAGAATTGAGTGGCCTTATCTGCACCTATGGACATTTTCTAGAATCAGAGCCCACAGTGCCGTCTTCATTTTCATCACCTTTAGTCAGCAGTCACTGCCCTTGTTTCTCATCTGGTGTTGGGTAAGAAGGGAACTGCTGTCATTCCCAAAGTGAGTCATACGCCCGTTGTGTCACTACAGCACAACACCTATGGTTATAAAGCCTCATTTTAGAGTTTTCCAATTTATTGCTAGATATTAGTTCTAACCAGATCCTCACTTCAATCATTATCAGGAAGTTACATTTTAGAAGCCAACTTTAAAGGAAACCATGTTCTCTGAAATCGAAGGAATTCATTTTGATTTACCTTTTTATTGATTCCTTTCTACATTGTCCTGGATTAGTCACTAACTGAAACTTATTTCCACAGAGGACACTATCTAAGAATAAACATTCTGCTTATTCAGTTTGCAGTGGCACCAACAGGGCATGCCCAAGTAAGTATATTCAGACAAATCTAATTTTAAGAATGCTATAATACTATACACATAGTTGCAATTTTCTCTAAAAATGTTTACTAAAAAAATAGATTTGGGAGCAATTCATATGATGGACACCTAATCATGACCATTTAACTATCCAAGACCCAAATAGGTTATTTTATAAAGTAATACATGCTATATTGCCATTTGTACCTGTTAAAACTTACAGTTACATAAATCTGCTTAATGAAATGGATATCTTACATGCGTTTCAAGCATTTAAGAAATGATCAGTGTCTGAAATTTGAATCATACAGGAAATGGATATTCAGCTAAGCTGGTTTGACAAATCTACTACAAAACCACTTGGTAAAATGATTGCACTGAGCCTCAACTAAATTCAAAATAAACCAGATTAAACCTAAAACTTCAAAAGCCCCAACAAATCCTGTGATTTGCAAGAAAATTTATATTAAAAATTTCAAAATTTCTTGAATTCTATGAAATGAAAAAATTGTTTTCTAATAAAGAGCAGTTGGGATATTGACTTATTAAGTGCTCATGAGTTGAAATTGCAAAGCCGTTAAAAAAAATTGAAGTCTCCTCAACAGGGTGCATGTAATGATTCAACTGATTAATACTTCAAATTTGATATACATGAACTATAACTGTGGAATTGTAAAGAAAAGATTAAAAATAAATTGGTTTAAAATCAAAAACGTGTGAAAGGATGGGTAAAAGTTAAAAAAACTAAAAAGGCAATGGTACATACTATTTTAAAAATTGGCAAAAGAAACAAAAAAAGTTGGCAACGCAGAAAATAATTTTTCAAAGATCTGAAAGAAGTCAATATGAACTAAATGAAGTTGGGTGTGCTGGCTTGGGCCTATAATGCCAACTTACTCAACAGGCTGGGGCAGGAGCTTGAGACCAACCTGGGCAGTAGAGTGAGACACCATCTCGAAGGAAAACAATATATATGTGTGTGTGTGTGCGTGTGAGTATTTGAAATGCAGAAATTGGGCACCTAATTCGGATCTAATTGAATCATCTTATGACCATTAGCAATTTACTTATAAATGCCTTAAAATACTGCTAAAAATACAGCATAAAAACCATCAACTAAAACTTTACAGAATATTCCAAATCTGTTAAAACAATCCCACTCAACAAAACTGCTGTAAATAAGAGTTGAAATAAACTTTTTTGGGGGGTAAATAGCTAAGTTCAGCAATAAGATTATTAAGCAAATTGATCTGGGATGTCCCGACCTGGAATCAAAACTTAATCCGTGAGACTTCTGTCTAGCCCACCCTGACATTTCCTTACTGGTCTTTCCTGGTCATCTCCACCTCTCATTCTATCCGTATCAATAAAAGTCTGTAGGAGATGGGCCCCCCAAAATTACAAAGTTTGAATTTTATCCAATGCATAGGAACAGAGGCTTGGAATTGGATTTGTGTTGATTGAAAACATTTGCATGTAGCCACTTCACACCCACTAAGATGGTTATAATCAAAAAGATACACAAAAACAAACTGTTACAGGTGATGTGGAGAAATTAGATCCCTTGTTCTTTGTTGATCATCCCATCATCTTTGTAAAATGATGCAGCCACTTTGGAAAACAGTTTGGATGTTACTCAAAGTGTAAAATACAGAGTTACTATTTGACAAAACAACTTTACTCCTGGTCTACTGGAGAGTTGAAAACATACATCCACACAAATGCTTGTATACAAATGCTTGTATACAAATGTTCGTAGCAGCATTATTCATAATAGCCAAAAAGTGAAAATGATCCAAATGTCCACCAACTAATGAATGGGTAAACAAAATGCGGCTTATCCATACAAAGGAATATTATTCGGCCATAAAATACATGCTACTGATACATGCTAAAATGTGGATGGCACTTGAAAACATTACACTAAGCAAAAAAGATGGTCACAAAAGGCCACATATTATGTGATTTCATTTATAGGAATGTCCAGAATAGGCAAATCCATACAGAAGGAAAGTAGATTAGTAGAAGCCAAGAAGGAGAGAGGGAAGAATGGGGAGTAACCTCTAAAGACTTCGGGGTTTCTTTAGAGGTTATTTAGGTAAAGTGTTCTAAAATTAGATGGTGGTAATGGTTGCACAACTCTGTGAATATACTAGAAACCACTGATTTGGACACGTTAAAAGGGTGAATTTTATGATATGTGAATTATATCTCAAGAAAGCTAATATACGTATATCAGCTGTTATGTGTGTGTGTGTGTGTGTGTGTGTGTGTGTGTGTGTAATATATATATAAAATTAGTTCTTTTATACTTGAGTTTGGGATTAGATATATTTACAAAAATAAAGTTTATGTAAATGAGACCATACTATTCATGCTGTTTTGTAATGTGGCCTTTCATGCAAAAGTAGACTTGGATCTTTTTCCTTGTTGATGAAAACATATATATGTCATCTTTGTAAAGGGCTCTCCGGTACACCATTGCATAGTTCTACCATGATTGCTTAATCCTTTAGATCATTTCCAGAGTTTTGGTACAGGAACAACACAGTTAGGTGCACACTCAGACACACACACACACACACACACACACACATAGATACATATGCACACATAAACCTATATATTTGCACATTTCTTCAATTGTTTTCTAAACAAAAATCTCCTAAGTAAATTTTAAAAAATCTCCTACAAGTGGGATTTCTGGGTACCTGCATGTTTTAAACATTGATCCATATTGTTAAATTGCCTTTTAGAAAAAGTGTTTTAAATCAGTTTACATCATCCCAGGTGTGATAGAAACCGCCCCTTCCCCTATTTACAACTTCATTATCAATGCTGAGTATAATCAAAGGTCTTTTTTTCTTAATCTTCATCAACCTAAATTCTAACAAAGAATTGGTTGTTGCTTTTCTTGGCATCCATTTGATTACTGTTGAGGTTAAATATCTTCCACATACATTTTGGTCACTGGTATTTCCTCTTTTGTATGTCTCTTGCCATTTAAAAAAATTGGAGTTGTCATTTTCTTATAACTTGAAAGTTCTTTTTTTGTGGAATAGCATTGTGAATCCTTTATCAGATGTTTCGAAAATGGCTTTTCTTACCAAAAATGGCTTTGCAGCTTGATTAAAATACATGTTCCCTGTTAAGCTGGAAGGGTTAGAGCATTAGCGCCATCTTTGACTAGAGAGCCTAACAAAATGGAAAGGATGAAATTGAGTGTCTTGGCAGCTAGCAAGCTTCTTGTCATTGGAAATGTTCAAAGGCAGAGAAGTTTACCATCTAGCCAGGATGTTGTCAGAGGCGATTCAAACATCAGAAGGGTGGTTGGACCAGGTGACTTTAATGATCTCTCCCAACCCTGAGAGTGTAGGAGTTTGTGAGTGAGACAAATATTTAACGTCATGAAAGCAAGGCACTGCACCTGTGATAACAAGCGAGGAATTGATCTCTGTCACACACACACACACACACACACACACCCTTGTGGGAGTGGAATAGCCTGAGCTCAGATGCCAACAAAAGGCGTGAGTGTGTGAGTATCTGTGTGAGTGGATGTCTAGATGGGTGTCTATGTGGGAGTGTGTGTGTGGATCTGTCAATGCATGTGCGTGTGTCTCTAAGTGTGTGTCTATTCTAAGTGCACATGAAGGAGGGAGGTATGGAGGAGAAAAGTACATATTGGCAAAAATTACATTTCTGTGTATTGTAGCACGTTTTGTTGTTGTTGTTGTTGTTGTTTCAATGTAATGTGAAGTCTAGAGTAGAAAGTCAAAGGAAGAACAGACCTCTATTTCCAAAGACAGGGGGAAATGGTTATACTTCCAGAAGAAATGGAAGAAGAGAAGAAACAGGAAACAAGAAGGCAACCAACCAAGCAAGCAAACACTCCTATTTTGTCTTATGTCTTTCTCCCATCTGCTATATATTTACTTTTTTTGACTCATCTGGATACCTGTTTTGATTTTTCTTTATCTTGTTTCAAAGAGGCAGAAGGTTCCATTTGATAATAGAAATCAATTAGTAATAGCTATCATTTATAGAGTAGATTTTGAAACGAGAAAGTTAGGTATCATTAATCCCATTTTATAGATGAGGAACTGGGGCACAGAGAAGTTAAGTAACTTGCTCAAGGTCACACATCTAGTAAATAGCAGAGTCAAAATTTAAACTCAGACAGCCAGGTTCCAGAATCCAGAATGCTACCCCCTACTGAGTACTACCTCTCACCTGGCACAGAGGTTATGTTAGGCTTGGCAGTCCATAGTAGACCTGGCTTCAAATTCATGCTCTGACATTTAAAAGTTGTGTAACTTTGGAAGAACCATTTCCTTTTTCAGAGCCTCAGTTTCCTCATTTATAAAATGTCACTAAGGTGGGTGTGATGGCTGTTACGTGGGTGGCGGAGACAGGAAGATCCCTTTAGGCCAGGAGTTTGAGACCAGCCTGAGCAACACAGTGAGACCTCTGTCTCTGAAAATATATACAATGCCCCTTTCATCAGGGTAGTTGTGAAGATGAAACGAGATCAATTTGGAGATTGAAACATAAGAAACACTCACTAAATCACAGCTGTGGCTACATTCTTGCTCCTGACGTCAATGCCATAGAAACCTGAGGCCAGAAGTTTTCTAAAGACAATCAGACTATGTTATAAGGCCAGGCCTCTTAGAAAAGTGGAAAGTATATCAGGAAAAATACCAGGGTGGAAATTAAAGCCTCCCTCGACCCTTCAAGAATTACCAGGGTGATAAGACCACTTGCTACTGAAGGGTCTTGTTATCCTCCACACAGATCCCTGAAAGCTCTGGTGGGATTGGGTAATCTCAGGTGATAAGGGAGATGTAAGGAATTACAGTTCCTGATAAACCACTGTGGTTTTGTTTGCCCATACTTTGAAGAGATATGGGTAACACAGATAAAGTGCTGACAAAGGCCCCAGGTGGTCTTAAAATGCCTCCTCATGCCTGGGAGGGTTGGAGGCTGGTGACATTCGGGGCTGATCCCCGCTACTGTGTTTGCTCAGGTTATCTCTGTGCTCAGAACCCTCAGGGGCCAGGTCAGGCGGGAGCACTCCAAAGGGAGTGAGAGTTTGGGAGCTTGTTAGTCAGCCAGGCTCCCAGAAAAGAGAAAGTGCCCCTGGGTCTCAAGAATGCTGTTGTTATGTCATCATGGGAAGACATTCTACAGATAGGCGGGAGGAATTGTGTGGAAGGCAGGGTCAGACCAGCCTGCAGCTGGCCAAGTTAGACTGCATAGAGTCACCGTGGTCGTAGTGTGGGAAAACTGAGGAGAAGTGATTGGTTCTAACGGGGTGAGATGGGGGAACGGGGAGGAATGAATAACGGCAGCCTCTGAGCAGGTCCTTGAACGAAGAATGCCTAGGATCTTGTTAGGCAAATAAGGGATGATGAATTCTCCAGGCCGAGGGGATAGGCATCACCAAGGCATGGTGGCCTTAAACACCAGTGTATTCTACAGCAAAGAAGGGTATCATTTTACCAGACATTTGCGTCCACCTCCCCCCACCAAATGTTGTTCTAAAAATAACATTGACTAGAGTGAGAGGAAACAAGAATGTCAGTGGGAATCTGAATTGGTAAAACCTTTGGTTAAAGCGATTTGCTGCTATCTGGCAAAAAATTATCTGTGTGTAGCCTTTGACTTTGCATTGCCACAATGTATAACTCTATCCTACAGGGAAAATACCTTTATGAGGGTTTTTTGTTGTTGTTTGTTTTTGTTGTTCTTTTGAGACGGAGTTTTGCTCTTGTCGCCCAGGCTGGAGTGCAATGGCGCGATCTCGGCTCACCACAACCTCTGTCCCCCAGGTTCAAGCGATTCTCCTGCCTCAACCTCCCAAGTAGCTGGGATTACAGGCATGCACCACCACGCCCGGCTAATTATTGTATTGTTAGTAGAGGCGGGGTTTCTCCATGTCAGTCAGGCTGGTCTCGAACTCCCGACCTCAGGTGATCCACCCACCTTGGCCTCGCAAAGTGCTGGAATTACAGGCATGAGCCATCACACCCGGCATGTATATGAGGGTTTTACTCTTTTATTAAGCAAATATTTTTTTACTCATTTATTAAGTAAATATTCCCTGCATCCCCACACGTGACAAAGGGCTGGTGTCACTATTAGGTATACAGTAATGAACAAGACAGAAAAATCCCTGCCCTCATGAAACTTACATGAACAAATAAGCAAGTAGTGTCATTTAATTTCAGATACTGATAAGCGCTATAAAATAAATTAGGAAGAAAAAGAATGACAGAGGGAGTCTGTCTCTGAGAAGGTCACATTCGAACAGGAACTGAGTTGTAGGGGAAAGGGCCGTAAGAAGATTAAAGAGACAGACTCTTTAAGCAAATGACATGCTTATTTTAAAAACAGGGATGTATAATAGCAGAAGAAACCCACAAACAAAATAATGAAAATAACGTTGTTTGTCTTTTCAGATTGTGTTAAATAAGTTTATGTATATGTGAAATGGAATAGTATACAATACAGTTTAAGAGAATAAGGTAATTTAATGTACTAATAATAGCATATTTTCCAAATTACATTAAAATTATCTTTTGAAAAATTTCTGGTGTTAAATATAGTATGATCTCATTTGTGTCCTTCTGGAATTCACTTTCTTATGGAATTATTTATCTTTCTGGTAAACCATTAAACATAGTTTTTGAATTGTCAGAGTGGATCCAAAGCTATTCTTACGTCCAGAGCTAGCTTCTTGGCATCACACTAAGTTTAACACTCCGTTGTCACCATTGAAATAGTGAATTGAAAAGAATTTCACCATATTGAAATTCTTAATAATTTGTGAACCGGATGCCCCACATTTAGATTCTGCACCTCCTAGCAAATTATGTGGCTGGTGTTGCCTAGAGCACTGGGCCATTTTTGGAGATGCGAGGCTTGTAAGAAACCACACTGGTTATCTGTCCCAATAGCATGTGTAAATTGCTGAAATCGGAGTGAAATATGCATCAAGAGTCACTGGAAAAATTAACACAAAGAGCTATGCTCCACCTAAGTAGTACTGCTCCTCCCTTCCACTTGAGAGTTTTAATAAAGAATGGTGGGCTCAGGTGTGATATCTTCTGATTTTTCAAAAATAAAAAACCTGAAAATCCAATTTTTTATGCAAAACTCCAAACTTGGAAATGTCAATGAATTTATAGGTAAAATCTAAATAGAATAAGTCCATACACCAAATTTGGTTTCTAGGTTTCATCCTATGTTTTCTTTGCCTCAAAATGTAAGGAGGAGGATTTGCCATCCAGGACTTGCATTTTTACCCATTAGCCAGACACAGAGTTTGCTCCCACACAAAAGGCGTTTGAATAAGTTAGCAAAAACAAGGACAGTGGCTGCAGTTGACATCAGAACATATCTAGTTGTTTTGAAGGCCCAACGATGATGATGTGGCTGCAACCTTATTTGAAATTCAACATCTTTCCCTTACTAATTATATTATTTGCCTTTGTTTTGAATGTTTTAGCATTATTGTTATAGGGGAACCTGTAGAATTTTATAACTGCTTCATATTTTCAGAATGTTTTTTAATCGTGATATGAAAATCAACCAAATGAAAAAAATTCTGGTGTTGTGTTTGCAAGTTATGTCTTTGAGCAATGCCATTAGAGAATTCACAAAATGAGAACCAGCCCTTGGACAGAATGCACTTTGCAGCTCCAAACACTGGAAAGTCTTTTAGGATCAGAGGACTTGAAAAGAAGACGAAAGTGATGTTAAAATGAAGAACGATGCAGTACAATGTAGCCTTCAGTTCCTGGGGCTTTAAATGAGCCGCCCTTTAGAGTCATACATTTAAATAGCCTCTCCCACACTCCCAAACCAAATCCCAGAATTTTTTGTGTCAAATCAAGAATATCCTGGATTTTAGATCATTTTAAATATTTTTTAGTGTAAGAAAGAGCTTTAGTATCTTTAAAAAAAAAAAAAAAAAAAAAAAAAGGCAATACTTTCAAGGGCCAGAAAGATGCTCTTGGTCCATAAACTGCTCCCATTCAGTGACAGGTTATCCACAGGTTCTTGGTGCATTCCCTATGCCTCTTTGCACCCCCATCATATCATGACCACCTTTATGGGGCCTCGTGAAAACGGCCTTAGCTTCAGCGGTTGGCAGTATATTGTTATGGTGCCCTGGAGAGAAGCCCCTACTCACCACTACCCACTCAGCAAGCAACTCCTCACTGGTCGGTGTAAAACTTAACTGTTTACAACCAGCATTTCAGGTTAATCAGTTTCCAATGATTGTAAGAATACCAGGCATTCTAACTACTGGTGGTAAGAGGATTAAGAAAACCAACTAAGGAAATTAGCTGGAGGATTGTTGAGTTTTCCTTTCCATTGAAAGAGAAAAAGTTAGAGGGGTGGGGGCATTCTCTTCATTAGTTCCCATATTATTGGGCATGTGGCCTGTCTCATGGCTGGGAACAAGTTCCATGAACAGGCATATTGCATTTGTGTCAGACATCAAGATTTTCCCAGATGCTTTAAATATCTGCAAGAATCTTGCTTTCCTCCCATTTTCTAGGGTTACATTTTACTGTTTGCTATAAAAGTATGTGGTTAGCAGATCCATTTCTCTGCCTCCAGATCTGCTGATATCTTTCATTTTATGCTAGCCAGTTGCTTATGAGTTACCTACCATACCTCAAATATTTGTGGTCACCAATGACACAAGACTGCGATGATTTGATTGCAATAAACAACTTCTTGAACTTGTTACCAGCATCATATTAAGGCTCAGAGTTGTTAGACAAGAATATGTACTTTCATATTTTCCTTCTATGCATATACACAGAAATAATCATTTTAGAGGCAACACTATTATCTTGATTTTCCAGAACAAAATAGCTTTGCATGCAAAAAGCCAAACAACTGAATACAACACAAACTTAACTTTCCTGAAGCAATCACGGCTCTTTACACATTTGTTATTCTGTTTGACATACACAATAAATCGTAATAGTTACCAAATTACTGTTCAGTTTCAAATGATGTGCACACATCTATAATCTTAGTTAGCTGCTTGCTGGCCTGCATCAGGAATGCCATTGCATCCTCCAGGGTAATTCTATATCAATGACTTTTCCAAATAAATCTAGTTGCTGGTTTATATTAATGAACTGTCACAGTTTCTATTGTTTTCCCATGGCCTTGCAGCTGTATTCCTTCACAGGTGCTTGGCAAATTAAAATGATGCTGGTTTGGGGTTTCAGCTTGATACAAAAATCACTCCTTCAGCAGATTGTAAGGAAGTTATTCATGCAAGAAACACATCTTTACTTCAGACATTCAGCTTCTCCGCTTATCCAATACTCGTACCTTATTGACACTTTGCATTTCTGTTCTCCCCACCAAAGAATTAGAAAGAAAGATGGTCTTTTTTGCTTAGAACATCTCCATTAAAGAATCACGAGCATTGGAAGTTTTTTTTTTTTAAGAAAATGTGTTCTTTTCAGTTCATCCTAACACTGTGTTCACAAATCACAAACATTTATTACTGATGTTTGCAGATTATATATCTTTTAGGGTTGTTTTTGTTAACATCCATTACCCAAGGGATCCACAGACAGAAAGAAAATTATTATTTGATAACGATCCAAAACCACATTAAACGCTCCCTTTTGGATCTATTGTAACCATTATTGAAAACTACTTTGCCCATGACTAGCTTCTACCAGTGAGAATGAGAAAGTTTAACATGCAAGTGCTACTCAATCAAATTATCCATGCTTCAGTTTAGATGGTGCTTTCTCCCTAGGCGGAAGCTCCCTACCCCTCAGTTTCCCTTCATCACCCTGAGTTCCTCTCTTGGCCACTTGGAGGCTGTTATCATAGCACCTTCTCTCTGACCACTGGGATGTCCTAGGCTACCCCTTCAAGAGCCAGCGCACTATCAGTTCTCTTGGACACTCCAGTTCTGCATTTCCACACATCCACACACCTTCTTTTTAGGTGGGTTCCAGGTTTTGGGGATTTTTTTTTTTTTTTTTTTTTGGAGTCTCACTGTGTCACCAGGGCTGGAGTGCAGTGTCGCGATCTCGGCTCATTGCAACCTCTGCCTCCTGGGTTCAAGTGATTCTCCTGCCTT
Organism: Sapajus apella; assembly: GCF_009761245.1. NCBI lineage: Eukaryota > Metazoa > Chordata > Mammalia > Primates > Cebidae > Sapajus > Sapajus apella. The sequence continues at coordinate 1,856,839 of NW_022436970.1, read as the reverse complement.
AACCTCTCAAGTAGCTGGGATTACAGGGGCCCGCCACTACTCCCAGCTAATTTTTTGTACTTTTAGTAGAGACGGGGTTTCACCACATTGGCCACGCTGGTCTTGAACTCCTGACCTCATGATTCGCCCACCTCAGCCTCCCAAAGTGCTGGGATTACAGGCATGAGTCACTGTGCTTGGCCTTTTTTGTGTTTAATATTCATCTTTACCTTTAATATAAGTCCTGCTGCAAAATTGCTGAATACTCAAAATAACCCATACATCTTAATCTATGAATTCTGTTTTTATATGTGTCACTTACTACAATAGGGATGCAAATGCCAACCTCTTTAGGATAAAGCTAAGACTTTTCTTCTAACCTCCCTCATCAACCCACATGTCATAAAATGCTGGCTGTCTACTCAATATCCCATATCCATTACTTGTCTTCCAACCTCCTCACACATGTGATGGTCAAGGAGTTATAATGGAAATGAGCACACGCAAGCCTTCCCCTGGCTTATGGTATGATGCGCACGATGCTACAAATGGAGGTCCACATACTAGATTCCTAAATGTTTAAAGATTATAAATTGAGTACCCAAGCTGTTGAATAGAACAGCTTCTGTAGTCCTGCTGTGACTAGTATACCTTCATAACATCTGGAAGGCCTGGAGTAGTCACCTCTTTCAAGTTCCAACCATGTGACTTTTTAGTCCAGCGCCCTGGGTCCTTTCTCTTTCTACCCTTGACTCTAACCCATATAGCAAGAGGACTCAAGAACATGCACGTGGACATTCTGGTCCTCAAGTCCAAGTTTCATCCACTTCTGCCCCCTGCCTCCCAAGTACAATCTCCTTTAAGCCTGTGGGTGTGCAAACCAGTGGCACGTTCTGCTCTTAGGGGGATAGACCCATGAAAGAGGCCCATATAGACCTACAAGAGGGCTGACATTCCATAGTGCCCACAGCATTGTCTAGAAGAAGTGGATAGGCTCTTGATGGGCATTTTTCTTTAGTCTAGTGACCTCAATGCAGAGGCCACAGCCAGAGGAGGGCAGGACCAGACCCTGGAAAGCCCAAGTCTAAGGCTAATTCCAGTACTTGTGGCATCTCAGAAAGTTATTTAAAGGGGGATAACTCAGCTGGGCAACTCCTTTGACCTTATACTTTCCCTCCTTGTTTAAACATGGGACCTCAAATATAATGGCTGGAACTATGGCAGCCATTTTTTCAGCATGAGGATAAAGGCCTTTCTTTATGCCTACAGTCAAAGAAGTAGAATGAGCCAAGATTTCTGCTGACCATTCCAGCTATAGGTTGCTTATCTTTGGATTTCTTCTTATATGAGAGAAAAATATGCCATCTCTTGTTTTATCCATTAATTTTTACTCCATGTTACAGACAAACACAATATCTCTTGACACAGATGTGTACAAGCTGAAAGGTAGATATTTACCACCTCCATTATCATTAATCTGAAGAATGCCTCAATACACAAAACATACAGATGCTAGAGGAGCTTAAGAGACATCTTTTGAATAAAATGGACAGAAAGATGGAAGTGGAGGAAGGAGCATTGTCGGCAGAGAAAATGGAATGAACAGAGGTCTGGATGTGGGCAAGGCAGATATGGAAAATGGGAAGTAGAATAATTGGATTCCTAGTGGAGGAGATTATTGAGATCTGAGTTAAGCTGGTTAGGTTGAGACCCATTGGAAAGGAACAAAGGTTAACCTATCATTCCCACTCACCTGCACCAGGTCTGCTATGCAAGCACTCAGTTAAACAGCACCTTTTTGAAGTCTTCCTTCCCCAGGAAAAATCGATGGTACATAAGAAGACACACACACTTTCACCTATGTTCACTCACGCTCACATAGCATGTTGTAAAATTTCATCATTGCCCATAGGATAGCAATTGTTTACCTGTTTGTCCGTTCACTCTTCTGCCCTTGAACATCAAGACTGTTTTACTGTCTTTATATTCTCAATGCCTAGTCTGCAGTTTGGCTCATAGTAGGTATTCAATAAGCTTTATGACAATTAATTAGCTGAATAAACAATGGGATACTATTGGGGGGAAATAATAATGTATTCAAATGGATACTTTTATTAGATTAACCTGCTACTGCTAAGCTGAAGTTCTTAGAAGAAAGAAAAACTAAATGAGGCTATTTCAATAGTTCAAGTTTAAAGAAATTCCTGTTATTGAGTGGAGAGCACCAGGAATAGAAAGTGAAGGGTAGATGCAATGATGATTGCAAATAAAATTAAGAAAGCAGAAATCAGATTAAATTCAAACTGCAAGGAATAGAAGAATTTACAGAAGACAGGGAGATTTTGAGATCAAGTGACTATAAGAATGATGATGCTACAGTGAGAAAAATATGAAAATCAAGCAGAGAAACTTGTTTCAATGAAAAATCAAGTAAGTACTGGTTTAATCCTACTGAGACTGAATAGTCAGTGAGACATTAAAGTCATAATGTTTAATAGGAAACTAGAAATGTAATAAAACTTTAGAGTGCTTTCTACTTTTTAATACTGGTGAATGCTCATTCAATACCCTTGGTGTGCTTTTCTTTATTTAATTTAATATTCAAAATTTAAAAGGTAATTTTCTCCATTTCACAGATGAGGAAACTGAAGCACATTGAGATTTAGTCAGTTGCCTAAGGACGTAGAGCCAGTAAGTGTCAGAGCCAGGGTTGAAACCCTGGCAGCCCAGGCAAATCACCATCTGAAGCAGCTTCAGGCTGTGGGGCTTTCTTGGTCTGCTCATTCTGGGCTCCAGAATCATGCTTGCAAGCCTCAAAGGAGTCCACTCATTCTGTGCATTCATACTTACAAGTAAATTTCCCCAAAATGATTTCCAAGTGTAGAATACCAGTTCTATGTGTCAATATGTATTGCCTAAAAGTAGGGGGAGGAGAGGAAACACAGAGCATTTTTAGGGCAGTAAAACTATTCTGCATAATACAAACAACGGTGGATAATTGTCATTATACATTCGCCCAAATCCATGGAATGCACAACACCGAGAGCGAATCCTAATGTAAACTGTGGACTCTGGGTGATAATGATGTGTCAATGTGGGTTTATCCATTGTAAGAAGTGCACCACTCTGGTAGGGGATGTTGAAATTCGGGGAGACTGTACATGTGTGGGGCTGGGATTTATATGGGAATTTTCTATACCTTCCTCTCAATTTTGCTGTGAACCAAAAAAAAAAAAAAAAAAAGTCTTTTTTTTAAAAAGGGGAAGTTGTATTCAATTAAGTAGAATTCAGTATTGCAGGACTTCTCAAGGCCTGTAACATGCTAATAAGCATTGTGAGGCAGAGTATAGAGTCTTCCCAGATTTTTTGGCCAAAGAATGCCTTGTTTTTCTCTGGGATGTCAAAGAGCTTGTGCTTCATGGGATCCACTTTGGAAAGGGTTGCTCAGCTCAGTACTTTATGAAAGCAACAAAAGTTTCATTGCAAAAGTCTGACCCCACACTGTCAAGTAAAATCAAAATACACTTTTCTTTAGAACCACAGTTTCCAGTCTTGACTGAATCAGCTGGAGACTGTTAAAAAATATATTCTTGGCCAAGTCACATTCTCAGATGTTCCGATTCTACAGTTCTGAGTTAAGGCCCAGGAATCAAAAAGATTCCTGATGGTTTCTAAAGTATAGCCAAGTTTGAGAAGATTGTTCCTGTTCTAAAATAATCTTAAGCATAATAATTATTATTTTTTTTAATTTTTTTGTAGAGATGGGATCTTGCTGTGTAGGCCAGGTTGTCCTCAAACTCCTGGCCACAAGTGGTCTTCTCACCTTGGCCCCCCCAAATGCTGGAATAACAGGCATGAGCCACCATGGCTGGCCCGTAAGCATAATTACATACAGAAAACTACACATAACCCGGATTGGAGTTTGAATATCACGTTTTAATTTCCTGTTGTTAAAGTATTATTAGTAACTGCTAGAGAATCATTACCATTCTGATCAAGTCCTGGATTTCTCTTCTGTTTCATCCAGGTTCCTCTAGGTGCCCACTGTCTTTTTTTCATGCACTGGGCCATGCTGGGATGCTGTTCCTGCCCATCAGATTCCTTATTATACTTTATTGCATTCCATTGCTCAGTGATGACACAAGTATGGTCTTTAACAATAGCTTTAGAAGAAGTTTCTTACAATGCATATTGTGCTACAAGAGTGACCTCAGTTGTTTATACTTCTATTTATATGATACCGAAGCTCTTACCTCTCGCGGGCTCTCTCTCCTTCCCTACCTCCCTGTTTGTCTCTCTCCTTCCCCTTGTCTCTCTCCGTGGACCCTTTATTGGCATTGCTAGCTGCCTCTGTGTTCTGCCCCCATGCAATGTGTTCTGCCTGCTCCAGAAGAAATAAGATGGGTGTCTTATACTTTGTTTTTATTTTTGGCAAGGAAAGTGGCTTTCAGACTTAATGTGAGGTGGAAATGGATTCTTCATTTTAAGGGAAAAAATAATCAACCCTAGGATATATCCTGCATATGTCTATTAAAACATTCTTTTTAACTTTAGCAGCTTGGCAATTCACTCTTTCATTATTTCACAACCATTTCCATGCAGATGACTCTACAGTCTGGGATGGTTGCCTCCATCCTTCCTTAGCCCCATCTCAGATGGTCAGCACCGCAGAAAGTACAAGTTTCTGGCCCCAGAGGCGGGTGAATCTCTACACTACGAGATTCAGAAGCACTAAAAGCTCAGCCATAACTTCAGTCTTGAGTCATATCAGAGACATAAAGTGATGCCTGCAGAAGGCAGGAGATAGCCAAAAGTTAGAGGAGTGTCAACAAGAAGAGAAAGGAGTAGAAGACAAGATAACATTGTGAAGGAAGTGGAGAAAGATAGGAAACAGAAGGAAAGGGAGAAAAGAAATAAGGAAAGGAAGAGAAGGGGAAGGGAAGGTAAGAGGGGAGGGGAAGGGAAGGGAGGACAGAAGAGGAGGAGAGAACCAAGACGGGAATTACAGGATACCATCTATTATGGCCTCAGGTGCCATTTAGCTTCATACTTTGACTAACTCTTCCCTAGACACCAGACAGATCATATCGACATAATTAATCCCTGTTCTTCTCCATAAGATTATGATCAATAACAGCTTTATGAATTGTAGTGTTATGTAGGTAAGTGAAAGCAATCAGTAAATGACTCAAATTTAGAGAACAGTCACCTAGTCAACCAAATATTTTGGGGAAAAAATCAAAGCTCACTTTTTAATTCTAATAATACAGCATTTCATGGACTTATTAGAAAGACTTTGGGGTTACCAGTGCACCAGTATGGCTTGCCTTTTTAAATTGGTCGAATAGAAAAATATCTGCTATCCACACTGTCTTTTATGATTTGAATTAAACCTTTCGCATGGAGTTGATTGCTGGGGATCTGTCATCAAGCTTCTTGTTAATATTCCCACCTGTTCTGATGTCAGTCTGGCTCATCCATCACCCCTGAAAAGTTATTGTCACATCCAGGGCCACCAACTCATTCTGCATCGCAAATAATGCTCTGACACTGCCAGAGATTTATGATCCATCTCTGATTCTACCATCTCAGGCCAGGCTGGTCTAGGCCTTTGACTAGACATCTCGATAGTGTAATTGCATATAAAATGTCTCCTCTACTGCTAGCAGAGTCTAACTTCTAACAATAGAGGAGTCACCTATATTCCATAAGATCTGCAACCAGCTGATCTACTGTGGATCCCCTCAATCAATTGGAAATCCAAGCTAACATGAAACAAATTTTATGCACAAATGGAATATGCACATCAGTGCGTGGACGCTCTCTCTCTCTCTCTCTCTCTCTCTCTCTCTCTCGCTCCCTGTGTTTCCTTTTCTCTTACTTTCCCCAGTTATTGAAATAAATTATGTATTTTCCTTATTTCTTCCATATTACCTAAATTCTCAACTAGTCTAAATTCTTTCTTTTTATTATTTACTATTTCGTAATCTACTAAGTTGCTTATGAAACTAAGAATGTTCATTCTAAAATGTTGGTGAACCATTTAGGTTTAATAACTTTAAAATATGCCCACATAATTAATGCAGTCTCTCTGAGAGTAAGGCTTGGCTTCCTCCAAAAATGCTGTGAATTCTTAATATGTTCACCATAACAAGAAATGGGCTGCTCTTTTGACAAGGTCATAACATGGCTTTTTTGGGTACCCTATTTACTGTGTAGGTAGGAGGGATGGAAGATTCAATTATTACCTCACAGAAATAGATGCTAAACCCACTTACATTCTGAGTTTCAACTCAGTTCAGCAATTACTTCTTCACCAATGCAGCCACTTTATCTGCTTTTCATGTAACCCACGTCATTTGTATCTGAGCAGGCAAGGTGGAAGATTCCCCGAATACATGGGCCCTCTGCACATTTTATTTTGGTGCTTCTCAAGGCAAGGGTTCCATTGGGGTGGATGTTCTGCTGGTTGTTGATTCTGTCTCAGCTTCCTCAGTGACAGCCTGTCTCAACACTGTCAATACCTCTTCAGTGTTGACGATAAGCAGGCATGATGGCAGGCTGTTCTTTTCTGCTCACTTAATGACTTCGCTGATAACATGCAGGTGTGCACTAGTGGTGTGCCTCGTCTTGAAGCTTTCATGGTAGTTGGAGGGCTGGTTCCATTAACTTCTAGTCTTGTGAGAATAAAGAAAACTGTTCTGGGCACTCGCCAGCTAAAGATGAGCAATGCACGAATCATCAACTCATAATTTTCAATACAGTATTAAGGATATATTAGGTCACTTCATCTAACAGACTGATATGCATCGAGACCATGCTTTGAGTTACAAGCACTTAAAGAAGTTAGTCTACCCCTCCCACATAACAGTTGTAACATTGTTCAACCTTTAGATGCAAGGACTCCAAGCATAGTTCCAAACATTCAATAACAAATTTGTTTCATTTGCCTTGTGAAGTTTCACCCATCCCTTCAGCACCTAAGAGTCAGTAAAGCTTGGTGTTTATGCACATGCACTGTGGAACCAAACTGCCCTGATTTGAATGCCAGCATTGGTCAACATCTCTGTGACTCACTTTCCCCATATGTGCCTTTGAACTAAACAATAGTACCTCCTCTCTACGTTTATCGTTAAAATAAAACAATGCCTGGCATAAAGTACGTGCTCGATAATGATGAGCTGTTATGAATGGGACTGAAAGCAAAAAGGAGGTGAAATGATTTTTCTTAGGACTAGAGAAAGGGTCTAAGACAGGCCTGGGACTCCAAAGCTGGTCTTGAGATCACCTTTCCACAGCTGCATCCAACAGATAATATTCCCCAGACAGCGCAGGCTACCAGTGGTGATTGAATGATTGATTCCTTTATATCTGTTTGCTTGTTTACTCTGCTGCTCACTACTTTTAAGAACACCTTTTCCCTGAAGTTGTTTGTTCTTTTTCCTAATTGTCATCTTGGGTGTCTAGGGCTGACACGGTTGCTAAAGCTCGTGTAGAATCTGTGTCTGTCAACACCAGGCTTGACTTTGCCTCTGATGCAGTTAGTTACCAGTTGCTCCAGGACGGAAGGTGATGAAGGGACACTTGTGAATATGTTAATTTGCTCAGTTTCCTAATGGAGCCTACAGGAATGTGGACATTAACACAGGACTAGACTTGACCTAGCCAATGATCACATATCTACTGGATATCTATTAAATACAGAAAGGTAGAATGGGGGAGAGCAGAGGATAACTAAAGAGAGGAAATAGGCATTATTTATTGAGATCCTTAGGTGCACTGGGCACAGTACTAGGCACTTCAGATGCATTGTTTTATTCAATCCCTATCCTATTTTATAGATGAAGAAGTGGAACCTCAGAAGGTTTTGCTAGAAGCAGTCAAATCTAGGAAGGCTGACTCCAGAATTGACCAAGAACAACTTTATGGATGGAAGTGACTGAAACGTAAATGAAAGAAATTTACATCACTGTTTCCTTGTATTAGTCCGTTTTCAGGCTGCTAATAAAGACATACTTGAGACTGCGTAATTTATAAGGAAAAAGAGGTTTAATGGACTCACAGTTCCACATGGCTGGGGAGGCCTCACAATCATGGTGGAAGGCAAAAGACATGTCTTACATGGTGGCAGGCAAGAGAGAATGAGGGCCCAGAGAAAAAAGGAAACTCCTTATAAAACCATGAGATCTCATAAGACTTATTCACCACCAGGAGAACAGTATGGGAGAACCACCCCATGATTCAATTATATCCCACTGGGTCCCTCCCACAACACATGGGAATTAAGGGAGCTACAATTCAAAATGAGATTTGGTTGGGGACACAGACCTTAAGAGATTACAAGATCTATTTTTATTCCTACTCCATGAGTATCCTGCCCCTTCTTGTTGTATTTAATTCCTTCACCTGTATCCTGGATTTCATCCTCTCTTGGATCATGAGATCCTGTTTTTCCTAGAAGCAGTACACCTCACCCTGACCTACTCCCACTCTAGTTGTTCTATTTCTGCACATCATTGTTTGCAAGTTCTGCTAACCCTCTTCCGCCCTGGTAGAGTCCACTCACATGTAACCTTGAAGGGCATGCATGAAGGGTAAGGGCAAGTGCATCAGGAGAGCCAATATAAGAAAATGGCCAAGAGCCTGGGCCAAGAATCCAGATTTCCAGAGGTAGTATCTTGTCTTTACTGCCTAAAAGCCCAGCATCAGTTTCCCCATCTGCAAAAAGATGCGAACAGGTGTATATATGTCATTAAGTTGTTGTGAGAATTAAATTATTTAATACAGTTATGATGCCTAGAACATTGCTCATGATAGCACTTACGCATAGTAAACACCAGCCATTCTCCTTACAGGTTGAGGCTCTACTTTGTGTACCTGCATCACTTAATTAGCTTCCTGCTTATGATCCTCCAATGTATTTTGAAAATGCCAGTAAATTCTCTGAGCTTATCAACTTCACCTTTGACTTCCATCTAATTTTCCACATTGTATACAGTCCCAGTTACAGCAGCAGACACAGATCTGAGTATTTTTTTAATGGCCTCTGCCCCCAAATCAATTGACTGAGGTAGGGATTTGATGTCTGGCTCCTCGTCCCAATATGGGAAACTCTGAAGGGTCTTCCCATCCTCCACACTCTCCATAAGATTGGCTGAAGCCTACACTGAGACCGCATCATAACCCAACTACTACTTCTTCCAAATCCTTCCCTACTCCTTCTTACCTTTCCTCCCCTAGGTGTTCATCCCAAAAGCTGTGCCTAATAAAGTTCTACATACCAATCTTCATCTCAATGTCTGCTTCCTGGGGAAACCAACCTGTAACACCCAGACCAGTTCACACAGTTGCGCTTTGTGAAATGGGCCCCACAGCTTATGAAAGTGGCACCTAATTTCCCAAACAAGAGTGCTCATTGACCTAAACAGTATCTGTATTTGTTCCTTGGGTGAGGACTCACAGGAACCCCATATTTGATCAGATTGAGACCAACTGTAAAAGCCTGGCTATGAGCCATTGTGGGAATGTTGACCTCCTCACCTTGCCCATTATGGTATTAGCAGTCCTGGAGGGAGAAGGCATAGACTGTCCAAGTGGCCCAGATGTCACTAGTGTTCTCAGGACTCATCAGAAAAGATCATCTCCAATTTCTCAGCCGTAACTGACCCAATATCCAATCTCCTCAAGAAGGAAAGGAATTTGCTGATTCTTGGCCATGATTGCATCATTTCAGCAGCTGAAAATTGTCCTCTCTCAGACCTCAATCAACTTCAACCAACCCAGCTCAAAGCTACTTCTAAAACCAGAGCAAGCATGTTACTAGTGGGTAATTGCCAACATGAGAAGTAACACACCATGGGCTAAAATTACTGGAGAACTGGCCTGCTTTGTCAGTGGATACAGTTGCTGCTTTTTATAGAACTGAAATTATAATTCAAAAATCCAAAGGATCTTTCTCAGTACTCATATATCAGGGCTTACTATGGTTGGACTACATTTTTTTGAAATCTGTAGTGAAAACCTGGTGATTGCTGGAGGTGACACCCTCACTCAGTTGGTCTCCTTCCAATCACAGTGCGCTCACAAAAAGAGGAGAAGGTAAAAGACATGGGCCTTTCTGAAGAATATTGCACATCTGCTTAGGAAAATCTGCTTTTGGGACCTTCCCAGAAAAGCCCTGAAGGAAAATCACAATGGGAGTGAGGTCATATGCTCATGGCATTACCTTGGCTATTATTATGTATTATTGTTTGCTATTGTCTTGTTGTTCCAACTAAAAGAAACAGCTTGTTCTCTAAGATGTTGTGTTTTCTTTTTGATGACCTGAGTCATCTAACTCCCACAGTCCTATGGGAGTGGAGATAAGGGTTTGTGGTTTTAGGATGTTGTTTATTTGAGATTGGGGAGGGAGCGTAGAGGGCAAGAAATACATTTTTTAAAAATTTTGGATCTGGATGATTAAGATCAGTCTCTCCAGCTCTGTGTCTGACGCCTCTCCTTTTTATACCTAAAGATATTCAGCACCAAACAAATCCTCAGCAATTCTACTAAACTTCCAATCATTAAAATAGCATGTGCAGTGAAAGAAAAGCATACACGTTCTCATTGCATATGCTTTTTGTCCAAGAGCAACAGAAAAGCATCTGTGTGTGTTTTATAGAAAAGAAAACACCTAGAAACTGTAGGGAAATTCTGGTGATTTTTTAAAAAAATTCCCCAAATAAGGTTTTTCATATATAGATATGACTGGATGTGTATCATCTCTCTGTCATCTGGCTGCAAGTATAACTATTTATATTTTTGCACTACCAGCCAGTCAAAATTGCCTTGGATTTAAAACTGAGCTCTCAGTTTGTATGTTACAACATGCACTATTTGTACACAAGGATACTACTTGTCCTTATCAAGTCATAAATGGAAAGTCACCTCATCATTGGTGGCCTGATCACCACTGGTGGGTGTGTTTGACATTGCTCTCTGTTACCATATGGCAATTTTCCACGATGATTCCCTTACTCCACCGGAAAATAGCCGGGGAGGGAAAGGGAAATAAATAAGAACTGTAGATAAGGTTGCCTTTCTTAAAGAAAGGGCCAAACAAAGAGCCAGCACGTCTTAATGTCAAATATTGTGTGATTCAAATGAAGCATAGAAATACAAAAGAAATTTTATAATTTTTAAACGCAAAGTTCAGGTATAAGGCTTTGCATCTTTATGGCAGAAAGGAGTCTGCAGTATGTGATTATCAAATTTATTTGTTACGTTGAAGAGAAAAATTCTGTATCCTTAAATTTTGTATCTATTACAAATATAACATTTGAAATTATACTTAGATATTGTTTTAAGAAAAACTAATTATGAAAAAGCAGGTTTCATATAAGATAAATCGGATGGGCAAAAATCCACTTAACAAAATGGTCTTTTGTGTTTCCAATTTGCCGTGGGATTTCTTCTACCAAGGAAATAGAAATAAAAATTTTGACTAACAAAAATGTGATTTGTGAGGTATTGCACAGCACAGTGATTAAGGGAACAGACCATGGAGCCAGATTGCCAGGGTTTAAGTCCTGTACTGGGCTGTGTGACCTTGGGCAAATTCCTTAACCTCCTTGTTTCTCAGTTTCCCTGTCTTAAAATAAGGCATAATAACCCCTAACTCATAAACGTGTTAGAAGGATTTAAGTAAATATTTATAAGGCCCTTAAAATAATGGGACGTGTCAAATAAGTGTTTGTTTAGTGAGTAATGAAGTTTTCAAGAATGTACATGTTCCAGAAATTAAGGCAAATTTGTATATTATATCTGATTGTCTGCATGTTAAGATTCAATACAAGGGCATACTGTATTTTTTTAAATTCCTAGATCTGCCCACATATTTGATTTTTTAAAAGACAGCAACCAGTCTTATGCAATTTCTTACTGTACCATAAGGTAATTTTTACTATCATCATAAACTATGATTGGTAATGCGCTTACAAATATTTATATTGAAGGGTTGAGCATGTTTTCCAATGACCCAAGATGGTGCTTACTTTATAATTAAGTGTTAGATTCATGTATTTTTTTTTTTTTTGCAGTCCCTGCCTTCTTCTCCTCTCCAATATGTTTGCCCTCCACTTCCACTTTTCCATCATTTCCTGAAAAATAAAACAGGGAGACATAGGCGGAGAAAGAAAAAAAAAGGTGAAAAATAAAGAAGAAAATCAAACAAGTATTTTTTAGTAACTTGTAACTAGAGTTAAATATCAACATGACCAGAATAATACAATTTTAACATATATATGTCCATACATAATTATATATTTAAACATATAAATATGTTTAAATTATTTTAATAATTATTTATTAAATATATTATATATGTATATAAATTTGCTATCTACATTACATGCCCTCACAGCTCATGTTTTCAAGACTAAATCCTCCAGTGGTTCAAAGAGACACCAAACGAATCCAAGCTGCCACTCTGAATCTGGGAAGTTGAAGATAAAGAACACTCTAGGATTTGGAGCAAGCATGAGAGTGGAGTGTGAATCGTTTGCTGGAGGGGCTCGATTTGCTTTTATTTGTGAGACTTTGTGTCTTATTTGTAGTTACTTCTCCTGAGGAGACTGGCAAAAGTACCCTTCTTGAGGTCAGGAGTTTCAGACCAGCCTGGCTAACATGGTGAAATGTGTTCATTTATGAAAGGGTTAAGACTTTGTCCTGAAAAAACTAACCCAAATGTTTCCAAAATGCACGAGTGAACAAAATTTGGAAACTAAACTAGAAACACAAATGAGAAGAAATTTCGTTTCTATACTATACTCAGCATGTAGAAATTATAATATAAAAATTCCCTTCCTAAACACAGGCTTGTGAGAATCGGGCAAGGGAAGGTTTCATTTGTGTATTCGTCTAAATAATGGTTTTCATGTCCGACTTCTATTTATCTTCATGTTATTCACTCATCTATTCTTTTCTCAAACCTTCAGGCTTAGCAAAATTACCCTTTTTACCTCCCACATGGTTGTTTCTTGTTTTGTCCTGTTGTTTGTTTGCTAAATTGCTTTTTTTTTTTAAAGCCGTATTTGAAAGCCAGTGCTTTTTAACATACTATTTTAAACGAAAAAAAGATATAAGGGGCGGGGTGAGGTGGCTCACGCCTGTAATCTCTACACTTTGGGAGGCCGAGGTCCACTAATCCCCTGAGGTCAGGAGTTTCAGACCAGCCTGGCCAACATGGTGAAACCCTGCCTCTACTAAAAATACCTAAATTAGCCGGATGTGGGGGCACATGCCTGTGATCCCAGCTACTACAGGAGGCTGAGGCACGAGAATAGCTTGAACGTGGGAGGCAAAGGTTGAAGTGAGTCTAGATCGTGCCCCTGCACTCCAGCCTGAGTGACAGAGCAAGACTCCTTCTCAAAAAAAAAAAAGAAAGAAAGAAAAGAAAAAGAAAGGGAGAGAGACAAAGAAAGAGAGAGAAAGAAAGAAAGAAAAGAAAGAAAGAGACAGAAAGAAAGAAAGAGAAAGAAAGAAAGAAAGAAAGAAAAAGAAAGAAAGAAAGAAAGAAAGAGAAAGAAAGAAAAGAAAAAGAGAGAGAGAAAAGAAAAGATATAAGGGAAAACAAAAATGAATACCAAGAGCAGCATGGATGACTATGGCGGTTTTAGGAAAGTTGGGGCTAAGCAGAAAAAAAGGGAAAGAGGAGAAGAATTTATTATGTGGGTGATTGCCGTTTTGTGAACTCTATAGCTTTAGTGTCATGGGATTGGCTTCCTAGGACTATTGCTACAAAGTACTTTGGGTGGTGAAAAGAAACAGGAATTTGTTTTCTGAGTTCTGGAGGCAGGAATTCTGAAATCAAGGCACCAACAGGGCCATGCGCCCTCCAAAACTCTGGCAGAATTCTTTCCTATCTCTTGCAGCTTCTAGGTGGCCAGCAATCTTGGGGCTCCTTGACTTGCAGCTGTACCATTCCAATCTCTGCCTCTTATTCCACAGCATTCTTCTTGTGTGCCTGTCTTCATATCCTCTTCCTTCTTATAAGGACACCAGTCATATTAGATTAAGGGCCCCACCCTCTCCAGTATGATCTGCCACCCTATTTCCAAATAAATCACACACTGAAATATCAGAGATGAGGATTTCAACATATCTTTTTGGTAGATACAATTCAACCCATAACAATTAGTCCTAGTAATAACAACCAAGTACAATAGCCATGTAATTGTACATGCTGTATGTATTATCTCACATATTCTCACAGCAAGTAGTATTATCCCTCATTTGATAGCTTGAGAAACTTCCATTTTAAGAGGTTGAGTCCCTTGCCTCAGGTTACAGAACTAATAAAGAGAGTTCAGATTTAAATAAAGATTCTAGAGCCCAATTCTTGCCTGCAGCATTTTACAAAAGAATGTGATTTTACCATCAACAACTCTTCAGGCACTGACCCATTCGTTACGTTGTTACTCATTTGTTAAGTGCTTTATGAAGCTTTAAATGGTCTCTAACACTATTAAGGTAACAAGTTGAACCATACAAATGGTAAATCAGATGGGAACATAGGGTAGTCACTATTATGTCAGTGTTTGGATTTGTTGGGGAAGAGTGGATACCCTTTACTCCCCAGGGTCTAGGGTTTCAGATCCTACAATTAGAACAGCCATAGTGCTTATGATATAACATGAAACAAAAGATCATGAAGACCCTTAGATTACTTAAATGCTGCCTAAACTCCCTTGAGTTATAAAGTGCCCGTCTACACTGCTTACAAGCCAAGAGGAAGTATTTTATGCTGTAAAAACTTCACAACACTCTATTCCTAAATTCAATCATTCATATTCCAATTTAATATTTTGTTTTATTAACACATGGTCTGTACTTAGTGTGTTTCTCATACATTTGCTTTAAATAAATACTTTTATTTTAAATAGATTCTCAACGCTTTTGTTGGCCAGACACAGTGGCTGAAGCTTGTAATCCCAGCATTTTGGGAGTCTGAGGGGGAGGTGGATCACCTAGGTCAGGAGTTTGAGACCAGCCTGACCAACATGGTGAGACTCCATCTCTACTAAAAATAATAATAGTAATAATACAGAAAAGTATCTAGATGTGTTGGCATGTGCCTGTAGTCCCAGCTTATTAGGAGGTTGAAACAGGAGAACTGCTTGAACCGAGGAGGCAAAGGTTGCAGGGAGACGTGATTGCACTACTGCACTCCAGCTTGGGTGACAGAGCCAGACTCTGTTTCAAAAGGAAAGAAGAAAGAAAGAAAGAAAGAAGGGAAGGAAGGAAGGAAGGAAGGAAGGAAGGAAGGAAGGAAGGAAGGAAGGAAGGAAGGAAGGAAGGGGGGAGGGAGGAAGGGAATGGAGGGAGGAAAGGGAGGGAGGAAAGGGAGGGAGGAAAAGAAAGAAAAGAAAAAAGGAAAGAAAAGAAACAGAAACTCAACACTTGTAAATTAAAAATTGGTTTTACATGCTTACATAGAAATATAAGTTGTATTTCTTTTTGGACATAAATACAATTAAAACAGTATCATCATGTTTTAAAAATGAAAACAAATAAGGAAATACAAGTTTGTAAAAAGGTAGTCAGCTTTCAGATTGTACATCTGAAAATCAAGTTCCTCAATAAGAACTGGAACGGTATAGGATCAGTCAGTACTATAAGATTATTTGGTTTTGTTTTGTGTGGTTTAAGACAGAGCTGAGTTTTACACCAACAATGTAGTTCTTTTTCTCAATTTTTTTGGCTTCTCTTTCTTTCTTTCTTTTCTTTTTTTTTGAAACAGGGTTTCACTCTTTCGCCCAGGCTGAGTGCAGTGGCATGATCATAGCTCACCACAACCTCAATGCCTTAGGCTCAGTTGATCCTCCCCCCTCAGTCACCCAAGTAGCTATGACTATAGGCACCAGCCATCATGCCCAGCTCTCTCACTCTAAATATACATACATATAAAAATATATTTATATATATAACATATGTATTTTATATATATAATATATATTATGTATTTTAGGTATATATATATATATATATATGTATACACGTAACACACACACACACACACACACACACTCACACATATATTTAGTAGTGACAGGGTTTCACCATGTTGCCCAGGCTGGTCTTGAACTCCTGAGCTGAAGCAATCCACCTGTCTCAGCCTCTCAAAGTGCTGGGACTACAGGAATGAGCCACCATGCCCAGCCCTTTTTTCTTAGTTTTGATTATAGCTTGCACTAAGGTACCCCAAACCATATGACTATATTGTTGGAAAGAAGAAAAGATATTCAACCACTGATATAGGTTGGCTCTGTGTCCCCATCCAAATCTCATCTTGAATTATAATAACCCCCACATGTCAAGGGCAGGACCAGGTGGAGATAATCAAATCATGTGGGCGGTTTTTCCCAGACTTTTCTTGTGATAGTGAGTTCTTACAAGATCTGATGGTTTTATAAGGGACTTCCCACTTTGCTCAGCAAATCTCTTTCCTTCCACCATGTGAAGAAGAATGTGTTTGCTTCCCTTTCTGCTACGATTACAAGTTTCCTGAGGTCTCCCCAGCCCTGCAGAGCTGAGTCAATTAAACCTCTTTCCTTTATAAGTTACCCAGTCTTGAGTAATTCTTTATAGCAGCATGAGAATGGACTAATACAACCACCTTCTCTGATAGATTAGATACTTGATATTAATTTCTAATTAAAATAATGTAGGTCAATTTCCTTCAAAAATTTTTACTTCAAGAAACTATCAAAGAGATCTCCAGAATATATTTTCCTGGTGGTATCAAAAAATTTGATAATGTTCTAAGTGATGGAAATGGGTACGTAAGGTACCCAGGCAGGAGTGCTGTTTCAACCACAGGACCATCCTGGGACAGGAACTCTGGTGGCCAGAAACCCTGTAGGAAAGGCAAAGCCTTAGGGAATGTGAACCCTGAGGGGTATCTCCCAAGGCCTGGGGGCCCCATCCTGCTTTCTCCACTGCCATCTTTCCCTCCTCTCTGGCTCTAGGCACTGCTCTGGCAACCTAAGCAAATTCCAACATACTGTCTAATATCAACCCACATGCCAAAATTGTTACAGGTGCCACAAAGCTACATGCAAATTAAATATCTCATTTTATTAGAAGGGATCAGCTTTAAGTTATTACTTTTGAAGGGTTATAATCATGAACTGCTCCCTTCAACTCAGTATTTACTGAGCATATATTATGCCCTAGGCATGGATCCAAGGACTAGATATGCATGCAGCAATTAATACTGTATGTATGATTCTACTCCCTCTTTCTCTACCTTACTTTATAATCAGAAAGAGAAGTCAAACGGTGAAGAAATAATCAATTATGAAGGTAATGTGTTTGGGGAAGTATAAGGTGCTATGGTTGCAGATGGGCAGGAACCTAACCTAATCTGGAGGAGGAGGAAGAGCCTCTTGGAGGAGTGACTTTCAGGTGACACATGAAGCATTATTAGGAACTTGCCTGATAGAAAGGGAAGAGTGGCCCCTGAAGGAAGGGAGGGCAAAAGAAACCAGATTACTGAAGTTCATGTCAAAGACTGGGTTCTGATACTAATGACAATGGGAAGCCATTGAGAGCTAACTCTTCACAACAAGTCTCAATTTCAGGTGCTGTCCTATATAGTCTATTTGTCTAATTGGATTTATACTGATGACCATGAAGTAAACATTATTACTCAGATTTTTAATGAAGAATAAAGAATTTCTTAAGTGGAATTAGTGAATGTATAAAGCATCAAAAGCTAAAATTTTGGCTCTAGGGTTTCTAAATAAAAAGCACAAAAGTCCTTTTTTAAAAAAAAATAGCATCTTCCTATTAAAAATGACAAATGTTCTTAATTTCAAAGAACTTACAATTTTTAGAATGAAAAGGGCAAGAAAACTGAGCTCTGGATATCCAGGTAGAAAAGGAATTCTATCATTTCAAAATACTCCCAGTTGAGTATAAAATGAGTAGGGTAATATATGCTTGAAATTTATCATAGCTTTTTAATGACCATTGGAATGGGCTGCAGGAAATTCTTCTTTCATGTGTTTAATGCATAGAACAGGAGATACATTTTAATCAGAGTCAGATTCACACTGTCCTCAAAACCTTTATCCAACATTTAAACCCTTGTAAGCCTGCTTCAAAGCAAAGAGAAATAAATAATGCTAGTAATTACTCCTACTCTCAAATAGGATTTACCTCCAAAATACTTTCACACATCTGTTTTCTCCACATAGCCTCATAATCTACTTTTCAGTCATCTAACCACTTTAAGAATATTGTTAGCTCCATTTTATGGATGAGAGAACTGAGAAACAGGTTTGCAAGTGATTTTCCCAAGATCAGTAAGGTAGTGATACACTCTAGAGAGAAATGCAGCTCTGAGAATCCTAACTTCATGACCTTTTTACCACATCAGGTTTCCCTGATCTCAACACTATTGACATTTTGGCCTGGATAAGTCTCTGTCCTGGGCATTGTAGGATGTTCAGCATTCCACATAGTGGCCTCTGCCCACTTGAAACCAACAGCAACTTCCTCCTTCTCCTAGTTGTAACTACCAAAAATGTCCCCAGACATTGACAAGTGTCCCCTGTGGGACAGATTCACAACCTACTTAAGAATCATTGCACTTGATGATTCTGTGTGTCTCTCTAAGAATGCATATCTCAACTGTTACAGTGATTTGTATTATAGATGCATATTTTTATAAATTCACGCTTCTTTGCACATACAAATTAATGATTATAAAATTAATATATGTCTTTGAAGATAATTTGAAACATAAAATCTATAAACATGTTCCTTAGCAGCAGCCCAGTTAATATTTTGAGTTTTTGTAGCTTATGCATATTAGTATATATATATATATATGTGTGTGTGTGTATATATATATATATATTTTTTTTTTTTTTTTTTTTTTTTTTGAGACAATGTCTCGATTTGTCACCCAGTCTGTAGTGCAGTGGTGCAATCTTGGCTCACTGCAACCACCAACCCCAGGGTTCAAACACAACTTCTGACCCCTGGGTTCAAGTGATCCTTATGCCTCAGTCTCATGAGTAGCTGGGACTACAGGCGTATGCCACCATGCCCAGCTAATTTTCACCATGTTGGCCAGGCTGGTCTCTTAACTCCTGGCCTCAAGTGATCTACCCGACTCAGCCTCCCAAAGCGCTGAGATTACAGGAATGAGCCACCCTGCTTGGTCCGTATTTTTTTATTATGTTTTTATTTATCTAAGGCAGGGTCTTACTGTCTTACCTAGGCTGGAGTGCAGTGATCACAGCTCACTGCAGCCTCGATCTCCTAGGATGAAGCTATCCCTCCCACCTCAGCCTCCCAAGTAGCTGGGAAAAAAGGCAGGCACCACCATGCCTGACTAACCTTTTTTTGTAGAGATGGGGTTTTGCCATGTTGCCCAGACTGGTCTCAAACCCCTGTCCTCATGTGATCCTCCTGCCTGGGCTTCCCACAGTGCCAGGATTACAGGTGTGAGCCATTGAACCCAGCCAGCTTTTATATTTTCAAATAAAGTTAATAATATTGAATAAACAACTTTAGAAGTAACATTTTCTATCCCCTAAATATTTTCAAATGACTTGAAAGAATGTCTAGCAACCCATTAAATAAATATAGACCATGCATGAATATATTTCACCTTATTTTTAAACTTTCAAAGTTTCATTGTCATAAGTCTATTGTGAACACTATTTTATTGAAATATTTGAGAGTATGTCTGACTATCCAATTAATATAAATTTCCAAAGTTAAGTTACTCGGTTAAAGGGAATATGCTGGTTTACTACCATCTTGCCAAACTGAATCACACTCCTGGCCAAGAAAATGAAAGAACTTATTTCCCTAAACCTTTGCCAACATTAAATTGTTTGTTTTCACCTTTACCAAATTGGTATCTAAACGTTTTTATTCTGTTATTAAATTTTTTATTTTAGATTGTGAGATAGAAGATTTTTAATACTTCATTAGTTATTTTGTAAATTGCTTGTCCATGTTGTCAGCTTTTTCTATGGATTATTCATATTTTCCAACAAGGTTCGCAAAGCCTCCTATGAATTTAAAATTTTTAGTCATTTCTCAAATGTAATGTAATTTTTTCTTCAATGTTTGGCATCTCTTTTTATTTTTGGCAATGTAATTTGTCTTTTAATTATAAGTAATGACAAAGTCCAAAAAATAATTCCATTATGATATTATGTTGAATTGTATTGAATCTAAAAACTGATTGTGGGGGAATATTGGCGTTGGTACAATACTGAGCCTTCCCACCCATGGACATTTGTTCTTTCCCTTATTCTTTTTAATGTCTTTTAAGAAACCTGTCCTATTCATAGAGGGCCTACACACTTTCCTAATTCCTAGATTCACAAGCTTTTACTACTATCAGATCAGATTTATTTTTTTATTACATTTTCTAACTGGTTATTTTTACAATGTTCTGTCTCCATTATTAGATTTTTTTTTTTAATTTCCAAAATAACATCTAGTCCTCTGCATGCAATGGGTATTTTGTAAATGTTATAGACTTGTAGTTGTTCTTAATTTCTCAATATTTTAAAAATTATATTAGCAGTTTATCTGCGGGTGATCTTTTAAGAAAATGCTCAAATTCAGCTAGGCATGGTGGCTCACACTTGCAATCCAAGCACTTTGGGAGGCTGAGTTGGGCAGATCACTTGAGGTTAGGCATTCGTGACCAGCCTGGCCAACATGGCAAAACCCCATCTCTACTAAAAATACAAAGTGTTAGTGGGGCGTGGTGGTGCACACCTGTAGTCTCAGCTACTCAGGAGGCTGAGGCATGGGAATTGCTAGAACCCAAGAGGCAGAGGTTGCAGTGAGCTATCATGCCACTGCATTCCAACCTGGGCAACAGAGTGAGAATCTGTCTCAAAAAAATAAGAAAGAAAGAAAATGCTCAAATTCATATTTATTTCCTTTTGCATTATGCTGCATGGCACTTGTATACCATAGTACATATCTCTATGACAAAAGTATATTTAAAGGAACAGCCTATGGATACATTAAGCAATCATATACAGTGAAGTTTAATAAAAACAAGCACTAAAATAAGAATCAAAAAGTTGAGATTTATACCTATATAATAGTTTCAAAAGCAAGTTTAAAATTATCTTCAATGGCTTTAAACACTGATGAATAAATTGAAGTACTGATGTACAAAATTATATAAATTTTATTTTATGTCAAATTCAAAAATTCAAAAGCTATCAAAATTACAGTATTTACTCTTTTTGGGGAGGAGTGGTGGTGGACAAAGCAGAATTATTTGAAGAATTTCATTTTATTACTTATAATTTTTCCTAGTGGAGACCTTTTGTTTATTAGATCTGAATCTTTTCTAATTAGCAAATTTGATGCTTTATGTAAAAGAGTGTGAGTAAAGGAATTTTAGAAACTTCAAAGCAGTTTAGCCAGGCTTAGCATTCCTTTCACAATCTTTACACTTTTAGAATGCTTAGCATTAGAATCCTTTTGTTTTTCATATACAGGGCAAAGATAAGGCAGCTTCCACTCATTACCATGGTACAGCTTTATGATATTTTTGCCTCTATAAGCAGGTGCTTTAAATCACTAACAACCTATGCAACCTTTAGTAAATCACTTAATCTCTCTGGACCTGTTCACTCCACAGTTCTAAAGTCTGTAATTCAAATTGCATGGTAAGTCTTATTCTTTAGCCTGCAATTTTTATTCTGCCCTCACAAAATAGATACGAGTTTTATATAAATAACAATGACTACTTAAAGTATGCAACAAAAAGTTAAAAATGTGAACTCTGAGCTTTTACTTCCAGCCATGATTGAGTAGCTGGTAGCAGACTAGCACTACTACATTGAACCACTGTAAAACTGGACAAATACTCCAGACATTGGTAATGCAAGACCATGACCCTTGAGTACTAGGTAACTCTCAAGGGAAGCTCTACAATCAATTGAGACCTTTGCTGTGGGACATCTTCTCAACTGTGGTACAGAGCACTAGAATCTAAAATAAGTAAGTTGGTCTCAGTGAAGTGAGGAAGGCAGAGATAAGAGTCAGCAGCCCCTGGAATGACTGCAATGTGCAAGGCAGGACATTAGAGAGGATGAAAACAGGCCCAGTGAGAGCTCCAGAAGTCTGTATTGGGTTCCCCTATATTTTTGGCCAAGGATGTAGGGTGAAACTACTTGAGGCTTAAAAGAGAACAATTGGTATAGTGTTAAGAGAGTTACAGACACACTAGAAGTTGAGTAGTTCTGCAATAGTTGAATTGTCTACCCCGTCAGAGTGTGGCAATCTCTTTAACACCATATCATGTCGTATGGCATCCAGCTGAAACATCAGAAAGGCTGTACCATAAAAGTAAAACATGTATCCTAAAGCAAATCCTACTTTCTATCCCTTCACAGCAGAATAAAACCAAGTCCTGACAGGATATGCAGAGCAGAGACAGTCACGCTAAGCAAAGGGGGTTTGGGAAACATCATGGATTTGGCTAAAATCAATTCTAACAAAATGTAAAGCAAGCTTACACAATACAGAATGATAAGCCAGCAATTAAAGTTGCTGCTAGAACAAAAATTATCACTTTTCAGAGGAAAACAACATAATTTAATATCATATACAATGTCCAGCATACAATTAAAATTACTAGATATGCAGACACAGGAAAATATGACTCAAAATCAAGAATGTAAAAATAGTCGATAGAACTACTAACATGGCTCAGATATTATGTACCAGATAAACATATTATAGCTATCATATATATAGCTGTAAAAGCTATATGTATATCATAGCTATAATATATTCAGCTATATATATCATAGCTATTATAAATATGTTTAAAGAACTAAAAGAAAATGTGTTCTAAAAATTAAAGAAAAAATATGATCTTAATGAGTGAACAGATAAGAAATCTCACTGGAGAAATAAAAGCTGTAAATTAGCAGTAAATTGATGGTGATATCAATTTACAACATTTTATAACTACTTTGAAAAGCTGTTTTGTAGTTTCTTAAAAGTTAAACAATGAATGATTACTCAGCCACTAAAAAATGAATCAGCTATTGATAAAAACAACTTGCATAAATCACCAGAGGACTATGCTGAGTGAAGAAAGTCAATCCAAAAATATTACATACTATATGATTCAACTTATGCAATATTCTTGAAATGACAAAACTATAAATACGGAGAGCAGACTGGTTGTTGTCAGGGGTTAGAAATAGGGACTGAGCAGAAAGGAGGAAGGTGAATACTGTTTTAAATGAGAAACATGAGGAATCTTTGTGGCAAATAGGTTGTACTGTATCTTGACTACATCAAAGCCTATATTCTGGATATAATGTTGTACCATCATTTTGCAAGATGTTACCATTGGGGAAACTGGATATGTTAAGTGAGATAAGCCAGGAACAGAAATTATGTTAAGTGAGATAAGCCAGGAACAGAAATTAAACACCACATGTTCTCACTCATATGTGGAAGTTAAAAAAAGTTAATCTCATAGAAATAAAGAGTAGGGGGAAGGTAAGAATAGAGAGAGATTTGTTAAATGACACAAAATTATAGCTAAATAGGAGGACTAAGGTCTTTTTCTATACCACTGTAGGATTACTATATTTATCAATAATATTTAATAATATATCATTATATTTTAATAACATAATACATTGAATATAGTAGCAGTAATATATTACATACTTTTAAATAGCTAGAAGGATATTGAATGTTCCCAACAAAAAGAAATGATGTTTGAGATGATATATGTGCTAATTACCCTGATCTGATCATTATACATTATATGTACAGAAATATCACTATGTATTCCATGAATATGTACATTTATTTGTCAATATAAAAAATAAATTTTTTTTAAGTATATGAAATATCTCTGTATTAGAGATTCATTCAAACTGAATATTCAGAGTGCAGTGGCACAATTTCAGCTCATTGCAACCTCTACCTCCTGAGTTTAGGTGATTCTCTGACTTCAGCCTCCTGAGTAGTAGCTGGGATTACAGGCATGTGTTACCATGCCTGGCTAATTTTTGTATTTTTAGTAGTGACAGGGTTTCCCCATGTTGGCCAGGCTGGTCTCCAACTCCTGACCTCCTGCCTGCCTTGGCCTCCCAAAGTCTGGGATTATAGGCATGAGCCAATATGCCTGGCCCAAAATAAATTTTCTTTAAAAAATTAAACATGCCTTTACATTATAACTCAGAATGTGTATTCATCTAAATGAATTTAAAATATATTCCCACTAAAAGCCTTGTACAAAAATGTTTGTAGCAGCTTTATTCACAATAGTAAAAAATTAAAAATAGCCCAGGTGTCCATCAATAGAATAAAGAAACTGATATATTCCTACAGCAGACAACTATTTAGCAATAAAAAGAAATGAAACATGCTACATGCAACAACGTGAATGTCTGTTAAAAATATTACACTGACTGAAAGAATATGGACACGTACACACAAAAAATCCATGTTGTGTCTAGAATAATCCAAAATAACTTATGGATGCTACTCTGGGACACAGGAGAACTATCTGAGTGATGAAAATATTTTGAATCTTGATGAGAACTTATGAAAAGTGACTGAATGATAGTTTGAAGATCTGAGCATTTCTATGTAAATCATACTTTTAAAAAGCAAATAGATATTCTGAAAAATACAATAAGTAAAAGGAAAAATTCACTATATGAGCTAACTAGCAGATTGGAGGTTATAGAAGACTAGGTGAGCTTGAAGATGGATTGAGAGAAATTACCTGGTTTGAGGAACAGAGAGATAAAAGTTTGAAGAAAAATGAACAGAGTCTGGAACCAGTGGGACAATAAGAAACAGCCTAGGAGATTCCAAAGGAAAAGAGAATGAAAATAAGGTAAATATGTTTTTTAGAATCATGGCTAAAATGTTCTTGAAATTACTGAATAATGTCAAACTGCAGATCCAAGAAGTTCAAATAACTATGCAAGAAATATGTGCAATGAATACCACATACAGGCACGTCATGGACAATTTATTAAATATCAAAAAAAATTTTTGAAAGAATCCAGAGGAAGAAAAGACACAGGGAATAAAATACGTACAGGGGAACAAATATGAGAATGACAATGACTCTTCATCAAAAACAGAAGAGACCTGAAGACCTAGGAATAACAGCTCGAAAGTGCTAAAAGTAAAAAAAAAAATAGTAATCCACAATTCAATATCCAATGAAAATATTCTTCAAAACTGGAGGGGATGAAGTATACTTTTGTATAAATGCTAGCTGAGAAAATCTGTACCAGCAGAGCTGTTCTACAGGAAATTCTATATACTGTTTGTTCTTCCAGCTGAATAGAAATAATAGCTGAAGAAAACTCAGATATATAGGAAAGAAAGTCATTAGAAATATGAAATAAATAGGTAAATATAGATTATGTTATGTTCCTTCTAACAAATTCCTTTGAAAATAACTATTTAAAATAAAACAAACAACATTGTTTGGTGGGGTTTGAAAGATATGACACCAATAATACAAAGGACAAAAAATGTAGGTAAATGGAATTATAATGTCATAACGGTATTATATTTGTGAAGTGGTAAGTAGGAAGTGTGAAGTGTGAAGTGCATAGAGGCAAGTGGGAAATGGAAAGCGAGAACTATGAAGTGAGAATTGGGAAGTAGGAAGTGTGGAGAATCAGGTGTGAAGTGCGAAGGAGAAAGTGGGACAATAGTGACTAGAAATAGACTTTGATAAGTTAAAATATCTACTGTTTGTCCCAGAATAACAAATACAAACTTTAAATGTATAGCTATGATTTTAAAAGATAAGTAACATAGAACACTAAAAATTATGTGATTAACTCAAAAGAAAACATAAAAGAAGCAACAGAAGAACAAAAAAATAGGAGACACAATTAGAAACTAAACAAGATGATAAACAAATCTATTCACACCTTCCTTTCCAGTTTGAATGACTTGTATTTCTTTCTGCTGCCTAATTTGCTCTCGGTAGAACTTGTAGTACTATGTTGACCCAAAGTGGGAATGCTTATTCCTGGTCTTAATCCTGATCATAGGGGAAAAGTTTTCAGTATTTTGTGATTTACTATGATGTTTACTGTGGGGTCTTTGTTGTTGTTGTTGTTGTTGTTTTTACACACAAACTTTATTATGTTGAGTATTTTCCCTTCTATTTCTACTTATTTTTGTTTCACAAATGATATGATCTAATACTCAGAAGACCCTAAGAATACACACACACACACACACACACACACACACACACACACACACACACAACTGGTAGAGCTATTAAACAAATTCAGTAAGTTGCATGATTCAAAATCAACACAAAAGTTAAATATATTTCTATATGCTAGCAATGAACAATATGAAAGATAAATTAAGAAAACCATTCCTTTATGATAGCATTAAAATGAATAAAATACTTTAAGAATAAAGTAAGGAGGCACAAGATGTATACACTGAAAACTACAAAATATTACAGAAAGAAATATTGAGAAAGACATAAATAAATGAAAAGACTTCTTGTGATTATGGATTGGGAGATTTAATATTTAGTTGACAAGAGTCCCCAAAGTGATCTACAGAGTTAATAGAATTCCTATCAAAATCTCAACAGTATTTTTTTTTTTACAGAAATAGCAAAACCCATCCTAAAATGCATATGGAATTTCAAAGGATTCTGAATAGTCAAAACGATCTTGAAAAAGAAAAGCAAAGTTGAAAGACCCACACCTCCCCAATTATAAGACTCGCCACAAAGCTTTAGTAATCAAGAGTGTGAAAATGATATAAGGATAAACATATAGATCGATAAAATAGAACAGAGAATCTAGAAATAAATCTGCAGATATGTGGTCAATTGATTTTCAAGAAAGTTACCAAGGTCATTCCCTACAGAAAAGACAGTCACTTCAATAAATGATGCTGGGAAATATCCACATATAAAAGCATGAAATTGGAACCATGCTTTACATCATAAACAAAACTTGACTTAAAATCAAAGGTCAAAATTTAAGAGGAAATTTAAGTGAAATTTGTTGGTATAATCTATCTCATTATCTTTTTTTTTTTTTTTAATTTTACTTTAAATTCTGGGATACATGTGCAGATCTTGCAGTATTGTTACATAAGTATACACATGCCATGGTAGTTTGCTGCCTCCAACCCTCCATCACCTACATTAGGTATTTCTCCTAATGTTATCCCTCCCCAATCTTCCCACACCCTGCTATCCCTCCCCTAGAATCCCACCCCCTAACAGACCCCAGTGTGTGATGTTCCCTTCCCTATGTCCATGTGTTCTCATTGTTCAACACCCACTTATGAGTGAGAACATGCAGTGTTTGGTTTTCTGTTCTTGTGTCAGTTTGCTGAGAATGATGGTTTCCAGATTCATCCATGTCCCTGCAAAGGACATGAACTCATCCTTTTTTATGGCTGCATAGTATTCCATGGTGTATATGTGCCACATTTTCTTTATCTGGTCTATCTTTGATGGGAATTTGGGTTGGTTCCAAGCCTCTGCATATACATATATATATATATATATATATATATATATATATATATATATTTCATATTATATATAATATATATTATGTGAAATATATATTTCACATAATATAATATGAAATTTCATATTATATATAATAATAATATATAGTATATATTTCTCTTTTATAGTGATTTCTTTCTTTCATGAGAATCATAATTTCTGTTCTCTCTCAAATGTATTAATCAAGTCCTATCAAGTTTATTAACCTTCCAAAAAGGTAACTTTTGGATTTGCACATTTCCTGTTTGTGTGTCTGTTTTCTATTTCACTATTTTTTTTATTATCTTTGTTATTTACTTGTGCTTACATTTACTCTTTTTTCTCAGACAAACTGGATAAATTTTTTAGAAAGTAGGAAGTACAAGTTACCCCAGACTGATTCCAGAGGAAATAAACTATCTGAACAGCTCTATGTCTACTAATGAAATTAATGTCATAATCAAAATCCTTCACTGGAGAAAATTCAAGGCCCAAATTATTTCCCTAGTGAGCTCATCATATATTTTAAAAAGAAATAACACCAGTTTTGTATAAATCCTTTTATAAAATAAAGGAGGAAAATCATATTCCAACTTGTTTTATAGGACATAAAAACTGAGAAAAATGTTTCAACACCACCAAAAAAACTAAAAAACAAACAAACAAAATTTTTAAGCCAATTCTACTCATTAATACAAATAAAAAATTATTTAAAATAAATGACAAATTGAATATACCTACAAAAAAGGATTGCATATCATGACAAGATGTGGTTTATCCCACAAGTGTATTGGTTTAACATTTGAAAGTCAATCAGCATAAATCACTATCGTAATAGAATAAAGGAGAAATACCTATGTTCATCTCAATATTTGCGGAAATAGCATTTTTAAAAACCCAACATCTCTTATGATGAAAGCACTCCAAACTAGGAATGAAAGGGAGCTTCCTCAACCTGAAAAAAAAGTGTCTACAAAAAAAAAAAAAATATATATATATACTATAGCTAAGAAAATAACCATTGGTGAGAGGTTGAAGAGTTTTCCCTAACATCAAGAAAAAGCAAAGATACCCACTCTTATCAATTCTGTTCAACATTGTACTGGCATTCTAGCCAGTACAATAAGGTAAGAGAAAGAAATAAAAGTCATATGGGATGCACAATAACAAGTAAAAATTTATTTGCAGAAAATTCTAAGAATTTAAAATTTAGGATTTAGAGGATTAAAAAATCCCACAAGAATCATTAGACGAATTTTGCTGGTTTTCAGGATATGAAACTAATGTACAAAAATCAATTATGTCTCTATATGCTAGCTTCCATCAATTTGAAAAGCAAAATTGGAAAGAAAAATTATGAAAATAACAACCTACATAATGGTATCAAAAACATAAGTTACTTAGAATTAAATTCAACAAAAGATGAAAAGACATATCCTAAGAAAAATGCAAAATACTGGTGAGATAAGTTAAAAGCAACTTAAACAAATGGAGAGACATGCCCTCTTCATAAACTGGAAGCATCAACATTAAGATATCAGTTTTCTAATACTGATCTACACAGCCAAAGCAATCTCAATTATAATCTCATCAGACGTTTTAAATAGAAATTCACAAGCTGATTCTAAAATTCATAAAGAAATGCTAAGGACCTACATGCACCAAGCAACCTTTAAAAAATAGTTGGAGAACTTATACTATTTGACTTCGGGACTTCTTGTAAATTTGCAGTAATTCAGAGTGGGTAGAATAGGCATAAAAATGAGAAATAGATCAACAGAACCAAATACAGAGTCCTGAATGAACCCACAATTATGAGAATAAATTACTTTTGACAAAGGTACCAAAGCAATTAAGTAGGGAAATTGAAGACTTTGAACAAATGATGGTAGTATAAATGTACGTCTATATGGAAAAAAAAAAAAAGGAAGGAAACTCCTATTTTATATTATATATAAAATTAATTGGAAATCAATCATAGCCCAAAATATAAAACCTAAAGATATTATAGAAGTTTACAGAAGAAAGCCTAGAAGAATATTTTTATGACTAGAATCTTGAAAAGTTTAACTTGAATACAAATGACAATAAATGTAAAATAAAAATGTAATAAATTACACTTCATCAAAATATTTAAAATTCTGTTTATCAAAAGATATCATTAAGGATATAATAGGCAAGCCAAAAAAACAGGGAGAAAATATTTGCAAAACATATCTCTGACAAAGTTTGGGTGTCGACGGAATATAAAGAATTCATACAATTCAATAACAAAAAAGATAACCAAATTCTTAAAAATCAGCAAAAATAAAAATAAAATAAAAACTTAAACAGACATTTCACGAAGAAGACAAGCACATGTGAAAAAGCTCAGCATTATTGGTCAGTAGGGAAATGTAAATTAAAACCACAATGAGATACCATTACACACCCACTGAAATGGCTAAAATTAGAGACTGACAACACCAAATGTTAGCAAGGATGTAATGCAACCTCAAATTCCATACATTGTTGGTGAGAGTGTAGAATGTAAAAACCGCTTTGGAAAATGGGCCTGGCTGTTTCTCATATAACCAAACATAGATCTAGCCTAGCAATTCTACTCATAGGTATTTTCCCAAGAGATATTAAACATATTTTACCAAAGACGTGTACAAGAGTGCTTATAGTTTTACTCATGGTACCAAAAATTGCAAACAACACATGTCCATTCTTAGGAGAATGAATAAGCAAACACTGGCATATTCATACAATGAAATAGCAATTTTTTTAAAAAGCTGCACGCAAAACATGGCTGAAACTCAAAGACATCATGCTGATGGAAAGAAACTTTCCCCAAAAGGGTCTATACTACATGACTATGTTCGTATAAGTTCTAAAATAGGCTAAACTAATATATAGGCTTTTCTTTTTCTTTTTTAAAAATCAGAACAGCGGTTGCTTCTGGGAGTTTAGGAGCAGAGACTGACTTAGAAGGAACATAAGAGAACATGGATATTATGCATTTGTCAAGAGGTATCACATAGTACACTTAAGATTTATGCATTACACTGCAGGTAGATTTTATTTAAAACAAAGAAAGTATAAAGCGTAATTGAGGCTGGGCATGGTAGCACATGCCTGTAATCCTAGCACTTTGGGAGGCTGAGACAGGCGGATCACTTGAGACCAAGAGTTCCAAACCAGCCTGGCCAACATGGCAAAACCCTGTCTCTACTAAAAATACAAAAATTAGCCAGGCATGGCGGCTCATGCCTGTAGTCCCAGCTACTCAGGAGGCTAAGGCACAAGAATCACTTGAACCCAGGAGGCAGAGGCTGCAAGAGGCTGAGATCATGGCAGCCACTGCACTCTAGCCTGAGCAATAGAATAAGACTATGCCTCAAAAAAAAAAAAGTAATTGAATTCCAGTTAATGATACAAATGTTGAATTGTTTAGGATGAAATATACTGATGTCTGTAACTTATTTTAAAAATATCAAAAAAGTAAGTAAGATAGAAGAATAGATGGATATATATGTGGTAAATACAATATAGCAAAATGTTAATAATTGTCTCTAGGTGGTGGATACATGAATGCTTAATATGGCTTTATTTCAACTATGCTCTTTGTTTAAAGTTTTTCACACCAAAATGTAATTGTGCCAAAGTTGTAGGATAGAAGTTCAATAAATAGAAAGCAATTCTATCTGTATATAAGCAAAAAAACAATTGGAAAATATTTGTACGATGTCAACAAAAATAATAAAACACTTAGGAATAGATTTAATGAAAAATATGTAAATTTATATATACAAAAATATTGATGATAGAAATTAAAAGAAGGGTTAGATAAATGGGGAAATATACCATGTTCATGGATGAGAAGAGTTAATATTAGTAAGATGGCAATTCTCCCCATACTAATGGATAAAGACAATGATTTCCAATTGGAATTCCAGCAAGCATCTTTTAAAAAAAAATTGACAAGATGGTTCTTTGACTTCAGTGGAAATACATAGAACCTAAAATAAATAATACAATTTAGAAAAGGAAAATCAAAGTTGGAGGAATTGCACTACCTGACTTTAAGATTTACTATAAATACTCTAATTAAGGAAGTATAATATGGGCATAAAGATAGACTAATAAATCAATAGAACAGAATAGAGAGCCCAGAAATAAATCCACATATATATGTTAGTTGATTTTTGACATAGTGTCAGTGTAGTTCAATGGACAAAGGGTATTCTTTTCAATACATTGTAATGAAACAATTATTCATATTTTTAAAAATCAGTTCCAATCCTTACATAATCACATGTGCAAATTTGAATTTGAAATAGATAATAGATCTGAATATAAAAGCTAAACTATAAAACTTCTAGAATGAACTTTTTTGCAAAATAAAAACTTTATTGTGCATATTTGAGGCTTACAACATGATGTTATGGGATTTATTTTGCTTTATTTTTATTTTTTGAGACAGGGTCTCACTCTGTCAGCCAGGCTGGAGTGCAGTGGTATGATTATGTCTTAGTGCAGCCTTGAACTCCTGGGCACAAACAATCCTCCAGCCTCAGCCTCCTTGTCCAGTTAGGACTACAGGTGCACACCACCTGGCTAATTTTTTACTTTTTGAAGAGTTGGGATCTCACTGTGTTGTCCAGGCTGGTCTTGAACTCATGGGCTCAAGTAATCCTCCTTCCTTGGCTTGAGATATGCATAAATAGTAAAATGGCTACTATAGTAAAGAAAATTCACATATCTATCATCTTGCATAGTTACTTTTTATGTGTTTGAAAAGAGCAGCTTAAATCTAACACAAAGCAATTTTATTAACTACAGTCCTCATACATTAGATTTCTAGACTTCTTCCTACATATCTGCTACTTTGTATCCTCTGACCTACATCTCCCCATTTCTTCCCCATCCCCACCTCTGATTTCACTAGTTCACATATGTTTTGAATAAAATGGAGTTTATTGACTGCTGGTAGCTAACTGTCCCCAGCAGCTACCAGCAGCCACAAAAGAACACCAGCAGGGAACCTTTGGGGCTTCCTCACCATCAGGTGTTAAATTGTGGGGACAGCTTCAATGATGCAATAACAATGTAAACATTTTAGAGTTTGTAGTACTTACAGACCCTGGAGAGTGAGTGCACATGCATGCACACACAGACACACACACACACAGAGAGAGAGAGAACAGAGAAATCAGGCAGTGCAGGCAGGGAGAGAGAAGAGAACATTGCAATTAACTGGGTATATTGAAGAATAGGGTGTGTTCACACTAAGTTCATGGGCAAATATCTTAATGGCTCCTTCAAAGTAAGTGGCAGGAAAGTCGTGAGCCCAATCAGCTAGTCAGGAGAGACACCTCTAAGTTCTTATCTCTGGCCATTGACTTAAGCCATTTTTGTGTTGTGTAGAACTAGAAACTGAGTCAATGGTGACCGAGCCCTGTCTCTGGTACAAGAATGCTGAACCTGGACTTGCTTTCAAAATGCACGCTGAGGCAACACAAAATTATAACAATTTCTTATAAAATATAAGTTGGACTATGCAATGTTTTTCTTCCTGTATCTGGCTTATTTCATTTAACCATGTCCTCCACCCTCCAGGTCTTCCCATGTTGTGGCAAATGGCAGGTTCTCATTCATTTTTAAGACTAAATAAAATTCCACTGTGTGTGTGTGAGTGCATGCGTGCGCACGCGTGAGTACCTAAAGTGGCTTCAAAAAGTTCATGGAAAATAGAACTGAAAGATAAAGATAAAAATTGTAAACTTTATTTCTCAACATAAGCTACATCAAGCTCAAGACACTTTTGTAAGTGATGATACCAGCCATTTATTTAGTCCATTCCTAAAGAACTGAGCATCCTGGTAATTTATTTATGTCAATGCAGTCTTTTTTACATTATTAACTGAAGAAAAATGGGTGCTCTTCAAAGATTTGTTTAAGATTAAGGAACAAAAAGAAGTCAGAGAGAACCAGATCAGGACTGTAAGGTGGATACCTTACGGTTTGCCATTTAAATTCTTGCAAATTTGCCCTTGTTTGATGATAAATGAGCAGGAACATTGTCATGATAGAGGAGACTCTGGTGAAGCTTTTTCATGTGGTTTTCTGCTAAAGCTTTGGCCAAGTTCTCATAATAAGCAGATATTATCATTCTTTGGCCTTCCAGAAAGTCAACAAGCAAAATTCCTTGAACTTCCCAAAAAGCCATTGCCATGACCTTTACTTTTGGCAGGTCTACTTTGGCTGTGACTGGACCACTGCCACCTTTTGGTAGCCATTGTTTTGATTGTGCTTTGTCTTCAGGATCATACTGGTAAACTCATATTCCATCTCCTGTTACAATTTTTTGAAGAAATCCTTCAGGATCTGGATCCCACTTGTTTAAAATTTCTCTTGAAAGCTCTGCTGGTGTCTGCAGCTGACCCTGAGTGCAATAATTTTGACACCCATCAAGTGGAAAATTTGCTCAACTTTAATTTTTCAGTCAGAATTGGGTAAGCTGAACCGATTGAGAGGTCTATGGAATTGGCTATTGTTTATGCTGTTAATCATCAGTCTTATTTAATTAGGGCATGAACAAGATTAAACTTTTCCCCACAAATTGATGTGGCTGACCTGCCACTGTAGGCTTCATTTTCAACATTGTCTTATTCTTCTTAAAAGAGTTAACCATTTGTAAACTGTTGATTTATTTGAGGTATTGTTCCTATAAACTTTTCGTAAAGCATCAATGATTTCACCATTCCTAAACTCAAGCTTCACCATAAGTTTGATGTTTTTTCTTCCTTTAGTATTAGCAGAAACATTTCTCTTATAGGGGGTCTTTTCAAACCAATGTCTTATCCTTCTTAGTGCCTCAGAGCAGACCCTTTTCATACATGTTATAACAAGGTAGTACAAGTTTATTTTGGTGTAATTTTTTTTTGTTTTTTTTGCCAACATTTGCTATCTCTTGTCCTTTTGATAATAGCCAACTTAATAAATGTGAGGTGATATCGTGGTTTTAATTGGCATTTTCCTGATGATTAGTGAGTTGAACACTTTTTCATATAACTGTTGGCCAATTTTATTTCTTTCAAGAAATGTCTGTTCAAGTCTTTTGCCCATTTTTAATTGGGTTATTTGTTTTTCTTCTATTGAGTTACAAGGAT
The DNA here is from genome assembly GCF_009761245.1 of Sapajus apella. Classification (NCBI taxonomy): domain Eukaryota; kingdom Metazoa; phylum Chordata; class Mammalia; order Primates; family Cebidae; genus Sapajus; species Sapajus apella. The sequence goes on along the minus strand of NW_022436970.1, from coordinate 1,822,123 downwards.
TCATCATAAATGTTGGATGTAAACCCCTTAGAAGAAAACATCTGGGAAAAAAAATCTTCATGACTTTGTAGTAGGTAAATATTTCTTGGAAAGACCACAAAATGGCCTCAATTACTATTTTAATATTTGGCAAGTTGGACTCCATCAAAATTTAAATCTTCTGCTCTTCAAAGGACATCATTAAGAAAATGGATAAAGGCTGGGCACGGTAGCTCAAGTATGTAATCCCAGCACTTTGGGAGGCCAAGGCAGGTGGATCACCTAAGGTCAGGAGTTCAACACCAGCCTGGCCAACATGGTGAAGCCCCATCTCTACTAAAAATACAAAAATTAGCCAGGAGTGGTGGTGGGTGCCTGTAATTCCATCTACTTGGGAGGCTGAGAGAGAAGAATCTCTTAAACCCAGGAAGAGAAGGTTGCAGTGAGGTGAGATCATGCCACTGCACTCCAGCCTAGGCAACAGACCAAGACTCTGTCTGAAACTTTAAAAAAGAAAATAAAATGGTTAAAGAGGAAGTCACACACAGGGGGGAAATTATTTGCTATACATATACTTGAAAAAAGAACCTACATCCACTCATGGGTATACAGAGTAGAAGGATGGTTGCCAGAGGCTAGGAAGAGTAGTGGGGTCAGGGGGGCGCTGGGGAGGTGGGAATGGTTAATGGATCCAAAATAAAAGAATGAATGAGACATACTCTTTGATCACATAACCGTGTGACTATAGTCAATAATAACTTAATTGTACATTTTAAAGTAACTAAAAAGCATATAAGGATTGTTCGTAACACAAAAGATAGTCGCTTGAGGGGATGGATACCCCATTCTCCATGACGTGATTATTTCACATTGCCTGTATCAAAACAGCTTACGTACCCCACAAATACATATACCTACAATGTATCCACAAAAGTTAAATATTAAAAGAAAAAATTTAGGCCGGGCATGGTGGCTCATGCCTGTAATCCCAGCACTTTGGGAGACTGAAGTGGGTGGATCATTTGAGGTCAGGAGTTCAAGACCAGCCTGGCGAATGTGGTGAAACCCTATCTCTACTAAAAGTACAAAAATTAGCTGGGCATGGTGGCGGGCACCTATAATCCCAGATACTTGGGAGCTGAGACGTGACAATCACTGGAACCCGGGATCGCACCACTGCCGTCCACCCTGGGTGACAGAGTGAGAGATCATCTCAAAGAACAAGCAAAATAATTCTCATACACTGCTGATTAGAATATAAAATGGTAGGACCACTTTGGAAAACATCTTGGCAGTTTCTTACAAAGTTAAATATAGATTTACTGTCTGACCCAGAAAAAGAAAATACACCCACTAAAACTTGTACACAAATGTATAGTGGTTTTGTCTGTAATAGCCAAATACTAGAAACTACCTATGTGTCCTTCACCTGGTAAATGGGTAAGTAAACTACAGTATGTTCATACAATAGAATTCTAGTCAGCCATTAAAAGTAACAAACTGGTGATACGCTCAACAACATGGAAGACTCTCAGTAATGTTATGCTGAGAGAAGTAAACCAGACATGAAAGAGTGCTATGTGCTGAATTCTATTACTAGCCTAAGTAATCTATAGTGATATACTGGTTGCTTGGTATGAGGCTGGGGGGTGGGGTGAGGAGGAGGGTTTGACCCCTAAAGAGCAAAACGGAATTTTCTGGGTTGATTGATTGCATAAGTGGTTATGTGAATACACACATTTGTCAAAATTTAAACCGTGCACTTATAATGTGCGTGTCTTATTGTATATAAATAACACCTCACAAGAGTTTAATAAATAAATATGCAGGATGTAAAAATGAATATTCACAGCAACTAAGAGTAATTTTGGAGACAATTTTTATCAGTAATACATAGGAAGAGTTTCATGGTTTTGGATCCATTTTTCTAAATGTGTGTTTGGCTTGTACTATGTAAAGCTTAAAAGCTTATTAATGCTAAAGTCACATCTAAACCTCTTCTACACATTAAAACTGTCAATCAAATTTTATTACATGAATGAAGTACTTTACCTTAAATCTGTCAGGATAATTGCTAAGATTAAGTTAAATGGAAAGAAAAATAAAAGTAAAATGTAGGACAGGAAGTTATTTTTAAATTAAAGAACAGTTTCTATAAGGAACTGTAAAGCAGTGTGGCAATATGATACATTGGTTTTTCTATAATATCTTTCCATCTTGGCAAATGTTGGGTCGGGCTTAACTCTCACAAGTATGCTCAGGAAACCAAACGTATCAGTTGTTGTGCCTTCAGCTGCAAGGAATAAGAAACCTTGACTCGACTGACTTAAACAATAAGGCATTTATTATCTCAAATAACAAGATGTTCTCTGGGGATAGTCAATTCAGGCTTACCCAGATCATCTTTCTGTTCTGCGTTTGTTCTCAGAGCAGCACCCCTCAAAACTCCAAGATGGTAACTGTGGAGCCATCACCACATCCAGAAAAAAAGATTGCATATCTTTCTGTTTGCCTCCTGTAATCATCAAGTAATCCTTCCTGCTGTATTTCTCCTCTCACTTCTCCAGCCCAAATTTCTTCACATGCCCACACACAAATAATTCATTCACAAGAAAAATGAAACCAATAAGATGGACTTACACCAGCTTTTGTCAACAGGTGGCCAAAGGGAGGAGAAAGACATCTGACCAAAAGTGGTTTCTCTTGGGAAGGGAGAAGAAACGGGAAGGGAGGCAAGCTCAGTAAACCATCAAAAGTAAGTGCAACACTGGGTCATAAATCTGGTTCCTAAAGTTCTATTAATTTTTCATTTAACTTTCGCATGAATACCTCTCTCTGGGGGCTTTTTTCAACCCATAAAGGAAAATCAAACTGAAAAGCACCAGCCAAAGCCAGTCTCCCAAATCCTTTGCCCCCTTTAAGAGGCTCAAGAACGTTTGCTGACTTTGGGACTAGCACAGAGGAAATTAAAGCAATTCTCACTTTTTATGTGTTATTTACTGCTCTCTGCGTTACTAAACTACATTTATTTCTTAGTTTGCAGCACAGTGATTGTAGAGTAAGTGCTAAGCAGCAAATAACTTCCCTGCTGCTGAAATTAGTAGTGATTTTGCTCTCATTGGAGCATGTCACATGACCCTTCAATGCTGGTCAATGGTTGTGGGCTTTTTCCTCCACCTCCACCTGTTAAGGGGTATAGGACTGATGATTGGCAGCTGTTTTAATTCACAGAGATCAACTTTACATGGTGGAATAAGACACTAAATTTCGTGGTATTATGTAGTGAGAATTCGACACAATATATGCTACTAGCCCATGCCAATGTCAAAATAATTTCCCACTAAATCAAGATATAACTTGTTTTCCAACATGGCTGTATTAGAATCACCTGGGGAGCTTTGAAAAGTTCTAATCCCAGGGTCCGAAGCCTAGTAATTTATATTCAATTGGTCTAGAATGTAGCCTAGGCTTGGAGATAGATTTTTTAAGCTTCTCAGGTGATTCTAATGTATGTCTAGGGTTGAAAACTTTGCATCTAAAGCAGTGATTCTCAAAGTGTGATCCTTGGACCAACAGCACCTGCATTATCTAAAAACCTGTTAAAAATGCAATTTCAGGGCTTGCTGCTGACTTACTAAATTAGAAACTCTAAGGGTGAGGCCCAGTAACTTGTGTCTTACTTGTCCTCCAGGTGATTCTGATGCATCCTCAAGATTGACAACCACTACTCTAAATGCAAGTCTGGGATTAACATACGCTGTTTGAATGTCTACCATATACCGAGTCTAAGACTCTACCCTGCCCAGTAATCTTCACCAACTGAAAACTATTCTCATCTCCACCATCTTCTCAGTAGCCTGACTTCGTGGCCTTAAAAAGGAGACCTATCTTGGAAAACAGTTAATGCTATGACTGCTCCATTTCAAGGTCTCAGTGCCTGAGTCTTGCCACCTCCTGGAACCAGCTCAGCAGCTTTCCAGGCTCACTGGGCACCCACAGAACTGGTCCCATGTGTCCCATGAAAAGCTCTCTCTTCCATGCTGCTGCCTGGGTAATCTGCCCTGCCTCTGTCTCTCTACCTGTTTGATCAGCCTGCCAGGTCTGGTGCTAACCCTTCATATGAATAGCCTTGCCTCTCTCATCGCCTCTTTGCCCTGTGGCCTTACTGTTTTTGCCCATTTCTTAGGTTGCCAAGCCCTCGACTCCTGATGCAGTGGCTTCATATTCTCTGTACTCCATGCCTGTTATCCAGGTCAGAAGTACTCCAGCACCCAGCCTCACCATCTATTTACCCAGCAGGTAAGCGTTGGCAATACTTTGATTGAACTGCACCTGTTACAAGATGAGAAGGAGTTTGGGACCCTCTCTTCTGGTTTGAACACTAACATTGTACTTAGATCTCTTTTGTTGGTTCGCAATTACTGCAGTAAGCCCCACGAGTCTCCAGCTGTGGCCTTGATTCAGTCCCTGTTACAATCCCCCAGGAGCTCTAGTCACTGCCCTGCTTTTATCTTCTAGTCCTCCTGTGGGTTCCTTAGTCCCTGTTAGGGACTGAATTGTGTCCCACCAAATTCATATGTTAAAGGTCTCACCCACGATACCTCAGCATGTGACAGTATTTAGACATAAGGTCTTTAAAGAGGCAATTAAGTTAAAATGAAGCTGTTTGAGCCTTAAAACAATATGACTGGTGTCTATAACACAAAGACATCAGGGCACCAGGTGCACAGAGGGAAGACCATGTGAGGGCACAGAGAGCTGGTGGCCATCTGAAGGCCAAGGAGATAGGCCCCAGAAGAAACCAACTCTGCTGACATCTTGATTCAAACTTCTAGCCTCTAGAATTGTGAGAAAATGAATTTCTGTTGTTTAAGCCATCTGGTCAGTCAGACTCTGTCATGGCAGTCCTAGCAAATGAGCACTCCTTTCTCTGTTTCCAGTTGTCTCTCAAAACTCCATGACAAATTCTTTAGGAAGGTGGAGGAAGCAGCAATTTCTATCTTTATGGAGGGACGTCGTGTAACAAAAGACATGAGAATCAGTGATTCCTGCAAAATTCCTGAGAGTGAGGCTTATGTCAAACGTGCATGGGGAATATTTTTGTTGGTTTGCTTTATGCTACTCTCTTTGGGTTTTATTTTGCATTTTCCCCAAATATGACACCAACTTCAGTGTCTTCAACTCTGGGTGCAGCTCTCTACGCAAACTGAGACTTTGGCTTTACTGTGATCAACAAAACCTGTTTAAATGTCTACCATATGCAAACCCTCCAGGCTAGGGTGTTAGAGAGAGCCGTTTGTCAGTAGATATGTGATTATGCACATTTCTATATAATATCTCTTGGGGAGGTGATGGCTATGTAGCTTAAAAAAACTAAGTCTAGGTAGAATAAGAAAACTTTCGAATGAATGGTAGAGGCATCAGCCACCATGGTTAAAAAATAAAAGCTCCAATTTAGAAATGTTACTTGAAATGGGCCAATTTGGACAAATGGATGGAAATGGGATATTTTAAATGTGAGACAGACAAGCAAGGAGCAAGATTTACTTTAAGTGCCCTGCCCTACATCCGTTGCCATGTTCTTTTAACCTTGGCGTCACTGTTCTCTCCTCCATACATAATTTTCTACTCCCCCAAGAAAAATGTCTTGCTCCTTTTCAGTATTTGCAAAGATTTTGCACGTAAGTACACAACAAATCACAAGCCTTTTGCATATAAGTACACAACAAATCACACTGTGTTTTAGCAACTTATATATGTCTATCTGCTTGAGTGTGTAAGATACTTATGGATAAACACTGTTTATTGAAATCAACTCAGTATCTCAGTACTTGACTCAAACTAGGTATCAAAAAAGTAATTGTGGCCAGGTGCAGTGACTCATGCCTGTAATCCCAGCACTTTGGGAAGCCGAGAAAGGTGGATCACCTGAGGTCAGGAGTTCAAGACCAGCCTGGAAACCCTGTCTCTACTAATAGCACAAAAATTAGCAGGCATGGTGGTGCACCTGTAGTCCCAGCTAGTCAAGAGGCAGAGGCAGGAGAATCAGTTGAAACCAGGAGGCAGAGGTTGTAGTGAACTGAGATCACGCTACTGCACTCCAGCCTGGCGACAGAGTGAGACTCCATCTCAAAAAAAAGTGATTGTTAAATTTGATAAAAAGTGAAGGTGATAGAATGGGCGTGGCATATGAGAAAAGGAGGACTGCAAAATAACACAAAATAGGCCGGGCACAGTGAATCACACCTGTAATCCCAGCATTTTGGGAGGCCAAAGGGTGCGGATCACAAGGTCTGGAGATTTTTGACCATCCTGGCCAATATAGTGAAGCCCTGTTTCTACTAAAAATACAAAAACTAGCTGGGCATGGTGGCATGTGCTTGTAATCCCAGCTTCTTGGAAGGCCGAGGCAGGAGAATTGCTTGAACCTGAGAGGTGGAGGTTGCAGTGAGCCAACATCATGCCACTGCACTCCAGCCTGGCAACAGAGCGAGACTCCATCTCAGAAAAAAAAAAAAAAAAAAAAGAAAAGAAAAGAAAAATGAACAAACAAAATATTGTCTATATTGTGGCAAGGATAATTTTTTCAGGCAATATGGTTTCAAATAATGATTCTCCTCTTTAGTATGGATTTAAATTCTACCATCTTAGAGAATTACTGTTTGTCCTTTGGAGAAGTGTGTGTGAGCATGTGTGTTCCCACCAAGAATTCCCCACAGGAGACCAAACTGACACTAGACGAAGGGCAGGCACAAATCTTTGCCTCCTGCTCATGGAAAAGGCTTTCAAGAACCACAGTTGGAATGTAAATCCCACCCTGACTGTTCTGTTCAAGTCCCTATTCTAGACTGAGTGACTCATCTGTGGACTTTTGCTACTGTGAATTATTATACACATGGATTATCCTGATGTGGGAAGATGTGAGACCATGCTAGTGGGCTAGAGATAAGATATTCCTAAAGAGGAGTGAAAGGTTACATCGTGAGATACTGAAGAAAGACCTCTCTATATGTGTGTGTGTGTGTGTGTGTGTGTGTGTGTGTGTGTTTTATATCGATATATATGTTTTTATATATAGGTCTTTCTTCATATATATGTCTTTTATATAGATATAGATATGTCTTCGTATATGTGTGTATGTGTGTGTGCGTGTGTGTGTGTGTTTTATATAGATATATATGTTTTTATATATAGGTCTTTCTTCATATATATGTCTTTTATATAGATATAGATATGTMTTCGTATATGTGTGTGTGTGTSTGTGTGTGTGTGTGTGTGTGTGTGTATCCATCTCTGAGTCAAAAAAAGAAGGAGGAGGTAGACAGGAAAGAAGAAAACTGAGATTCTTTTTTTTTTTTTTTTTCCTCTTAAATTGAAACCACCCACTTCTGGTCATCAGCCCAAGGAATGGTTCAATGACAATAAATGGGTCTACAGTGTGGTGCTTTTCCTGAGAAAATTGCAAGCATGCTTTTTACCTTATAATATGATTTATTTGTTTGTTTGTTTGTTTGTTTGTTATGGGCCAACTTTAGAATGTCATGTCCTCATAAGCTATGACACTAGAGGATACTTTTTGGGACAGGGTGGCATAAGGTATATGGGGAAGTGAAAGAGTACTATTTCTTTTTTTTTTCAGAGGAAGAAAGAGAGAAAGAAAGAAAGAGAAAGAATAAAAAAAGAAAAAGAAAAAGAAAAAAAAAGAATGAAGGAGAGGAAGAAAGAGGAAGAGGGAGAGAGAACAGGGGTGTTGCTTTATTGCCCGGGGTAGAATGCAGTCTAAAAATGGGTATGCCTGAATTGTGTTTAATAATAGAGACATTAAAAAAAATGAGGGAAGAAAATAATTAACAAGCAGCCAACCAATATTTCATTTAAAGCTGTAAATAGGTGTGATATGGTACTGATAAGAGTGTATATTTTGTGTATTTAAAGTGGAGAGTTCTATAAATGTTATTTAAGTCTACTTGTTCCGGATTTGAGTTCAAGTCCTGGATATCGATGTTAACTTTCTGTCTCAGTGATCTGTCTAATATCGATGTTGAAGTCTCCCACTATTATTGTGTGGGAGTCCAAGTCTCTTTATAAGTCTTATATATCTGGGTATTCCTGTATTGGGTGCATATATATCTAAGATCTTTAGCTCTTCTTGTTACATTGATCCTTTTATTATGTAATATCCTTCTTTGCTTCTTTTGATCTTTGTTGCTTTAACATCTATTTTATCAGCAAAAATTGCAACTCCTGCTTTCTATTTATTTATTTATTTTTGCTCTCCTTTTGGTTGGTAAATTTTTCTCCATCCCTTTGTTTTGAATCTTTGTGTATCCTTGCATGTGAGGTGGATGTGGATGTAGCATACCAATGGGTCTTGGCTTTTTTTGCCTGTCTGTGTCTTTGGATTGGGGGATTTAGTCGATTTAAATTTAGAATTAATAACAATATATGTGAGTTTAATACTGCCATTTAATGTTAGCTGGCTGCTGTGCCCATTAGTTGATGCAAGTTCTTAATTATGATGTTCTTTATTTTTTGGTATTTTTTAGAAAGGCTGATACTGGTTGTTCCTTTCTATTTGTAGTGGTTCTTTCAGAAGCTCTTGTAAAGCAGGCCTGGTGGTGATGAAATCTCTGAGTGCTTGCTTGTTCACAAAAGATTTTATTTTTCCTTCGCTTATGAAGCTTAATTTGGCTGGATGTAAAATTCTGGGTTGAAAGTTCTTTTCTTTAAGGATGTTGAATATTAGCCCCCACTCTCTTCTGTCTTGTAGGGCTTCTGCTGAGAGATCTGCTGTGAGTCTGATAGGCTTCCCTTTATGGGTAACCTGACCTTTCTCTCTGGTCGCCCTCAGTATTTTCTCTTTCATTTCAACCCTGGTGAATCTGGCGATTATGTGCCTTGAGGTTGGTCTTCCTGAGGAATATCTTTGTGGTGTTCTCTGTATTACCCGGAGTTGAATATTATCCTGCCTTGCTAGGTTGGGAAAGTTTTCCTGAACAATATCCTGAAGCATATTTTCCAGCTTGGATTGATTCTCTTCGTCACAGTCAGGTACACTTATCAAACGTAGATTAGGTCTTTTCACATAGTCCCCTTGGATCTCTTGGAGAGAGATCCAAGATGGCTGATCACTAGCAGCTCGGGATTGCAGCTCCCACTGAAAGCGCAGAGAACGAGAGGACGCCACACTTTCAGATCAATTTTTGTTGCTCACGCACCAGAAGATTTCCAGCGGAGGAGCCTCACAGGTCTCCAGCGCGACTCTTGTGGCCGGCGAGGCGGTGTTGCCGCTGCCTTGGTGTGGCGGTTCTCAGTGCAGAGTCAGAAAAGCACCATCAATCTTAAAACCGCTGTTTTGGCCGGCGCAGTGGGTTGCTCAGATTTTAGCACCGGGAATCAACAAATTGGACGTCCATTCAGAAACCCAACTATAAAGACCACAGATGGATAAATTTATAATGAAGGGAAGAAACCAGCCTAAAAAGCTGAGAACACCCAAAATCAGAACGCCTCTCCCTCTACAGGGGATCACAGTTCCTCATCAGCAACAGAGCAAGGCCTGATGGAGAAAGACTGTGTTCCATTAGCAGAAGCTGGCTTTAATAAGTGGATGATAAGAAACTTCTGGGAACTAAAAGAACTTGTTCTAACCCAACGCAAAGAAACTAAGAACTTGAAAAAAGGTTTGACGAAATGTTAACAATAACACACAATTTAGAGAGGACTATAAGTGAATTAATGGAGTTAAAAAACACAACACGAGAACTTCGCGAACTATACACAAGTTTTAACAGCCGAATTGATCAAGCAGAAGAAAAGATATCAGAGGTCGAAGACCAACTTAATGAAATAAAACAAAAAGACAAGATCAGAGAAAAAGGGATAAAAAAGAACGAGCAAAATCTCCAAGAAATATGGGACTATGTGAAAACTATGAGATTCTTAAGGAGGCAAAAAGCTTGTCCTTTTCCCTTGGTTTCTGGAGCTAGTCCTATTTAGTTACTTCTCTCCACAGCCACCAACCTTTAATAAAGGCTGTTGCACAGAAAACCAACTTGTGTTAGTTGCATGAAGATACCTAGAGCCCAAGGCAATAAAAGGTACCACAGTCTTCTTTGCCCAGTTGAGGTCAGCATGGTTGCGGCAGCATTGCAACATGGGCAATTATTCATCTCTGCATTCCAGGAAGCAGAAGTAAGCAGTAAAGCAAGGAGAGGTCCAAGGTGAGCTGAGAACAGGTGGTAAGAACAGGCAGCAGTGGTTAGGAGTGGCTACAGCGCCATTTACTTAGGAATGGTGGGAAAAATGTGGTTAACCCCGAGGGAATATACCCTCTTATATATGAATATTTGTTTAATTTATAGTAAAGACAAGGACAAAGGCTGTAGATCAGCTTTAAAAGTTTTAAATGCTGGATCATATTTATTATCATCATACATTTCATATGTTACAGCTTTGGATGGTACAATACTCATTAGATTCTCCAAGGTTGTGGTAAAATGTGAGGCTTTTTTTTTTTCAGAGATTTAAAAAAAAACTTATCAGAAAAGAAAAAATCAAGAATGCAGTCCCAACACCTGTAAACTTTTGCAGCTATTTCTTACACTAGATGTTGTACTGATCAATCTTATACACTGTAAAACATATATAAGCATAGAAATTTCAAAAATATAAGAAAATATATATAAATACAAGTTCTCATGTGTTATTCCTACACCCCCATGGATCACCAAGCACCTGGGGTGCTCAGTCCCATTTGTAGCCCCTGACATAGAAGTGAAGATCATGGGACTTGGAGTCTGATATGGTTTGGCTCTGTGTCCCCACCCAAATCTCAGTTTGAATTGTTAATCCCTGTGTGTCGTGGAAGGGATTCAGTGGGAGGTAATTGAATCATGGGGGTGGGTTTTTCTCATGCTGTTTTCATGATAGTGAATAAGTCTCATGAGATCCGATGGTTCTAAAGGAAAGTTTCTCTGCACATGCCCTCTTGCCGGCTATCATGTAAGATACGACTTTGTTCTTCCTTCTCCTCCATTATTTGTGAGGCCTCTTCAGCCATGTGGGACTGTGAGTCCATTAAATCTCTTTTCTTTATAAAATACCCAGTATTGGGTATGTCTACTAGAAGCATGAGAGCAAACTAATACAGAATCAAGCAAATCTAGATTAGAATCTCAGTTTAGCTACTTACAGGCTTTGGGATTCTGTATCTCACTTTCCTAGACTCTAAAAGTGTAATAATGCCCTGCAAATAGTTTTTTTTAAAGATTTGCATGAGATGATGTGTACAAATCATTTGGCATTGTCCTTATGTTTTTGTGCCTGCTACACAGTAGGTGCTCAATAAATAACAATCATTACTCAACACCATTAGACATCTAAAGCCTGTTGGGGTCTGAGTAACCAGGATAATGCTTTTCTCTGTAGAAAGAAGCCCACAGGGAATATTTCTTTGTAAGGAAAGTGTTAATGAAAAGAACCTCATTGATAGATAATAAAGAAAAACCCACCGGAATAGACAAAAGTAATGGTCTAAGGGATGGTAAGTAGTTACTTACTGTATTTATTATCCAGAGAGGAATACAGATTATATATTTCATGAGCCAGATGGGAACAGTTATTTAATCTACAGTAACGACTACTCTAAATGGCTCTATTGAATCTCTACTTGAAAGTATACTTCAGAAGCGTTGCAGGCTATGAGGGAATAAAGCGAGAAACAAATGTAGTGGTTAAAGGATATTTTTGCTAAAGCTTAATTAAACTTGAGATTTTGTACCGTTCTGTGTATAATCTTCAAAAGATTTTTTTTTTCTGAAAAATAGACCAGAAAGGGTGCTATGAAATTAGCCTTAGAGTTATGTAGATTTTGAAGGGCCCTTAAGAAAAAAATATGTAAAAAAAAAAAAAATACAGATCTCAATTCGAAGCAAAGAATTGAAACTGCTTTCTGGCAGCCCACACTTCCAACAGCATTGGTACCTACTTGAAATGAACAACTGCTAAAGGAAACAGCTGGTAGAAAGCTGTTACTGCAAAGCAAAGTGCAATATGCATGCTGTAATTAGTTTGCAATCATTACTCAGTCCACTGTTGGAGAAAAACCTTGATTTGATCACATCAAAAGCATTTCTATCAGTGAACAAAATTCAGGACAGTCCTTCCCCCAAATCCAAATCAAACTCTCACCTCTACTACAGCTGAGATGGTAGTAGAGGCGATTTTTTTCTATGGGGTCAGAGTGAAAATCAGACCACAAACAAGTATGTAGAACAGAATTGTTTCTTTACCTGGAAGAAGTACCCTAAAACAATAGCTGATCAGTTTCAAATGTTTGCCATATGCTAGATTGGAGCTGTCCAAAAGAAATATAATGCCAGTCATTAATGGTAGGCCACATAGAGAATGTCAAATTTACTAGTAGCCACATATATTTCTGAAAAAAGAAAGAAGTAAATTTAATTTTCATGGTCATTTCATGCTCATTTTCATGTTCATTTTCTTTATTGCGGGTCTATCCAAAACATTATCTTTGTGATATGTAATCAATAAAAATATCATTAATGAGGTATGTTATATCCTTTTTTCTACTCAGTATTCTAAATCTGGTGTGTCATTTACACATACAGCACATCCCATTTGGACTGGCCGCAGTTCAAATACTCAATAGCCAAATGTGGCCAGTGGTTCCGTGTTGAACAGTACAATTCTAAATGATTTACAAGACTTGTGTCTTTTAATTATCTTAGTTATCTTCTGATAGAATAATGATTATCCCCATTTTACAAAGAAAAAAAAGGAAGCCCAAGAGAAATAAGAACTTCCTCAAGGTCACAAAGCTAGGAGTTGACAGATTCAGGAGGAATCCAGGCATTCTGATTTCAGAGGCTGCCCTCCTTAGCATTGCAGTATCCTGCCTTCTGGGCTACTCTGTGTAGCTCACGGACTGATTCCTGACCAATGAATTTGAAAATGCTAAAGATTACCCTGAAAGTTACCAATAGACAAGAAAATAGCTTTCATTTTTTAGCCTTTCCCACAACCACCATCTTTTAGGGTAAATACTGTTATGTGTTGTGCTAGTTTTATAGCTCTAGAAACTGAGGTTTTTTTTAAAAAAAAAAAAAAAGAAAACACTGTCTTTTGCACAAAATCACAAAGCTAGAATATGTCGGAGCTGTGATTCAACCCTATGCCTTCTGACTCCAGAATCTAAGCACTAACTACTGGTTTGGTTCTGTTAACAGATCTGACCACAAAATAGACAAAGAAATATTCTCTGGTATGTAGAACTAATAATAACCTCTAATGACCACAGGGTCAAAATAAAAAAAAAGAGCCAACTTAATTAATTCAATAAATTCAATCTTAAAATATAACATGCAAGACAGTCACTTTTAGTGAAGACTAAAATTTGTCTGTGAATTTGCTGTGTGCTAACTAATGCTTGGTAAGGAAAAAGCCACGGAGTTTAATACCTTACGTCCAGCTTAACATAGGGAAAATGGATGAATAGGCTGCCAGCCCTCAGAATTTCCATTTCATGGACTACTATGGTTTTATCTTCCCTTGCTACTTATTCTAAAATTTCAGCCATAAAAATTGCCATTTAGAATTCGTTAATAAAGACTGGTGTATCAAACCTAGATCCCTTAAGTAATTACTAAAGATATACAAAGGAAGAATAGCCCAGCTACAGTAAGTAAATAAAGCAACTTATAGAATAGTGCTTAAGCAATGCAGTAACCATTTTTGCTGAAACAGCAACAATGAAGAAAACATAAGAAACAGTATGACAATAATACACATCAGTGGTTATGAGAGTATTAAGGAAATTGCATGAAATCTTAATTTCTTTTTTTTTTTTTTTGGTTTCTTTTTGTTATTTTTTCTTCTTTTTTTATTTTTATTTTATTTTATTTTGAAGCCTTAATTTCTACATTATATATTTCTGAAATGTGTGAATTGTCATAACCAGCTTAGGTTACACTGATAAACAAAAATGATAGATATATAAACAGGTAGATGAGATATATAGATAGATATATAGATAGATGAGGTGATCGATTAGACAGATAGATAGATAGATACCAAATGCTCCCATGTTACTTGGGAACCTCTGCTCTCTCTCACTTGAAGAGATTAGTTTCAGATATATTCTTTGACTCCTTGTAAGACACCAAGTAACAGAGCCTGAGGACTGACTTGGAAAGGATAGAGTTCTGTGGGGTCAAATGATAGAGATGGGGAAAGTTTGCAACAAGGCAGTCCCTACGAGGATAAACCCAAAGGTGGGTCACTGGGGAGAACACAAAAGGAAGGAGAGAGACATTAGATGGCCATTCAAAGATGCTATCCTTCTGGTACTTTAAATGCAATGAGAAGTTGTATCTACTAGAAACTATTTTCTCAAAGACTTAACTTTCAAATTTTGCCACGGCTGTGACCTAAATCCTTTGCAATCTATCCTTTTCTAATCATCTTTATTCCAAAGACAAATTCCAAATTTATATTCCCAGCACAGACCTCTACTTTGTCTTTCAAATCTATATAAGTATACTTGGAAATGAGAACATATGTGTGCCCCAAAAGCTCCACACAGGAATGTGTATAGCAGTACTATGTGTAGAAGCAAAAAAGTGGAACAAGTTTATGCAGCAATGAGAACGGATGAACCACAATTACTCAAAAGAAAGTGAATGAAGCTCGCAAACAAGATGCTCAGCAAAAGGCAAACACAAAAGGGTACACATTGCATTTCTCTATCCAAATCAAGTTTAAAAACAGGCAAAACTAATATTTGGCATTAGAAACCAGGGTATGATTCCCTTCAGGTGGTAGTGCTCAGAAGGGGAAGATAACAGACTTCTGTGGCCCTAGTCATGTCTATTTCTTGAGTTGAGAGCCGGCTCCATAGATGTGTTCAATGTGAGATAATTTATTATGCTATAAATTTTATATCTGCATTTCTGTATGTAAGTTTTAGATTTATCAAAAAATTTTAAAATATGTCAGCGAAAAGATCTCATAAACGGACTGATAAACACATTTTAAGATAAAGTAGATAATTATGTTTTGATATTCCTTAGGTAAGGATAATTTTGCATACTTGTTGAGTTTCTCTCCACCTTCTTTGGTCTTAGAAACCCAGTTCAGGAAACACTTTATCCCTCTTCTAAGTGCATTCTTTGTAATAGGGTCATCCATTGCCCCTTCAACTTCTTCAAAGTCTGATACTTTGAGCAATATTAATAACACCTGTGCCGTTAATTCTACCTAAGTTGTTCAAGATAATCTATAACTGCTAACTAATTATTCCTTTATGATTCCAGAGAATTTAAAAATTGATCTTTCCCCACTTAAGAGGTAGAGAAACTAAGATGAAAAATTGTAGATTGATTTTCACAAGTATTCCCATTGGAGACAGAAAGAAAGAGAGAAAGGGGGAGAGAGAGGGGGAAAAGAAAGAAGAGGCTAAGAAAAAGAAAAATGAGATAGAAAAATTTTAAAAAGGAGGAGAAAAAAGTGGGGAGAAAAAGGGAGGAGTAAAGAAATTTGAGATTAAGGGATAAGAACTGTTTGGGAGTGGAGCAGGGAGGAGAAGGATGAGGAGGCTTTATATAGGTCTATAACACAGGAAGCAGACATGTTGGTTTGGAAATGCCCTGTAATTTGTGTTACTCAGTTGGGATGCTGGTTTCTCTTTCGGCATACTAGCTAGTTTTCAGGATTGAGTCATGAGGATAAAATCAGAAGAAGGCCATAACTTAAGGAAAGTCAAATAAAAATCAAATGCCTGGACAGACAAGTAAAAGAAATTCTGTCCCACATCCCACAAGGCTAAGCCTTGAGCTGGGGAGATGGCCATAGAAACATGAAGAAGGGTAAGAAGAAGTATGAAAATATCAGTGTGGGTGAATGCCCAAGGCTCCTGGAAGTACTAAGCTTTGGGCTGGACACTTCATTCAACATGGAGGTGATGGTAAGAGGAGGCTTGGAGAAATGTCCCTGAGGCAGAGAATGCAAAAAATTAGAAGTTCTTCTTGTTGCCATGAGGTTCACAGAGGTGCAGAGGGTAGTAGAGAACTCAGGGATGCTTGGAATGAGAGCACAAGAAGCTGCAGTGCATGTAGACACCAGATGCAAATGACAGGCCACCATCACCAGCATCAGAAGATGCCCAAGAAGTCTGCTCCAGCCAGCTCACTAGTTAACGTCCAGCCACTCCCAAACAAGGAAGTCTAAGTATGTACTCTTCTGTTACCCCATGCAAACAGTCAAACACTCAGACCTCCCTACCAGTGCTGAATTGCAGAAAAGAAAATGAATGGGGCAGATTTCTGAGAGTCTAAATATTTTCCTACAAAGATCAAGTGTAAAGAGACTATGGAAACAAAGAGAGCTGAGCTTTGATTGGACTGAAAGGAGATTGTTCAAACCAGAAGACGTTGACCTATTTTTAATTGATAAGTGTAAGTTTCCTGAGACTGTCAAGTTTGTGGTGTCTCAAGGAAAAAAAGCAGCTTACTTCAACAAAAGTATAGAGGCTATATTTTCTTTCTACATACAAGTACAGTATGAGCACATCGGTGACCCACTACAGTAGACAAGAATACCCCAAGTAGTTCATGCCCAATTAAATATTCCAAATAAGAAACCCCTTCCAACCAACCATGTATCAGATTACCAACATTTTTTAACATTATTGGTTTTATGGAAGATATTTGATGAAAATTTTGGAAAATAATTTTCTTTGATTTCTTATAACAAAATAGATTAGTGACCTCTACATATTTTCCTCTGTCAGCCAAGATTTTCATCAAAATGTCAGCTACAGGAGATAAGAAGCACTCTGAAAGAAGACACCAAATGCAAAGACCTTTATCTAGAATGAAATACAGTTGTGTGGAACCACGAAGGGAAAAGATTATCTCTCTGTGTAATGCCGTGACTGTGAAATAAATATATCTTTACATATTAAAAATATTGTATATATTCTACTAGGGGTAAAGCTGACTTGTCAGATAAAAGGATTCAGTTTCTTCAACTATAAAATGAACGATGAGCAATGGAAAACCACTAATGTCTTTCTAGCTCTAAATACTATGGCTTGAGGATGTGAGACAATTCAAGATGGAATGATCAGAAAAAGACTGTTCATGTTATTGCATCTGCTCAAATTGGATAGATGCAGAAGTTTTATAATACCTCTGGTGCTTAGCAGTACCTAGCAGAGTATCTGTGACATTGGGTGTTAGATATTAGCATTGGGTATTAGTTTATGGAAACTCCTACAGGTAGTAAATGTGACTTCTGGTATACTCCTCATAACCAAATTTCATAACAAAAGACTACATATTTCTGTGAAGGAGAATTTGGCTCAAGAGACATCACATACTTGGCTTGTATCAGACTTTACAACTACTGTATTTTTTTGAGTATATAAATAGTAAATAGATGTGATTGTATGCTAACACATCTGTGATATCAATTTTCTGGTTCAATTTTGTTCATAAAATCAGAATCTCAGAATTAGGAGGCAAGTTAGACTTTAACCAGTACAATCCTGAATTTGAAAGATGAGAAAACTGAAGAGGTATGGAACATTCCTAAAGATAAATAATTATTTAACGGTAGAATCATGTTGTCTGCTCTTTATCTAGTGCCTGGTCTGTGTCTCCCTACCACCTAACTCAGTCATCTCATGAGTGTATTGCCACCTGAATCAGTATAAACAGTATTACTACTAAACAGAAAACAGGATACTTAGGTCCTAGTTCTGTTACTAGCTGGTCATGTGACCTTGGTCAATCACTTAACTTCATGAAAGTTCAGCATTTCAATTTTCTGTAAAATAATGAGTTTTATTTAGCTAATCAATAGTACATTGATATATCTTTGAGGTTAGAAGTATAATTTTGTCTCTTTTTTTTTAAGAGACAAGGTCTTGCTCTGTGGCCCAGGCTGGAGTACAGTGCCATGATCACACCTCACTATAACCTTGACCTCCTGGGCTCAAGCAATCCTCCCACCTCAGCCTCCCAAGTAGCTGGGACTACAGATGCCTACCATGCCCAGCCAAGCTTTTATTTTTTGTAGAGATGGGGTCTCTCTATATTGCCTAGGTTGATCATGAACTCCCTACCTCAAGCAATTATCGCTCCTCAGACTCCAAATGTGTTGGGATTACAGGCATGAGCCACCACACCCAGCCTTAAAATTTTTGTTTTTAAAAATAGCAATCTTTTCCTTTTGAATTCAGAACAAGTCTGTGTCTGCATGAATGAGGTGGAATTTATCTTTGATCAATGAAGACCTTTGAGATGGCAATTTCAAACAAATGAATCCTTTCATTTTCTTACAAATTAGTAAGTGTCCTGATGCAGATAACTGTCCAATTGTTTCTGTCTTTCCATTGCAACACTGGAGTCTAGGTGCAGCAATTATCTGCTAATTCATAGTCAGTAGACGAATTCATTGCACCAGGCATAAAATAAGCACTGAACTACTTCTGATTGCTAAAACTCAAAATTTTGAATTACTAAATATGCTGTTGCATTGACATATCTTGCATTTTGAATGCTTTACTTCCCAGGAGAAAAACATGGCACAAATAATTATATGCTATTGATATGTACTATTTATTATAATTGACTTAATATCATTTCTTTTAAAATTAATATAAATTCTGAATGACATTTATCTAGTAAAATTCTAACGTCTTCCTAAACACAGGATAACATAGACTGTTCTCATTCTACTGTATTCTTCTGAGTTGTAGTTGACAATCCAATTCTCAAATACTATGCATTGGGTTTGAATGGAACACTACTGAAATCAGAGGTACAAACAACCTATTCATGTCTCATTGCATTACTATTCTAATTAATATAAGTCACACAGGTGCAATGTGTGATGAGAGGCATTTATAAATTAATAAATAAACACATTTCAAAAGCACTGTGACTTATAAAAATAATGCCTCAATTAAAAAAAGATGCTATTGTCCAAAGACTGTTTGTTGGATTATTAGTTTATAAGCAAACGTACAGAAAAATGACAGAAATTTCAAACAGTCACCTCTCTGGAGGGAAACAAAGAAGTTCCATAGAAATATACAGCTGTACATAAAAGACTGAGTTAAGGGTAATTAAAAAAAATCCTGAGAAAGTGATAAGCTCAGTAAATATCCTTTTGAAAGAGAGACAGAGATACAGAAACCTGGGATTGAAATAATATCTTGTGGCTTTACAAAGCTTTTAATCCAAGGACTCATCCGCTTAACAAAAACAAATTTGTTAATTTTTCACACATGCTTTTGACTCTGGGTAAGTGCTATGTTACGGCAACCTTTTATAGACAGAAGTTGGAAGCAGAAGGATGTCCCATGCACAGGATCAGTAATCAGCATTGCTCAGAACAGGGCCACGAACCCCTCTCTCAAATTCCACTGCTCCAGCCTCTCTTCTACTTCCCTGTCTTGCTGAATGAGCACCAATGGGTAACACAGTTGAAAGCAATGTCACCATTAATACTCAGTATTTAGCACCTTTCTTCCAGGGTGCTTGGCAGACATTACCTCATTAATCTTCATAACATCTTTAAGAAAGTGGGAGAGATTATCTCCACCCTCATTTAATGAATGGGTTAGCAATTGCTTAAGGCCAGGACACGATTCAATGTCGTGGCTAAAAACGGAGCCATGCTCCTGAAACCCTCACTCAGATCAGTTCACTATCAGCCACATTAGGAGTACAGGTAGCTCGTGCGTCAGCTGACAGTAAAGGAAGATAATTCCCAGCGTTGGCAGACATGGAAATAGACCAGATGAATAACACTACCCATTGTTACCAAATGCAGCAAAATACACGATTCATGCGTTATCAAACAAATGTTTATTGAGGGCCTGCTAGGAGCAGTTTGCTGTTGAGGGAAACAAAGAAAGGAAATCAACTACGTAAGGAAGAAAGATCCATAAATCAAATATGAAAGCTCCACTCAAACAATTTAGATATTCATTAACTCATTCATTCATCCTCTTGTTCAATGAATGAGAAACCTTCCAGATCCTTTCAAGGTATGGAGGATACAAATACAAATCAGACCCTATCTTTAAAAAGATTAGTCTACTAGGCTAATCAGATATTTAAAATGTGGAGTCTAGAGCAATAAACATTAAATAAAAGTTATGCCCAGCTGTCAGAGAAACAAAAAAGAATAGCATTTAAGAAAGGTGGGCATTCAGTAGGATGATGGCTACAGTAATATAAAGTATGTAGGCCAAAAAGGGAAGCTACTAACCATCTCTTTTTGTGTATTGGGCCTGGGTTTTCAAAGCGTGTTTACCTGAGCTCATCAAGGATGGGGTGATGGGAGTCCCACAAAGAGAGGCAGAAGTTTAGGAGACAGAGGTTAAATGCTCTACTTCTGTTCTGATCTCTGTGCCTTACTTGGCTAAAGTAGATTAGAAAATGAGTTAGCACTGGGTGACCAGCTAGGGTAATGGGAGATAGTAGACCAACCATTTTTCCCATTATCTTTCCTGAAGGGGGCATGAGGCCCTTGATACAGAACCTAGTTTCCTGCCCAGGACTTCGGGACATCTTGTTGTGTTATGAAAACACCTTTGTGTTCTTCGTGTTTATTACCGTTTACATTGAGAGGGTTGGATACGGCAAGTTTCTGCACGTCCATGTGTACGTCTGCATTACATGGGATGTAACCGTGAAGCAGTGTGACTAAACACTCTATTTATATGTGAGGGTTTATATAATGTTTTATATATTTTTCAAACATGTTACTCCACAAATTATCTCATTTTGATCTTTACAACACATCTGTGAGTACACAAGATGTGTAATATGATGTCTGCTGACAGCTAAAGAAAATAAAGCTCGGAGAGTTCAAAGCTGTGCCTGGGTTAAAACAGAAAACAAGATGGAGAGTCCGACTTCGCACAGGGCTTCCTGTCTCTATCTCTGTCCAGACGTTTTCTCAGACTCCCTAATAAGGCTGACAGCGGAGAGTCTGAAAAGACTGGCGATAAAGATCGCTAGGTGTCCAAAAAGAGGTGAGATCCATGAGAAAGACAGAGTAGTATCCCTTCCTCTCAGTTCCTGATGTGTTCTAGCAAGTTCTCAGGTGTGTTGAGAACTGAAGAGAGTTAGGAAATCCTCAAAGGGAGCACACAGGTGGAGCTGAGCCATGCCCTGTCTACTCCCAAACTGTCCTTCCCTGTACTGGTAGGACTAGGACTCTACCTAAAAGCCTTTAACCCAAGAAGATCCAGTGCCTGTGATTCGACCCCACTTGAGTGGACAGGTGGAAATTCCACCAGAACCAGATTAATAATAATAATATAATCATAAACCAGAAAGAAATAATCCTTCATCGTGAGTGGTGATAGCTCTTAGAGAAAATTCCATGACACCAATCACAATATTTGTTTGAAGATGTGCTCACGCTGAAGTCAGCTTAGGGAAGATGACCAGAGGGGAATACAGCTATGACTGCATCACATCTTTGTAACTGAAGGAAGAGCAACTTTCCAAGGGAAAATGTGAAAATATCTTTACTGTTGAAGTTCCTCCTGATGGTGCTTTTTTGAATTTGATTCTAATAAACAAATCTTTTTTTTTTTTTTCAGACAGACAGTGTCTTGCTCTGTCACCCAGGCTGGAGTGCATTGGCGTGATCTTGGCTCACTGCAACCTCCACCTCCTGGGTTCAAGCAATTCTTGTGCCTCAGCCTCTCAAGTAGCTGAGATTACAGGCACTCACCACCGTGACTGGCTAATTTTTGTATTTTTTGGTAGAGACAGGGTTTCACCATGTTGGCCAGGCTGGTCTCAAACTCCTGACCTAAAGTGATCCACCTGCCTTACCTCCCAAAGTGCTGAGATTACAGGCATGAGCCATGGTGCCTGGACTGTAATAAATAAACCCTTCTAAGCATTTAAAGCTAATATTCCTCTGTGCCAACTTAACATAAAAATTGGGAATTTTAGGAATCAGCTAGGAGTATTGAATTGACCTCCCAGTGATACTTTTCCCTAAGTCCCCACAGGTGGTCAGTAGGATTCCAGAGCTTTATATGCTGGTCTTCAGCCCTTCATTTCACCCTTAATCCAATTCCTCCTTTACCACCACCATGACCTTACCCATGTTGTATGTTGATTTTCAAAAATACTTTCATAAGAATTTCGCTGCTTCCTTCCAGTAACTTTGTGAGACAGACATTCCTCTAAAATGGCACTCAGAGGTTGTATTGTAATTTATCTGTTTTTAGATCTATCTCACCCTTTGTGCATGGTGAGCTTTATCTCTTTCATCTTCATACCTGAAACTGTGTGTGATATATTTTTTAAGGCAATCAGTGAGAAAAAATGAGGAAAGGAAGGAAGTGATAATAGGTATGTTATCCCTGGTTTACAAACAAACAGAATATTTAAGTGGCCTGATCTTAGTGGTCACACAACTGGAGAGCACCGATCCAATCCCAATCTCTCAGACTCACACTTCCATGCTATTAACCCCAAATTCTGCTGCCAACAACATTTGGGTGATGGGAGAATTCTTGCTCCCTCCCAAAAATGGGCATAGAGAATGCAAATTTTGTCAGAGTGCCCATTTCTTCTCTATGGCTTTCACTCGGCAGAAGGAATGGGTCTTCCCACTCTGTATCTGGTGTACCTCTTTCCTGTCAGGTACATCATTTGTTTTGCATGTGCATCCCTCAGAAGGATCTGCATTGCCCTAATGTCAGGACTGAGCATTCAACTGGTGCTTAGTAAATGGAAGCATAAGGACACAGAAGAAAGAAATCAGAGACGAAAAACAACAATGTATCTTTGCATTTATGTATTAAGCAAGCATAGGTAAGATGTCATCCATGTCACTATCTTATATAATACCACTGCCAAGAAGCTCAGGGGAAAAATACTTACACATTGTTTGTTAGAGTGAATGATACATTGAAGCTATGGCTATATCTTATTTCAGTATTAAATATATTTTAGAAGATAACAAAAGCAGAGATATGAGAAGCAAATCCTCAGAAGTACACAAATGAGAGTTATCAATGGGGATCCCTTTTCTGCAAATGGAACAAATAACAGAGTTGAAGCATTGAAACCAACTTTCCTTCCCACACACATTCCATTCCATTTACAGCCAGATCATGGAAGAACGGGTTAACATTCATAGGGTTCCTGACAAGAGACACAATATAAGGCTATGTAGGCATGCATGTATGGGCTTTGACCAATTCCATGGTGCTCCGGCCCTTGGATTTCAAGGTCCAATGCGTTCTGTTAGGGGGAAAAATTGGGCTTCTAGTATAAGGTAACAAATAGTTTATTTTTCTCAAAAGAAGTATCATTTACATCATGTCATTGTGGCAAAACCTTAAAATGTAGGAAACATAGAACCTCATGTCAGAAAGGAAAAAATATTTTGAAGTTTCATAAATTTAGCTTTATGAAAAATCATTTCACTGGCCTCAGTTTCCCATTTTGCTGCCAATTGGTGCAAACTTCATCAGGGACCTGCACCAGTCCACCGATGAGTGCTTAATTTACAAACTGGTATTAGGGAGCTAATGCCCCGGATCATCGCTTCCAGGATATTAGAAAGCGGTGGACATTAAGCTTAGGGCAAATAGAAGCAACAATAAGTACTGAAGAGTAAGTTAATGAGTACTATAAAGACAGTGGGCTCATGGAATTCATTTTCTTTAGAGTATTAGAGATCAATGATATATATATATATGATCTACATATATATATGATCTACATATATATATATATATATATATATATTTTGAGATCTGTCTCACCCTATGCTCTACCTCATTATCTTCATACCTGAAACCATGTGTAATGCAAGATATTTTTTAGGGCAATTGGTGGGAAGAAATGAGGAAAGGAAGGAAGCGATAATAGGTATATACATTTATAGATCATATCTACATATATCTATGTGTATATACATGTAGATCATATATACATGTATATACGTAGATCATATATACACATAGATATATACATATATCTATACATAGATATATGTATAGAGATAGAAATATACATATATATATATATATATAGAGAGAGAGAGAGAGAGAGAGAGAAAGAGATGGACAAATAGATATGATCTCACTCTGTTGCTGTTGCCCAGGATGGAGTGCAGTGGTGTGATATTGGCTTACAACAACCTTGATCTCTCAGGGCTCAAGTGATCCTTTCAGCTCAGCCTTCCAAGCAGCTGGGACTACCAAGTTTTCGGTATACTTTATAGAGATGTGGTCTTACTTTGTCCCTCAGGTGGGTCTCAAATTCCTGGGTTCGTGTCATCCTCCTACCTCAGCCTCACAAAGTGCTGGGAAGAGAGTCGTGAACCACCGCATCTGGGTTCAATGATTTAACAGTTGGACATGTGGAGGATAGGTCTGTGAAAGGTAGAACAGCAGCCACGGCCTCTCTATGTAACTCTATCAGTTACATAGAGACTTGAAACACCACCAGGTTCAGCCAGGGCAACATTCTGAAACTTCACACTCCGTTTATGCACAGGAGCATTAGGTCTTTGGCAGGGAGATCCTCAATTATCTCAGGACATCGTGTTATTGATGTTTTAATTTGTAAATTTGCATTTCCAGAAGATGGGAACTGTAGTCATGAAAAACAGAGTGATGGTTAAATTCAATATTGCCCTCGCTTTCTGTTTCTTCCTTATACAGCCCAAGTGTGATTGCTCTTAGGGCCTTTTTATTGTAGCTCCTTCTTCCTGGAGCTGTTCAACCCCATCATTCAGGATCTGACTTTTTCTTGACTTTCAGGTCTCAGCCTCAATGTTGCCTCCACAGGGAGGCCTCCTGAGACTACACTGAGATGGGTACGTGTGCACTGAGTGTCACATCACTGTATTTCATTTCTCTGCATAGCATTGATTGCTCATCGATACCTTTTATTGTTTGTTTATTTTCTTATTGTCAGTCTGCCAAATAGAATGTAAGCTCCATGAGCACAAGGACTTTGTATTATCACCACCCACCCTATTAATCCCTGGTATCTGGAGGGTATGTTTCATAGCAGATGCTCAATAGATATTTGTTGAACAAAATGATCAATTAGTCCAGCATAACCCTCCTTTTATGGATAAGGAAGAGAGGTTCAGACAGGCAAAACTATCTCAACATGTAATTAACTTGTGGCAATGTGGTGGCTAAAAAAGGCGATTCATGGGGTTGATTTCTAGACCCATGTTTTTTTCCATGATTTTGTGTTTGCATTACCCTGATTTTGCCTTTATGTTCAGGAAATAAACAGACAAAAAAATGAAAGTGAAAAGAGGGTAGGGATGGATTTGTAATCTGTCATTTGACCAGGGCCTTAATCCGCTGAGATTATTCTGCCTTTCAAGTTCTGACCAAAGTTAAAGAATAGAATAGTCACCTACATGGTATAAATTTAGGGACCATGATGAAATACCCTCACTTTAAACATTTCATGAATGTCTGTAACTTATTCCATGAAAAGCTATTCCTTAGGATTGAGACATTGACTTCTGCGATTTTCCTTGTCAAGAACAAAATCCCCCTGGATGCTGTTAAGTGATTAAGCCAACACCATTCCTAACTCTCTTCTCTCTTGCACTTTTTAGAGTCTGATAAAACTAAACACAGCACTTAAGATCCCGGCACCCCCTACATCCAGGGCATCAAATAACAAAGATCTAGCCAATGAAACATAAGCAAAGTCTACAGGGAAACTTCGAGGAAACTTTTGTTTTCCTAGTAAAGAGTTAGACATTGAAGATTTTTTCCTTTCTTCCTTTCTGCCTTGAATATGTACTTGCTTTTTGGAATTTGGGAAGCCATATTTTAACTATGAGGGAAATATCACAGAGATCTCAAAGATGCTGGCCAGACATTGAGCCACTGAAATGCTGCCAGCCGCTCCCACCTCCAGAGTTTTAGCATGTGAGAAAAATACATTTTTATTTGCATGAGCCAAGTGAGTTGGGTTCTTCTTTACCTGCAGCTAAGAGAATTCCTTTGATACAAAATTTTAAAAGACATGAATTTTTGGCTGGGTTTGATGGCTCATGCCTATAATCCCAACACTTTGGGAAGCCAAGGCAGATGGATAACCTTGAGGTCACGAGTTTGAGACCAGCCCGACCAACATGGTGAAACCCCATCTTTACTAAAAAATATGAAAATTAGCCAGGTGTGGGGCACATATTGTAGTCCCAGCTACTAGGGAGGCTAAGGCATGAGAACTGCTTGAACCCAGAAGGCTGAGGTTGCAGTGAGTGAGATTGCACCACTGCACTCCAGCATGGGTGACAGAGTAAGACTCTATTTAAAAAAAATGAAATTTTTTCTGTAGGAAAAAACCCAGAGGAATAAATACCCTGGTCTCACCTTCCTCTCCACCCAACTTCAATCTCCTCCCAGTTCTCTAGAAGACAGAAGGCGAAAGAGCCCACTGACCTGTAGTCTGTCCCCCATGCCACTTCTAGATCTAGAAGTGGATCTAGGGAGGCACACAAGAGAGTCAAGCCACCCAGCAGTTTTCGGACTTTTCTTAGTAGCAAAGCACTTTTATCAAATGAAATCAAATGCCCAATGCCAGTATTCAGATGAGAGCAGAGCCTCTCTACTTGAACACTGGAGGTAGACCAAGCACCTCATTCTCTCTGCCTCCACATTTTTCAGAGATGAAAAAGTAGATGACAACTGATACCACAGAAATTCAAAGGATCGTTAGAAACTACTATGAGTGACTATGTCAATAAACTGGAAAATCTGGAAGAAATGGATAAATTCCTAGACACATACAACCTACTAAGATAGAAACATGAAGAAACCCAAAATCTGAATAGACTATTAACAAGAAATGAGATTGAAGCTATAATAAAAAGTCTCCCAGAAAAGAAAACCCAGGACTTGATGGCTTCTGATATGATTTGTGTCCCCATCCAAATCTCATCTTGAATTTCCATGTGTTGTGGGAGGGACCCAGTGGGAGGTAACTGAATCATGAGGGTAGGTCTTTCCCACACTGTTCTCATGATAGCAAATAAGTCTCACAAGATCTGATGGTTTTAAAAAGGGGAGTTTCCCTGTACAAGCTCTCTTCTCTTGTCTGCCACCATGTGAGACATGCCTTTCACCTCTGCCATGATTATGAGACCTCCCCAGTCACATGGGACTGTAAGTCCAATAAACCTCTTCTTTTGTAAATTGCCCACTCCTGGGTATGTCTTTATCAACAGCATGAAAATGGACTAATACAGCTTCATTGCTGAATGTCATCAAACATTTAAAGAAGAACTAATACCAGTCCTACTCAAACAATTCTGAAAAACAGAGGAAGAGGGAATACTTCCAAACTCGTCCTATAAGGCCTATATTACCCAGGCACCAAAAGTAGACAAAGACATATCAAAAAAGAAAACTATAGGCCAATATCTCTGATGAATATTGATGCAAAAATCCTCAACAAAGCACTAGCAAACCAAATTCAACAATACATTAAAAAGAGCATTCATCATGATCAAGTGTGATTTATCCCTGGGATGCCAGGATGATTCAACATTCACAAATCAATCAACGTGGTACATCATATCAACAGAATAAAAGACAAAAAACATATGATCGTTTCGATTAATAATGAAAAGATATTTGATAAAATTCAACATCCCCTCATGATTAAAAAAAAAAAACCCTCAAAAAACTCAGTATAGAAGGAACATACCTCAATACAATAAAAGCCATATATGACAACCAAAGCTAGCATCCTACTGAATGGGGAAAAACTGAAAACCTTTCCTCTAAGATTGGGAATACAACAAGGATGCCCCCTTTCATCATCGTTATTCAACACAGTACTGGAGGTCCTAGCTGAAGCAAACAGACAAGAGAAAGAAATAAAGGATATCCAGATTGGAAAGGAAGAAGTCAAATTATTCTTGTTTGCAGATTATATGATCTTATATTTGGAAAAACCTAAAGACTTCACCAAAAAATTATTTGAACAGAAAAATAAATTCAGTAAAGTTGCAGGATACAAAATCAACCTACAAAAATCAGTAGTATTTCTATACGTGAGCAATGAACAATCTGAAAAAGAAGTGCAGAAAGTAATTTCAATTACAACAGCTGCTAACAAAATGAGATACCTAGGAATAAATGTAACCAAAGAAGTGAAAGATCTCTACAATGAAAACTATAAAACATTGATATAATAAATTGAACAGGATACCAAAAAAAAGAAAGATATTCCATGGCCATGAATTGGAATAATCAATATTGTTAAAAAGTCCATATTGCCCAAAGCAATCCACAGGCTCAATGCAATCCTTATCAAAATACCAACGATATTCTTCACAGGATAGAAAAAAATAGTACTAAAATTTATGTGGAACCACAAAAGACCCAGAATAGCCAAAGTCATCTGAGCAAAAGAACAAAACTGGAGGAATCATATTACCTGACTTCAAATTATACTACAGAGCTAAAGTAACCAAAACAGCATGGTACTGGCACAAAAACAGACACACAGATCAATAAAACAAAATAGAGAATCCAGAAATAAATCCATATGTCTACAGTGAACTCATTTTCAACAGAGGTGCCAAGGACATACATTGGGGAAAAGACAGCCTTTTCAGCCAATGGTGCTAGGAAAACTGGATATCCACATGCAAAAGAATGAAACTAGACCCCTTTCTCTCACCATATACAAAAATCAAATCAAAGTAGATTAAATATTTTAAAAAATCAAAGTAGACTTAAATATAAGTCTTCAGACTATGAAACTACTAAAAGAAAACATTGGGGAAACTCTAGGATATTGCATTGGGAAAAGATTTCTTGGGTATCTTTGCACAGGTAGCCAAAGTTAAAATGGACAAATAGTATCACATCAAGTGAAAAAGCATCTGAACAGCAAATGAAACAATCAACAAAGTGAAGAGACAATGCACAGAATGGGAGAAAATGTTTGGAAACTATCCATCTGATTAAGGGATTAAGAATCAGGATATATAAGAAATTCAACTCAATAGGAAAAAATGTAATAATCCAAATAAAAATGGGCAAAAGGTCTGAATAGAGCTTTTGCAAAAGAAGACATACAAATGGAAAACAAGTACATGGAAAGATCACCATCATTCATCATCAGAGAAATGCACATCAAACTTACAATGAGATATAATCTCACCCCAGCTAAATAGCTTTTATCCAAAAGATAGGCAATAATGATTACTGGCAAGGATGTAGAGAAAAGAAACCCTCACACACTCTTGGTGGGAATGTAAATTAGTACAACCACTATGGAGAATAGTATGGAAGTTTCTCAGAAAACTAAAATTAGAACTACCATATGATCCAGCAATCTCACTGCTAGATTTATACCCAAAAGATAAGAAATCAATATATCGAAGAGATATCTGCACCCCATGTTTACTTCAGCATTATCCACAAGAGCCAAGATTTGGAAGCAACCTAAGTGTCCATCAACAGACAAATGGATAATGAAAATGTGGTATATATACACCGTGGACTAATATTCAGCCATAAAAAAAATGAGATCTTGTCATTTGCAACAACATGGATGGAACTGGAGGATATTAAGTGAAATAAGCCCGGCACAGTAAGACAAACTTTACCTGCTCTCACTCATCTGTGGGAGCTAAAAATTAAAACAATTGATCTCATGGAGATCAAGAGCAGAATGAAGGTTACTAGAGGTTGGAAAGGGTAATGGGGTGAGGGGAAATGGGATGGTAAATGGGTACAAAGATATAGTCAGAATGAATAAGATCTAGTATTTGATGGCACAACAGAGTGATTACAGTTAAAAATTTATTACACATTTAAAAATAACTAAAAGAGTATTAGCGGAATGTTTGTAATACAAAAATGGATAAATTAACGGAATGTTTGTAACACAAAAAATGATAAATGTTTGAGGTGATGGATACCCAATTTTTCCTGATGCGCTTGTTGTAAGGTTTATTGCTGGGCTAAAATGAGGAAACTGAGGCAACTATAAGAAAATGAGAAGCTAATTTATTTAGCTCCCAGGCGAGGTTCTGTGGTCCAAGAAGGGGCTGGCTAAAGAAGTCGCACCTGGCTGTTTGGGGCATGGGGTTTTATGGGGAGGGGAGGCAATTGATTGGCTTTTGGGAAACAAAGTGAAGGCAGCTTTATTGGCTGTTGGGAAACAGGATGTGCATGGAGTGAGCTGTCCTTGGTAGGCGGGCGGGACTCTGGGTAAGTGGACCGGCTGGGGGCTATTGGGCAGGGTTTGGTGGGGCTTTTTAAAATTTTTTTTGGCAGGGTTTTTTAACGGCGGGCTGGGGTTGAGCGCTTAGTTCGGTGCTGAATGTAGATCTGGGTGCGTAGCAGAGGTGGGTGTGGGGAATTCACGTGGAGAAGCCAGGTGCTGAGTAATGGGTGCAGAATGATGACGCAGTTATCAGGCGCCGCGCAGTGATGAGTGTGTGTTTAACTCCCTGCGAGGCAGCCGGCCTTACACTTGTTAGACATTGCATGCCTATATCAAAATAGCTCATGTATACCATAAATACATACACCTGTCATGTATCCATAAAAAATAGAAATAGGCCGGGTGCGGTGGCTCAAGCCTGTAATCCCAGCACTTTGGGAGACCAAGGCGGATGGATCACAAGGTCAAGAGATCCAGACCATCCTGGGCAACATGGTGAAACCCCGTCTCTACTAAAAAAAAATACAAAAAATTAGCTGGGCATGGTGGCGCGTGCCTGTAGTCCCAGCTACTCAGGAGGCTGAGGCAGGAGAACTGCCTGAACCCAGGAGGTGGAGGTTGCGGTGAGCCGAGATCGCGCCATTGCTCTCCAGCCTGGGTAACAAGAGCGAAACTCCGTCTTAAAAAAAAAAAAAAAAATTAGAAATAAAAAATTTTTCAAAAAGAAAAATAAATTTTAAAACCATGAATTTTTAGGATTGTCAGATACAATACAGAGCACCCTCTGGTTAAATTTGAATCACAAATATACAAGGAATAATATTGCATTGGACATACTTAAACTAAAATTTTATTTGTTGTGTATCTGATATGAAAATTTAGCCAGGCATCCAGTTATTTATACGTACAAAATCTGATAAACCTCCTAATTTATAACATTACTTAGCACAGATGTGATGGAGCAGGACACGGGAGAGTTAAGTTTTTATAAAGGAGGGAGATATATAAATACATAGATATTAAGCCTAGAGGTGCTAAAAGTGGAAGAGAAATCCGGAAAGGTAACCTTATAAGGCTTGAAAATAGAATTTATCTAGTTCACAATTTTGTTCGTGTCTGGCAGTGAAAAGTCCACCGTGCCTTTTCCACCTAAACTGCGTTGCTCTGTTATTCCCAAATGTGCTGTGTGTAGTGCATGTGCTCTTTTAAAGGTTGAGGTTAGTAAGCCACCCCTAGGGAGGAGGAAGAGGGACATGAAGCATTGCCATCGATGATGTCCTCAAATCCTGGCTTCTCGACTCCCAATCTGGGACATTTGGCTGTTTTCACAGGCAGAAAATGTTCCTCATCCAATTAAATAAAATGAAGCAGAAGCCAGGTGGAATGCTTCCAGTTAAATACTTGCTCCTCTTATCTTCTCATTCACACCCTTCCCCTCATTATCACAACTGAGCACATCAAGCACACGCTCTGTTTCTAATAAAGATGTTCCCACTGTATTCCTAATGAAAATAGTGCACAGATAATAGCCCCTTTCCTTTATGAAAGATAGGAGTGACACTGACGCCCCAGAGGTTCCTGGAAAAGCTGGCACATTGGTGAGTTCCCCTCATGAATCCCTCAGTTATAGTGAGGAGAGACGGACGGAGTGTTTACAAATTCCTTTATTGGCTACTCAGTTCTGTAGACATCAACCAATTCCAATTTATATAATTTTTAACAGAGTCATAGAGAACTTATCTTCATTCAGAGCCTTATTAGAAGTTAAATACACACACAATCAGAACAGGTTACCAAAATCTGAACCTTTAGCGACACCTAATTGGCCCAGCTTGTCAGCTTTTCAACATGAGCAAAGATTGAAGTGCATTGATTCAAAAAAGGAAAACAAATTGGAACAAACAACCCAAAGTGTTGCTCATATTTATGAGCAATGTGGTTTATCATATATATATATATAGAAAGCCAAGCTCAAAATACTAAGTGACACTGTTACTTGCAAAACAAAATGTTACCTGTGCAGGAAAACAGAAGAAGGCTTCTTATAGAATTAATGATTCATTTGCAAGCAGAGTTTTTTTTTTTTTTTCTTTTCTAATCCAAATGGAGAAGATTGGGACATATGTGGGAGGTGGAAGCACGTGAAGCCATCTCCATTTTATCCTATTTTTAGAATAGGAGATGAAATCACTTGGGGAAGTGGGAAAAAGCCAGAGTACCTCATTTGATGTAGTTTTGCTTTGACTTCTAGTTCAATGGCTGTTTCTGACACTGTTCCAGGGTATTTAGAGATAATGCTCCTCCAAATAGATTTTGAAACTTTTTTCCTAGTGCTACAAAATAATTACTTCCAAAAATATGTAAAGGCTGATATTTGATTTATGGATATATATACACATATGTATACTATCATATCATATATGAGATACGTCATATGTACATAAAGATGACTCTCAAAATTCCTAAATAGTAAGAAGTTTTAAGTGGTGACATTCACCTTAGATTAACTGATTCACCAGCCAAGTCCATTTGGCTTTTTAATGTCCTTAATGGGAAAGAGATTTTCTCTCTTTTTATTTCAGCTTGTGTATTTCTGTTCCAAAATAGATACAGTTTAGTTAAACTAACTTCCTGTGCCCTGCTGGGGGTCTGTGTGATGAGAACTATTTTACCCAAACTTAACACAATTACCCTGCTGCTGGTCATGCAAGGCTGGAGTAAACAAAAACATTAAGGGGAGTTAGGATGTTATTAGCCAAGTGTTTTCCTCCATTTCTGGGTATGTGCTGAAGCAGCCATCCAACCTGAATATCAGATGTGTTCGGGCACATTTCTTAAACCAACAGACAGCAACATTCAATGACTTAAAAGTCTTTTTCCTTGACATCACTTTTGGGTTTAAAAAACAAGGACTTCATAAATAACTATGATGTAAACAGCGTCATATTGCTAACCATGTTTAAGATGATTACAAGGTTAGATATACATCATCCGTTTTAAAGAACAACAAAAATGGACTTGATTTATTTGAAATCACCACACAAATGAATATCAAATTTATTTGCTTTCTTCTGAAATTCATTCAACAAATATTGATGAGCTGCCTGGAGATTAAGGAATGAAATTTTCTATTAATGAGTATGATGTCTGTACTTCTATGGAATGTTGACCTTCACATATGTTCATTTATTCAACATTTCTGGGGTGTTTCATATGTGTTAATTCTAGGCAAACTGGGGCATTGAAAAATTCTATAGTTCCTGCATTGTAAAATGAAAATGCATGTAAGCTATGGTGTGTAACATTTACCCCCTGATCTAGCAGGCTAGTCAACCTGGAGTCTCCTCCAGCCTTTCCCAACAATTTTCTGCTTAAGATCCCTGGAGCAGTTCATTTTTTTACACCTAAATTCTGGTTGATACAAATGTGTTTTATTATATTCTAATTTGAAATCTATGAATGAAATACACAGCAATCCTCTATCTCATTAAGCACAATACCGTATTAACTAAAAATGCTGAACAAAACACTTACTCTCTTCCGCGTATTACATAGACATTCATCTTACTCCAACAAGTCGTGTTTCTTCATACCTCCTTTTCTTTGAGCACCCTGAACTTCCAACAGGTGATAAGCCCTCTGAACGAACACCATTTTCTCATGTTGAAGTTTTATTTGCTTTTCAAGAAGCAACTCAGAACTTCCTCGTCTCTGAAACCATTTCTGACCCCAGCTGTGTTCAGAATCGATAGCTGCAGTGCCATTGATTGATATGCTCACATAGCACCCCGTATTAGTCTGTTCTCACACTGCTGTAAAGAAATATCAGAGACTGGGTAATTTATAAGGGAAAGAGGTTGAATTGACTCACAATTCTGCGTGGGTGGGGAGACCCCAAGAAACTTACAATTGTGGCGGAAGGGGAAGAGGCACATCTTATACGGCAGCAGGCAAGAGAGAATGTGCAAAGCCCAGGGGCAACTGCCACTTATAAAACCATCAGATCTCGTGAGAACACCATGGGGGAAACTGGCCCCATGATTCAATCACCTTCCACCAGGTCTCTCACTTAGCCTCTGGGATTACAATTCAAGAAGAGATTTGGATGAGGATACAGAGCCAAACTATATCACACACTTTCAGACCTCTACTTTGTATCCTCTCTTTACCTCACGTGATATTGCTGGGATGATTTCAATTATACTCATATGTATATATCACCATTAGTTTGAATATTTGGATTGTTTCCAGCTTTGGGTTAATAAAAGTGTTATGAACCTTTGTTTATAAGTCTGTAATTTCTCTTGGGTAAATATCTAGTAGAATGCCTGGATCATATGGTAGATGTAGTTTAACTTTTTAAGAAACTTCCAAACTGTTTTCCAAAGTGGTTGCACCATTTTACCTTCCCACCTGCAGTACATGAGAGTTCCACTTGTTCCACATTCTCATCAACACTTCTTTTGGTCAGACTTTTTACTTTTAGACACTCTAGTTGTATAGTGATATCTCACTGGGGTTTTAGTTTGCATTTCCCTAATGACTAATGAGGCTGAGCATCTTTTCAAGTATATAATTACCATTATGTATCTTCCTTGGTGAAAGATTTCTGTTCATATTTTTTGCCAGTTTTTTACTGGATTATTAATTACCAATAACAGTTGAGAGTTCATTATGTATTTGGGATACAAAGCCTTTATCAGGTTTTGGCTTGTCTTTTCATTCTCTAATGTTGTCTTTTGAACAGCAGTTCTGAATTTTCTTTTTAATGGACAATGCTTTGCCTAATCCAAGATCAAAACAATTTCTATGTTTTCTTCTGGAAGTTTCATAGCTGTAAGTTTGATGGTATGTTTAAGTTTGACTATATGATCCTGTAATCCCAGTACTTTGGGAAGTCAAGATGGGAGGATCGTGAGGCCAGGGGTTCAAGGCCACTTTGAGTTAATTTCTGTTTACACAGTGAGAAATGGAATGAAGTTAATTGTTTTGCATATGGATATCCAATTGTTCCAGCACTATTTGTTGAAAAGATTATCCTTTCTTTACTGCATTACCTTTGAAATATTGAGAAAATTAATTGATCAAAGTGTGTGATCCCATTCTGGGGATAATACTCTCTTTTTAATACAAAAATTAATTGTTGATAATTAATAATTCAAGAAAAAAATACAAAAAGTACCAACTTACTTTTTGTTTTGGGGTGTGTGTGTTTGTGTGTGTTTTGTTGAATGCCTAGTAATTTTTCTTAGATGCCACTCATCACAAATTTAACCATGTTAGGTGCTGGGTATTTTTATATTTCTGTAAAAATTGGGAGGAGATTATTTTTGAGATATGATTAAGTTACTTAAAAAATCGAATACTTTGGGGTCTTCCTTTAGAACTTAGTTAGGTGGGATGAGAGCAGCACTTAGTCTAGGGATGATTTGGTACAGGTACTGACCCAACACCCCGCGAATTATGAGGTTGTCCACTCTGGTTTGGTCAAATGCTAGACCAAGCCCCACATGAACTCTGAAGATTGTTCCCTTTACTCTGATCCAATAGTCCTTTCCTCAGCCTCAGATAGTTTCTTCACATATACAAACTGATCAGTACACAGCTGGAGATTCAAGAAAGACCTTCTGTAAATTTTTAAATGCCTCCCTCCCTTCCTTTTTCCATGTCCTGTGTTCTGTGCAGTCATATTGGCCTTCCTAGATTTTTAACTCCATTGTCCAAGCGCAGGGAGACAGACAATATCAAGGGAATACACTGAGGCAATCACCTCATCTCATTTGTTCTGCACACTCAGAGAGCACTGTCTGTTGCCTGATTTTAATGTTTTCAAAATGATTGTTTTCTATATTTTGTCTAGTTTTTTGTTTTGTTTTGTGTTTTGAGATGGAGTTTTGCTCTGTCACCCAGGCTGGAGTGCAGTGGTAAGATCTCAGCTCACTACAATCTCTGCCTGCTGGGTTCAAGTGATTCTCCTGTCTCAGCCACCCGAGTAGCTGGTATTACAGGTGCACACCACCAGACCCAGCTAATTTTTGCATTTTGAGTAGAGATGGGGTTTCACCATGTTGGCCAGGCTGGTGTCGAACTCCTGACCTCAAGTGATCCACCCCCTTCGGCCTCCCAAAGCACTGGGATTACAGGCAGCAGCCACTGTACCCAACCTGTGTGATCTAGTTTTTATGTTACTGCATGTGGGATGGTAAGTCCGGCCCCTGTTACTTGTTCTTGGCTGAAAGCAATACTCCTCATATTATTCTACAAATCATTTGTCTCCGACATTCAGGTGCCTTTATAGTGTTTTATATTAACATTATCTTTACCCATATTTCCTTATGTCATTCCTCACTCCAAGGCTTACAACCAGAATGACAAATTTGTTGAGATTAAGAGATCTTAAAAATTACTTAGTCTGTCTTTATTTATATGGAAAATGAAGAGCAGGCAGATGAAGTTGTTACCTGTGGAGAGTGTCCAGGTTCTTGGAGTCTTGAACAAAGAATTGGGTAAAAGGCAGAAACAAGGCAAGGGAGGAATAAGGCTAAGCAAGTGGTTCTAGAACCCAGTTACAGAATTTTCTGGGACTTAAATACCCTTTAGAGGTTTCCCATTGGTTATTTGGTATATACCCTACGTAAATGAAGTCGTGGCCTGTGATCAGTCTGATTAGTTGTGGGAGGAGGACAATCAGAGGCTGAAAGGAAGTTACAAAGTTACACCCTATGTAAACATCTGATTGGTTGTGGAAAGTAACCAATCAGAGGCTGAAGTGAAGTTGCAAAGTTATACTCCTATGCAAATGAAGACTTGGTCCACAACTAGCCTGATTGGTTGCAGGAGCAGGAGAAGACCAATCAGAGGTACTTTCAACTTTTCATCTGCTGTACAAAAAACGGAGAGTTTGCAAAGGAAGTAGCCTCTGATCCTTTTGTTACTTGGGCTTGGAAAGTTGGGGTTTTCTTTTTTGTTTAGTGCTAGGAAGGCAGCGTGAATCGGACTTAGGTTCCCTGCCTCCAGACTCTATTCTGTCTCAGAGTGGCGTCCCCAAGGGCACAGAGCTGCTCAGTGACAGTGAAGTCAAAAATAGACCTTAGGCCAATTGATTCTTGGCCTTGGGCTCACCTTTAACCTACACAGTATTATGAGATTGGCTTTTTTTCTGTCTGAAAAGCTGCCATTGAGCTGATGGAGGCTCCAGATTTCTAGTCTAGGATGGGATCATTGACTTACTGAAAGTTTCAGTCTAATTTTAAAATGCACCAAATGCTCTGTCCCTAATATGATATAACGATCCTTAACCATGATGGAAAAGAAAAGGAAAAGTTGTGAA
Source organism: Sapajus apella (assembly GCF_009761245.1). Lineage (NCBI taxonomy): Eukaryota > Metazoa > Chordata > Mammalia > Primates > Cebidae > Sapajus > Sapajus apella. The sequence goes on along the minus strand of NW_022436970.1, from coordinate 1,784,569 downwards.
AGCAGAGGGCTAGCTGGGGTGCCCATGTGTCCCAAGACCCTTTACTGTGCTTTGCCCCCATGGAATGTTTGCGGTGTCACTGGTCACTTCACTGTATCTGAATGCTTGTCTTTATGAACCCAGTTTGTCACCTTTGACCTTCTGGCCTCACTTTGGTCTTTGCCGCTAGCAAATGAATATGGGTAAGTGGTCAGAAAAGACAGAGGAAGTCTTCACTTCTACTAAGATTTTTTTTTTCGAGTGGTGGGGAGGCAACAGATTTTGTTTCTCCATAATCATAATTTTAAAAAGACAACAGCTTCGATGAATGAATTGACTTCTGGAACATTTCTGATATCACAAGAGATTATATCATCTGGCAGATTTCTTTCAGGACATGTCACTTGATAATGACTATATTTTTTTTACCTTTTATACTATATACTTCCTTTAGGTTATGCAGGGTTTTTAGCATAAATACCATATAAAATAAAACACACCAGGAAGAAACTTTTATCTCCCTATGTGTCAAGAAACCTCTGATTTCTTATGTTTATTCTACACAGTCTTGCAGAAGTTACTTTACCTCATATAAAGTTAATTTAATTTTCAGTTAACTTAAGCTGCTGTAAATGGTAATTCTGCTCAAAGGAAATGTTTCAAGAATCAAAAAGTTATGGTTAGAACAAGGCTGTGATGCCATAAAAATGAGAGGCATAAAGAAAAATGAGTGTAAGGAAGCTCTGGTGGAACTTACCTAAGATGCCTCATCACGAGGACTTCATCATCAGGTCAGCGGATACATTAATTGTTAAAACTGAGTACTAAGTGTGCACAGAGCTTTTCATTTATTTGTGATGATCATTTTGGTTATTTAGCTCTATGCTTTGTGAACTTTTGCTGAATCACTAAACTATATTAAAGTAGTCTGCTCTCAACTAACAGTTTTTAATGTATAAATAATGTGTCCTCATTGCAGTGTTTTTAGCTCTCTCTGCCCAGAAGAGGCAATTTCGTGAACTAGTTTGAGTGTATTGTATGCAGGGTCAAGGGGACATAGCAATAGTCATTTCAAGGCTCTTACCCAGATAATGACTCTATGGCAATAGAGCTTATAAAATCAACATAGAAGGCTGTAATCTTTTCTAAATAGTTTGTGCAAAATGAGAATTAGTCTATATTTTGCGCAAATTGCCATCAAAACATTACAGAGTAAAAGTTAACATTATTTAAAGTGGGATATAGATAGATAGATTATATAGAGATATGTAGATATACAAATCATCCCAGGAGATTAAGGCTGCAATGAGACACGTTCATGCCACTGTACTCCACCCTGGGTGACAGAGTGAGACCCTATCTCAAAACAAACAAAAAAACAAAATACAAACACGGCTGGGCATGGTGGCTTACACCTGTAATCCCAGCACTTTGGAAGGCTGAGGTGAGTGGATTGCTTGAGGTCAGGAGTTCGAGACCAGCCTGGCCAATATGGTGAAACCTGTCTCTACTAAATATACAAAAATTGGCCAGGCATGGTAGTATGCCTGTAATCTCACCTGCTTGGGAGGCGGAGGCACAAGAATGACTTGAACCCAGGAGGCAGAGGTTGCAGTGAGCAGAGATCGCACCAGTGGACTCCAGCCTGGGCAATGAAGCAAGCCCCAGGGTCAAAAAAAAAAAAAAAAAAACAGGCATGTTACAAATATGTCTAAAACATTTTTTTTTTTTTGAGACAGAGTCTCACTCTGTCACCCAGGCTGGAGCGCAGTGGCACCATCTCAGCTCACTGCAACCACTGCCTCCCAGATTCAAGCAATTCTCCTGCCTCAGCCTCCTGAGTATCTGGAACTAGAGGAGTGTGCTACCATGCCTGGCTAATTTTTTGTATTTTCAGTAGAGACAGAGTTCACCGTGTTAGCCAAGATGGTCTCTATCTCCTGACCTCGTGGTCTGCCTGCCTTGGCCTCCCAAAGTGCTGGGATTACAGGCGTGAGCCACAGCGCCCAGCCCTAAACATTATTACAGTGGTCATGAAGGGAAATCAAAACATGAGTAAGTGGAAAAATCCACAGGCCTGGGGTTAACAGACTTACTTTCCAACTCTGGCTGTATTCTTCAGTAGCTGCCCATCCTTGACTAAGGTACTTATCTTCAATGAACAGTTTTCATCATCTAAAAAATGGGAATGATGGCATAAAATGGTACTGTCATTCCATATATATCTATACACACACACACAGATAGAGAGAGAGAGTATAACATGAAAGTTACTATCATTTTATAGTATAATTATACTATTACTATATACTACATATATATGTATATATACATATATATACATATATATATGTGTATATATATGTCTGCATATAGTATATATATATGTATACATGTATATATATATATTAGCTCTATGGCAATATATATATATACTATATGCAGACATATATATAATACAGGTTGTTGTGAAGTTTGGAGCTAATACAGATGAACCATTCACTGTAGTGTCCAGCTCCATGCACAGCAGCTATTGATGGAAGGCACAAAGGGGTGGTGGAAAGAGTGTGAGCTTAGAAACCATATCGACCTGGGCTGGAACTCCAGCTCTACCATGTGCTTTCTCTGTGTCTTGGGCAAATCACTTAAATTCTCTGAGCTTTAGTTTCTCCTTGAGGTCATAGAGATGATTATAAAAATACCTTCCAGGCAAAATTATTGAATAGACACAATACAGTATATGTATTAGAAGAATTCTTGTCAAGCTTCTAGGAAGAAGAGTCCATGGAACATGGGGATAAGGAGTGACAGATGAATAAAAGTCTTCAGTGTTTTGTTTCTTCCAGGGGGAGGAGGCTGGCTCTCTGATCCTGGCAGAGTAAGTGGGTCCTGAGTCCTAGGAGGCAGTAGGGTTCTCAGTATGTTGTACATAATACAAATCCTGGATAAAGACTTTTAATTTGTACCTTGCCGGAGGCCGAGGCACATGGATCACAAGGTCAGGAGTTCAAGACCAGCCTGGCCAATATGGTGAAACCCTGTCTCTACTAAAAATACAAAAATTAGCCAGGCATGGTGGTACATGCCTGCAGTCCCAGCTACTCAGGAGGCTGAGGCAGGAGAATCACTTGAACCCAGTAGGCGGAGATTGCAGTGAGCCAAGATCGCGCCACTGCACTCCAGCCTGGGTGAAAGAGCAAGAATCTATCTCAGAAAAAAAATCTGTACCTGGCTCCCTGTGCCCAGTAGTGAACTTCCAAAACAGGCATTCCCTGATTTCTATCAGAAATGTATCTAGCCAGACTCACCTGCAGAGGTCCTGAATGTGCTTCAAAAACAAGAAAGTGCTCCTCCTTCTGTTTTTTTCCTGCCTGCCCCATGGATCAGCATGAAAAAGCAAAGCTTGTCCTCCTAACCCCACTTCAGCGGGATCTCACCGATGCTGAGGGAGCAGTGGCCAGGCGGTCATTCCTCTTGCTCCTCCTGGATGGAAAAACTGTAGGCCTGAGTCAATGGACTGAGTCTTCTTGGCCAAGCCACTTCTTCCTAAAGGCAAATGTCTGTGCATGTCTTAAAGCTTAGATTTCACACTGAATAGAGGAGGCCTCTGTTTACCAGAGACTGTGTATTGTGAGGATTACTAGGCACTTGCATCCCAATCAAAAGTCAATATTTTTGTCTGCCTAGGAATAGTCACTCTTCCGTGTATCCCTTATCATCTTTAACTCTGGAAGTATAGGAAGCGTGACCTTTGGTCCCCAAACTTCCAACAATTGATACAGCATATAGCACAAGGCCAGGATTGGCTAAAATGCAAGCATATGTACTCATGCAGTTACCCTGGTTTTGCACTTGGAGGTCGTATCTTGGTTAAGATCATGGGTTTTAAAGTCAAGCAGATCTGGATTTTAATCCTGACTGTGCTGTTAAGTAAGGATGTGACTTCGGACAACATCTTTAGCTTCTGTAAGCCTCAGTATCCTCGTCTGTAAACTGGGAACCACACTAGTACCCACCTCCAGGGCCTTTGCAAGGGATTTGATGAGACCATGCACTGATGGTGCTTAGAACTGTGTCTGATGCATAGTAGTTGCTTAACAAACGTTTGTTGCTGTTTCAGCCACGCTTACAAGAATTTAACCTGACTTGCACTTCTCAAGCTCAGCCTAAGTACAAAAGCAAATGCAGGAAGAATCCCGGCTCTTGCCAAGTGTTCCTGACTCTTTTATTATAGTTCCTTTGGGCATCTGTCTCTTCTTTCCTTTCCCATTTCACCAAAATACTTCAGGTATTGGTAATTTCTCAGGTAATTAGTTGCAATCACCTCAGTAATAGTCCTGGCTCCGAAGTCTACTCCCACAAACCATCTTGCATGCCACCACCATTGAAATCTTCACCAATTCTCATGTGGGTTATCAACAGTTTCCTACTGTCTATGATTCCTCAGCCTAACATGCAAGGCTTTCCGTAAGATAAACTCAGCCTGTCTTTGCAAACTAATTTCTGTTTTCTTCTGCATTTTACTAATATTGGTTGAATGTTTACCTTCTGCCAATACTTCCCTGATACTTTCACCCACCTTTTCTTATCTTGTCTCACAACTCACTTTGCAGATGAAATGAAACTCACGTAGCCATTTAGTGGCTGAATCCAAATTCAAACCCAGATCTTGTTCTTCTAAATCCCATGCTCCCTGAACTGAAGTCTGGTCCTGAGGCTCTTCACAGCTGTGCAACAGCCTTTCCAAGCTCTTGGCTTACACGTGGTTTTTCCCTTACTGTTCTCATCCATCTCAGCGCCACCCTACAACACCATCACTCTCATCTAACAAAATCCTTCTCATTCTTTAAAAGGCCCAATTCAGATGTAGATGTTACCATCTCCATGGTGCATTTTCTTTTCTCTTTTTTTGAACAGAATCTCACTCTGTCGCTGAGGCTGGAGTGCAGAGGCATGATCTCAGCTCACTGCAACCTCTACTTCCCAGGCTCAAGTGATTCTTGTGCCTCAGCCTCCTGAGTAGCTGGGATTACAGGCATGTGCTACCACACCCAGCTAATTTTTGTATTTTTGTTAGAGGCAGAGTTTTACCGTGTTGATCAGGTTGGTCTCGAACTCCTGACCTCAAGCGACCTGTTCCTCTCAGCCTCCCAAAGTGCTAGGATTATAGGTGTGAGCCACTGTGCCCAGCCTCCCTGGTGCATTTCTTAATCTTCCCATCTGGAAATGCTCAAATCCTCCTTCACCATATTGCCTGGACCACCCCATCACGCTTATCACTTATTACACCCAGCCTTAGTTATCACACATCTTACCTCCCTCCAGGACATTCTTTCATTGAGAATGAGAATCATATCTTTTGTTATGCCATCCCACTCAGTCCTTCACAGCATGGCTTGAATGGGGTGGATGCTCATCAAGAGTGCAAATAAACAGATTTTGGAGGTTGTCCAATGGTGAGCCTCTATGTTTAAGGCTAGGGAGAAGAAAGCCACTGGAAAGAGAGAAATTAAGTGTCTTAGAGATTGAGAAGGTCTATAGGAAGGTAAGGAAAAGGGGAAATGAGGGAGACTATAGTCTTAGGGAGAAAAAGCAGATTAAACTTCAGGAAGAAGGATAGATTCAACATGATGAGATAAGAACGAATGTCAATGGCCTGCCAATGAAGTGCAAAGTCAGTATATAGGGAATAGTTAGTATCCAGGACCCTGTGTACAATGTCTTATTGGGCACAAGAGAGATGTGGGTCAGGGCAGCCTCCAACAGTTATGATCAGACTGCTAAGTCCCATTAAGGGGGGTTGTCCAAAATCTAAGCACCCCAGGTGGGATTGCTGAGGCTGCTGGCAGAGCCTGTTCTCTGCTATTTATATATGGCTGATGATAATACTCTCCCTAGCTTAACTCGCAGATTGATGGCAAAGATTTTTAAGAATCAAATGAGTGATGGTACTTTGTGAGCTGTATAAAACCATAACAATATTTCAAATATATTGTATAGATGGGTAGACGTGTTTTGAACACACATATACACCTTGGTATTTACATAAGAACAACATCTTGGTGTCCTGTACATTTATATTGCACTAGTAAAGAATGCTAGTATTGGGCCAGGTGCAGTGGCTCATGCCTGTAATCCCAGCCCTTTAGGAGGCCGAGGAGGGTGGATCACCTGAGGTCAGGTGTTCAGGACCAGCGTGGCCAACGTGGTGAAACCATATCTCTTAAAAATACAAAAATTAGCCAGGTGTGGTGGCGGGCACCTGTAATCCCAGCTACTCAGGAGGCTGAGGTAGGAGAATCACTCAAACCCAGGAGGCAGAAGTTGCAGTGAGCTAAGATCGTGTCACTGCAGTCCAGACTGAGCAACAAGAGCAAACTCTGTGTCAAAAAAAAAAAAAAATGCTAATATTATCCCATGTTGTGAAGTTATTTGCTTTACTCATGGTTTTCTTTGCAGCTGCCTCATCCAAAAATACAAGGCAGTCATTTATTTCACATATCAGAGCAAATTAAAATTCAGCCTTTGAGATACGTTGGAGTGTCCCAAAAGCAGAGTCAAGGATCTCTGCTGTGTATAGTAAGGGCACAATAATTTCAGAATCTATGTTTTATGCATTCTCATCATTGCCATTTTTAGCCAATATTAAGATTTTGCATTATCTGTTGAATTTACTTCACATGGGACCTGGTCACCTTCATAGTTATATATTTCCCTGTATATTATTTATCTCCGGCTGTATTAAAAATTGATCTAAAACTTAGGCACTTAAAGCAATAAACATGTGTTATCTCGCTGTTTCTGTGGGTCAGCAATTTGGGAGTGCCCTAGCTGGGTGATTATGGTTCACTGTCTCGTATGAGGAGGCAGTCAGGATGTCAACTGGGTCCTCAGCGATCTGCAGACTGGATGTCTCCATTAGCAGGAGGCCTTAGTACCTCTCTGGCTGATAGCAGGTGGTCTCAGGTCTTTGCTAAGAGAGCCTCTCCATAGGACAACTTGCTTCACACCATGGCAGCTGCCTCCCCCTACAGCAATTGACCCAAAAGAGGGAGCAAAGTGGAAGCCATATTCCCTTGTGTGACCTAGACTTAGAAGTCACAGACCCTGATTCCACAATATCCTAGTGGTTACACAACTTAGCCCTATTCAGACTGGGTTGTGAGGTTGCTCAAGGGCATGAATACCAGGAGGCAAGGATTATTATGGCCATCTTGAAGTCTGGCTGCCACAACTTGGATCATGATTGTAATTCAAACTACTGGGCAACTCATGTCTTCCCAGTTACATCAGCGGTGGTTTATGTTACGTTCATGTTAATAACCCATATTTCAATGGCTCTGATTCCCTCTTGCTTTTGCACAAACTGGGATTTCATGATAAACATCACTTGACTATTTCTAGGAGATCCCAGGAGGCCTTTCACAAACAAGATCTGTCCACTGTGATCAATGGTTTTCGGTTCCTTTCTCTCTTCCCCTGACCATACTCCATGAGGTTTCCTGCAAACACTTGATAGGAAGCTATGCAAAAGCACATCCCTTCCAACTCCAGTGGCCCAGCTGATTCCCTTTCTAGTCAGTGCTTCTGGGTGCTTCTCCTGCCTCTGCCATGAAGTCTACTTCTTATGATGACAGGAACTTGTGGGCTACCAGTTCCAGCAGTCATCAACCAATATTTATTGATTCTCTGACACTGTGCTAGATTATGGGGACACAACTTGGATACGTGGTTTGTTCCCCAAAATTTACAACCCAGAATTCTAGACCACTAAGTTAATGTTACTAATCTAGTGGCCAAATTGAGGGTGTGTGTTGGTCTCCTTACTGAACTGGGTTGTTGCTCCCAAAGGAGTACTTTTGGTATCCAAATATTTCTCAGAGTTCAGTGCTTTCCATCTAAGCCTCTAGCTATTCTTCTCCCAATAAGAATCACATAACAGTCTACGAATGGCTGGGCCAGAAAACAAATTCAAAAGATAGATTCTTGCTCGATTCAGAAGTCCCCTTCCGTCCAACATCTAAGTCTTGGTTTCTGGGCCAACTTTGCTCAGCTTATTATGCCTTTTGGATGACATCCTTCCCAAGAGGGTTCTCCGAACATCAAGTAATAGCCTACCCCAACTTTCTGCTGGACATGCCCAAGCAATTGCATCCAACATCAGTGAAAATCCCATTCCCTGTACAAATCAGCTTGCTTGCAGCATTCTGATTTGAAAAGAGAAAGAGAATAACCATCACGCCATCTCGAAATTTTAAAAATGCTTTAGAGGCCAGGTTCAGTGACTCGCACCTATAATCCCAGCCCTTTGGGAGGCTAAGGCGAGAGGATTGCTTAAACCTAGGAATCTGAGACCAGCTTGGGCACCATAGCAAGACCTTGTCTCTGCAAAATAAATAAATAAATATTAATCATAATAATAAAATTAGCCAGCCACGGTGGCACACACCGATAGTCCCAGCTACTTGGGATGCTAAGGTGGAAAGATCGCTTGAGCCCAGGAGTTTGAGGCTGGCAGTTATGATCATACCAATGCACTCCAGACTGGATGACACAGTGAGACCCCAACTATTTAAAAAATGCTTTAGGGATTTCTAGTTAAACGTAAGATATTGAACACATTTCTTTCAGCTCCCTGCAATACTCCATTAAAATGATGATAAAGGATTTTTAAAAAATAACAGAAATGAAGTCATAGCAAGCATGTACCAACAAGAGAACGGACAATAGCCCGAGAGATGTTGATAATACGTTGGATGCTTAAAAACAGAAGGATAAGTATCAAGTGACTTTGCAGAGAGGAGAAAATTAAAAACTAGGTGCCTGTGGAAGGGGAAATAAACAAGAAGTGAGCCAGTTAGCCCCTCTGAACAATAGAAAACCTGAGAATTGGGGTTGCTGAAAACACAAACCCCAGTTCTAGGTGTTCCAAGGAACACTGAACTCCTGGATCCCTTTGACTCTTCTCCACCTTAAGCACCACAGTGTAGGAAACTGCTCGATTCCCATTAACCCAGAATCCCAAAACATTCTGGACTTGGGAACATCTGGTTGACCCTGCACCATGGCTCAAGAATTTTGATAAAAATAGAGGGATCCAGTGAAAGGCTGCTTACTGAAAACTGACGACCTTTCACACTGTCTTTGTTTTCCTCTACTGGTCAGAACGATATCCTCTTGCCAGTCCAAATAAAAGCATTAAGTTAAGTTGTATTAGAATTAGCATTCTTGGCCTCGAAATTAAAGGAGACATTCTCACTGAATGTATAAAATGACAGAGGAAGCTTTCTGCATGCCATTTACATTTTCAAGTAATACCCTGATTATAACTTAAACTGCTCTGATTATGTCAGTTTGTCTGAGGAAGTCCCCTAGAATCCTCCATCCTCTTCGTATTAGTGATTCTGAGGTCATGATGGGTCAGCAGGAAGAAAAGATCTACCACTCTCCTCTACTCTAAGAAAATTCTAGAAAAGGAAGAATGGGGACCTCGTTCCGTTGTGGAGTTTCACCAAAAAAGGCTTTTAAGAAAAAAAATCTGTGGAACTGTTTCTGAGTCATATGTTAGCTGTGAATGCTTTTAGTGTTGTAGTTTTGCTTTGTTTTGTTTTTTTGCATTCAGAAAATTTGCAGACTAAAATACTTTGGTTGGGAATCAGTCTTTAATTTTCCAAGCAAGTTTCAATATATTCAATATTCTTACTATTTACTATGCTCTATTTAGTATATCCCATTCTATTTTATTCTCTATTCAGTTTTGTAAAATGTAGTATTACAAAGGGGTTTTACGCTGCTGCCATTTGCTACTGTTGTCTGCATTTATTTCTTTAATGATAGAAAATTGAAAAGCTGGCAAAGTAACAAGTTAGCACATAATTTTAAAAGTTTATTTGGAAAAACACTCTTTCAGAAATATTCAGAATGATTTTTTATTAAAACATTATCAGAACACATAGGCCCTCCTAACACACAGAACAATAGCCATGCTGTCATAGAGAAAAAGCATTTCCTCAATAAAATAGACAGTGTCAATTCCCAACCCCAGAGCACATAAACTTGGAAATGACCTTGGCAAGTCTTCTTCAAACTTAACTGGCTTCTTCGGCTTATATTGCTAAAATTCCATAAAAGGAGCAACCAATCACAAAATGAACTTGGAATATTTCATTAACTCTAGTCCAATTGTCTCTACATTAAAAAGCTTAAATAAACTCCACATGGCCAAATTTTAACTTTAAAGTTTTTTAAACAAACCTGATGTTGGAAAGCAATGGAACTGGTACCAAATCTTCATAGAAATTTTGAAATACCATTAAATAGCATCTAAGTTTCAAATATTCTCTTAATTTTACATATCTCTCAACAAGTAGATGAAGCCATTACACATAAACTTGGCAGACATTCAGTTAAAATTTATGTGTTGAAACAGTAAATAACCAAAACACTAAGTCAAGACAACTCGCTTATTTTGCTTAAATGGAAATTCTTCATAGAGAGACATAACTTGGTCTATACTATTCTCAATAGTTACTAAAATAAAACCAAATACCATCTTCAGGCTTATCCAGCCTCTCCCAGTTGAAGTCACTTATACCCTGTGCCCAAAGGTGCAGTTCCATTAAGCTGAGTCAATCTCAGGCAGAGAAGTAAATTGGGAGCCTGATACCAGGCTGCTGGGACCTGCCTGCTGAAAACTTCCAAAGCCCTTGGCGGGCACTCATTAAGATGTTCATCATCATCACTCCCCACTTCATTCCACTCTCTAGTTATACTGAACTATTTGCACTGAATTCTGAGAACACACCATGTTCTCACGCCTTCCATTTTTGGCACGTGCTCTGTCTAAAACACCTCTCCCCCACTTCTTTTCTTGGATAACGCCTCTTCAGTATTTCAGGACTTGGGTTAGCTCTCATAGCTTCAGGGACTTCTTCCCTCACCCTCATCTGCATGCCCAACCTGAGAGAGAATCTTCTACTCTGCTCTTCCCTCTAATGAAACACTGAACTGCAATATGGTCTAGCTAGTAATTACTTGTCTCCCTTTGAAACAGATTTTTAGTCTAGGGGCTCACTCGTTTTTGTATCTTTAGTGACAAGAACAATGTTTAGTGTACAATGACAGCTTAAAAAATGTCTAATGGTCGAATCTGAAAGTTCTTCAGCTGCCAAAGACCCAGGATGAAATGGACTCAGATGAATCCTGGGCCTTAAGGCAAACCTTCTTCCTCCTCCAGCCATATTGTTCCATTCTCCATGGCTCTTCCATATTGGGTTTCCCCGCCCAGTCATTATGCCTGTTTTCCTCTGCAGGTCAGTCTAATGCCTACTTGTGTTGGGTGAATCCTCCTTCCTGTATTTCTCCCTGCTCTCCTGTGGATGTTCTGCTATAGTCTGTCCCCCACTGCCTGACTCCACCAACACATTTAAACTCTCCGTGGATACCAATTCTTGCTGAACCCAAGCCTTACTTTACTGTGCCTTTGGCAAGTGAGAATTGGGCTCTGTTCTAGATTATTCAGGGTCAGGCTACTCCCAGGTCAGTTCCCCCAGTCCCTAGTCCATATAGTGCCAGCTTCTTCCCCTCCTACCGACCAAGAGATGATCAATTCCTTTTACCTTGCATCTTTATCACGAGCTTCCTTCTTGAAGGTAGTATGGGCGATGATGTATCATATTGAACTCGAAGAGGAACAATGAAAGCTCAAAAGTGAAAAGCTGTATAAATGATCGTTGATCTCCTTTGATTCAGATACAAAGTGTGACTACATAGTGAGACTCATTTCATTTTATCCAATATAGCAAGATAAGAAGTTGGTCTCCCTGGGAGTAGTCACTCATTCCACAGATGCGTCTGAGCTAATATGTTAAACATATGAGGGAATTCAGCCTAAAACTTTTATTTTGGGTCACCCAAAAACTTGACTCAAAATAACTGATAGCTATTTTCAGAAATGAAATTCATCTTTAAAATTAAACATATGCCATCATTAAGGATATTCACAATTATGAGCTACAAGCTCTGAAAGCATTTCTACATGGGAAGAGTATTTAGTATTTTGAGTCAAGTTGTTTGACCTAAATAAGTGTGTAACCTCCCTAAGAGATTACTTTGGAAAAGACCCCAGATTATACATTGCAATGTACAAATTCTGGCACATCTGGTTTTTTAAAGAAAAAAACCTCATTATCTCAGATTTCTCTTTTCCTTTTCTTGCTCAAGCAATTTGGAATATCATACAACAAATAAAATAATTTATTTTATTCAAACTCATACTTTGAAATAAATCTATTACAAAAACTCTCTAAATGAATATTTTCCAAGTGTGAAATTTTCAATGCCTAATATTGCATTCAACACCTTTGTATGTGATCTTAGTTGGGACTAATTCGTTTGGAAAAATAAAGCAGGTGCTAATTTCTTTTTCTGCAACAATGGCATCAGCTTTCAAAACACTGAAGCCTTGTCTATAGAAAAAGTCCAATTATTTCTGCTCTTGGAACTCACCTTTGAGTTTCACTTGCTTTACATCAGCCCTTTTGTTCACTTCACTGCTTTAGCTTTAGGGAGGGAGGAGAAGGGAGGTTTCCCTCCACCATTTGTCTGTTGTGATCTTCATACAAATCCCTCAATTGTGGATTTAACAAGGGCTTTTCTCTTTGCCAATAAGAGAATCAAAGAGGGACTCACCATGGCTGGACATGATGGCTCATGCCTATAATCACAGCACTTGGGAAGGCCAAGGTGGAAGGATTGCTTGAGCCTAGGAGTTTGAGACCAGTGTGGGCAACATGCCAAGCCCTTGTCTGTACAAAAAGAGAAAAAAATTAGCCACGCATGGTGGTGCTTGCCTGGAGTCCCAGTTACTGGGGAGTCTGCGGTAAAAGGATCACTTGAACCCAGGAGGCAGAGGTTGCAGTGAGCTGTGATCTTACCACTGTGCTCCAGTGGTTTAAAAAAAAAAAAAAGAGGGCCACACCATAGAAAAGCACTGCTTCTCCCTTACCCTGACCACTTCTGATGCCATTTGCCCAGTGTGGTTCGTATGAATGCCACATCTGCCTCTAAGAGAATGTATAATAGCTGATATGCAAAAACTCAGCAAGATAGCAAATGATTTTTGCAATTGAATGGGTTATCAGATGAAAGAAAATATAAGTATTTGAGGGATGGGGGAGTTTTGAGGTACCTCCCCCAGATTTCTACCTGCCTAGAAACCTTTGTTTTCTGGTCTTAAAGCTGTATCAGTGATGTAATTAGGACTGTGCTTCCCCTCCTGTCAGCCTTTTTTCTTTCCTTTTCTCCTTCAAATCTGCAGTTTTGTTCACTTCTACTTGACTCATCCATTGAAAATTACAGTGAGGACACTTCATCCATGAAGGCGCTAGTCTCCAAGATGTATAAAATCTGGGGAAACTTCTGCCTTTCTCTTCTTCAAGGTTATGACAGGGAGTGAGCTGCCTTCATCCCTCTCCTCTTAAACCACCAATTGCCCCCCACAGAGACATCTCCTTATCAGTTTATTGAGAAAAAGAACAGTTTCCTGTCTTAATCCCATTCTCCATCCCTAAAGCAACTGCTAAATTTTTTAATTATAAATCAAGTATCCACCAGTATTAGTCAACTGTTGCTACATAAGAATCAACCTCAAATCCTGAGTAGTATCAACAGCAAGTATTTATTAGTTCTTGCTCAGCTACTGCGTGGGGTTGCCCTGCTCCATGCCTCTCTCATCCGCCCACACAGACCAACAGGCCAGCCTAGGCATGTTCTTTTCATGGGACAACAAAAATTGAAGAGGGCAAGCCCCACTGCCCAAGCACATTCCAACCCCCTGTTGTGTCACTGGCATCTCGTGGGCCAAAGCAGGTCACAGGACCAAGCCCAAATTCAAGTGGTGCAGAAGTACACTACACCTTTTGTGGGAAGGATTTTGTGTTTATATGACAAAACACAGGCATGGGTGAAGTACTGGGACCAATAATTCATTCTGCTACATCCTCAAATTTCATCAACTTGGAGATACAAATGAAAGCACTTACCAAAATATCCGCTCATCTACATTTCCACAACGCAGTACCTTTCCCACCCAATAGGCAGCCCTCCATCCACTTTCAAGGTTTGTTCTTCCTTCCAGTATGTCAGAGAGAATTTCCCAGAATGAGAGGTGGTTGGTGTTTTCTGCGTTCTTTCATCTCTCCAGGTTGCATCCTATGCCTCCCATGCCTGGAAACAGACAGCCACCCTAAATCTCTTCCGAAGGCCACGTTCCACCTAGCTGGCAATGGTCTCAGATAGTTTCAGAACCTCTATTTGCTTTGTGACCTTTAATTTTCTTCGACTGCACAAGTGACTTGAGGCTCACAAGACTCAGCTAAAGATTTCAGGAAAAGAAAAGAGAAGTGCACACAGAAAGTAAGTGAGAACTGAATACTCATTTTGATTGCTCTCAGAACCCATAGCCCACAGGTCATCCTTATAGGATCCCCAGGATGTGACTTGCCTCTCAGCCTGGCTGCTGGCATTTCTCATGAGATTGGAACTATTCCTGATTATTCCTGGACTCCATAGAGTCTAGGCCAAGAGAGGAGTCCTCTCATCATCGTTCTTCCAAGCGTGTATTTCCTGTTGTAGAAGCTCGCTCTTCAAAGGATGATCGACAGCAGAATAGGCCACACTTTTCAAGAAGGAACAAGCCCTTTGTCCTCAAGGGCTTCTGTTTAAGTAAAAGATTCTGCTACCAAAAATCTTTGAAAATCATCATAGAAGGAATACTCCTCTTAAAAGTTGTACTTATTTCTCCCTTTTTTACATTGCAGTATGGTTTGAAATAATTGTTTTCTAAATTTCTATTTCCCCCAAAGTTTAAAAAAAAAATCTCGTTTCTGTCAGGACCCACTCTCACGATACGAAAAGCAACCTCAGTAATAAACAGTCTCAAATATTCAGTGGCTTACAACCATAAAGGTTAATTTCTAGTTCACATCACATGTCAGGAGTAGGCTGTGTACAGAACTGCAGTATCTTCCTACCTGCCTACATTTCAGAACCTGATTAAAACAGAGTCACTATTAGACATGCAACTGGCATGGCAGAGGATGAAGACAAAGAGCTAAGGCAAGTAATGGCTCTTAAAACTTCTGTGTGGGTGTGGCACAATGTTTGAGTATCCCTTATCTGAAATTCTTGAGAGCAGGTGTATTTCAGATTTTGAATGTCGTTGGATTTTGGACTGTTTTAATATATGTAACCAGCTATCTTGGAAATGGGATCCAAATGTAAACACAAATTTATTTATGTTTCATATACTTCTACACTCATAACCTGTGGTTAATTTTATAAAATATTTTAAATCATTTTCTGCATGCACTAAAGTTTGTGTACATTGAATCGCCGTAAGGCAAAGGTGTCAGGTATGGAATTTTCCACTTGTGATGTCATATCAGCACTCAAAAAGTTTGTGGGTTTGGAGCATTTTGGATTTCAGATTTTCAGATTAGGGTTGCTCAACCTGTATTGCCATTTACACTCATATTTCAATGGCTAAAAGAAATTACATGGCCAAACCTGATGACAGTTGGTAGGGAAATATACTCACCCCACAGGAAGGTGCTTAAAGTCGCACAACCAGACCAAGAAGATGGGGAAATACAAAAACTAAGCAAGGAAACCATCAGTAATGCCATACTTCCTAATTTCTATGTCACTGCCTTGGTGGCCACTCTCCAGCTTCCCAGGTATGAGGGGCCCTTGAAAGTGAAGCGATAGAGTCTTCTTGCTTCCAGCCTAGCACTAGGGCTGGCCTGAGGAGTCATAGCCCTGTGGTGGGCTCGTTTCTGCCCCATGCACTGAGCCCTGGCTGACTCAAAGGGAGAGAATAGCTCTCCAGTCATTGTCCTTCCTGCATCATTTCTTTTTCCTAAGATCCATGAAAGATAGAAAGACTATACATATACATGGTCATACTGAGCAAGAAAGACTGGTGTGAGATTCACCCACATCTCAGAAGAGCAACCAAACTCATGACTCTACAACTGTGCACACCAGGTGAAGAGAGGAAGCAGCGATGGGACTGGTGAGACCAGCTCTGGACTAGACAGTGGCAGCAGTTGGAGGGAGGGGATTAGAGGGACGGGTGCTGCTATG
This sequence comes from Sapajus apella, assembly GCF_009761245.1. Classification (NCBI taxonomy): domain Eukaryota; kingdom Metazoa; phylum Chordata; class Mammalia; order Primates; family Cebidae; genus Sapajus; species Sapajus apella. The sequence goes on along the minus strand of NW_022436970.1, from coordinate 1,768,444 downwards.
TGCTGATACTTCTCTCTGACCACAATGTGCATATCTCTTATAAGATTTCCCCTCCCCACTGCTCTCAGCAGAAAGTTGGGGAGCAGGAGGGCTGGTAAAGGTGGGGCAGGAGAACAGTGATTTGGAATCCCAGTATACAGAATAAGCCATAAGGAGAATAAGAAAGGAAAATGGCATATATATGTTCATTTTTCAAAGGCAGTGCTTTGTCCATCCATCAGCAGTGGTAGTTCCAGGTACATGGAGGACACATGTGACCTAACAGGTGCAATCCTTATACCCTATGCACTGGCATTGCTACAGATCTGCTTAGTCTGTAGCTCAAAACCTGCTACAGTTCAATTTTACTTCTGTCACCTTTAGAAGGTGCTTAGTGGCCTTATTCATCTTCTTCTTGCAGTACATCATAAATCTTTGAGCTTTCTGAGTGGCAGAATCTTATGGCTAATGGTTTTTGTTTTCTCTTAGCTGAATTTAAGATTCCAGATCAATGTTTTTATTGTGAATGATTTGCCTTACTATATTCATTCTCTTCCCAAAGATTCATATGTGTGTGTGTGTGTGTGTGTGTGTGCGCGCGCGTGCGCGTGTGTGCCATATGTTTAATATATGAAAGAGTGAAAGATGTAAAGATGTGTTTGCATGGGTGGACACACACAGAAAAAACCAGAGAAGAGAGATTTCTATAAACAAGATAATCAACATGGTGGTTCTCATTCTTCTACTCATATATCAGTATGTTATTAAGTTATACACACACACACACATATATATATATATAGCTATTTCTCCACCATTGAAGGCCTTTAGGGGAAATGTGAAATATGGCAGTATTAGTAACAGTTTAAATTTAATGTTATATTTTTATGCAAATTGCTATTTACATAACAATATTTTTAATGTAACTATTATGTTCGTCTTTCATTAATTTTTACAGGATAAATTCTCTAAGCAACAAATGCTCAGAAAGATAGTGATGCTGGGATTCCTTTAGTAAGCTCTTTTCTACCCTGAAACATCAGGGTCTGTGTATTTAAAAGTATCCAGTAGATGAAAACATTCTACTGCTCTTTGTAACCTTCATTGCCAACCTCCTGATTGAGTGTTTTGCTTTATGTGAATCTGCTTAAAGGATATTTGCCTTTATCCTTTTCTTATTCTTATTGCATCTTTCAGCTTAAGTGTAAAATCTTCTGGTTTTGCCATTTTTATCCCACAGGACATCACTATGTCTCTTTAATCTTTTGTACTCATCTGATCTAGCTTTCTACTCTGCGTGGCTTTCCCATTTGGGTTTAAGCTGCTTATAGAATTCCTATTTTGGCTAATTAGATTTCATTCTGAAAGCCGAGGAAGGACTAAATATATCACTTTTTGCCCCTCTCTTCCTCCAAAAAAAAAGTTCTATCCCAGATGTAGGCGTCTGGAGCCCAAACAAGTGAGAGTCCAGACACCCATGACATAATACATGTGGTATCAGCTTATGGGATACAATACAAGCTCCTACGCCCCAACCCCTCTTCCTGCCAAATTTCTCCCACCTGCTAAGGCTGTCTGCTGCTTGGAATAACTTTATCTGGAAGGTAAGTTTTTCATTCCACAATAGCAGGTATCAAAATGCACAGACACATGGAAGAGGGAAAATGATTTAAACTTATTGAAATTTAAATTTTCCTAGATATAGGAGAATTTTTTTTCTTTCTTGAGAGGACATTTCTTTAGGAGGTAGATCCTAGGTGCCAAAAATTTAAGAAGATGGAATTTTTCTATGTGCAAGTTTTTCCAGACATACCTTCTCTGGCAAGACTTATCCAGGGATATGTCCTACACAAGTTGTGGCCGTGGGACGTAGATCTAGACAGCTTTAGGCTGTGATCTGGGGAGTACAAGTCAACCTGAAGCTCCCATGGTCCTCTCACTTACTTCATCTTTTCTGGTAGGCAACTTGAACTCAACAAAACTCCATATTTTAATGCCTGGAGCAACATTAAATGGATAGACAAATTATTTTTCAGAATGACCATAATTTTTATTCTCAGCATTTTAACTCATATGGCCCAAGAACAATATGTGGTACAATAATTTACATTATTTTTGAGTGTACAGTTAACTTATTCTATCTATATGTACCTGGAGGCATAACTCCTTAGCAAAAGTGACACCACATTTTTTTTTTTTCTTGAGAGGGAGTGTCACTCTTGTTGCCCATGCTGGAGTGTAATGGAACGATCTTGGCTCACGGTAACCTCCACCTTCTAGGTTCAAGAGATTGCCCTGCCTCAACCTCCCAAGTAGCTGGGATTACAGGCATGTGCCACCACGCCTGGCTAATTTTTGTATTTTTAGTAGAGATGGGGTTCCTCTATGTTGGTCAGGCTGGTCTCAAACTCCTGGCCTCAGGTGATCCACCCGCCTCAGCCTCCCAAAGTGCTGGAATTACAGGTGTGAGCCACCACACCCGGCCAACACCACATTTTAAATGCTTCAGTAAAGGTAACAGTTACAGAATCTATCAAAACATAACTAAGCAGGAAATGACAACAGTAAAAATATCAAAACAAAGCCATTTTACTCATCATCTTCTTTATGGTAGATTGTTGGAGAAAACTACAACAAATCCAGAAAAAAATTAAAACCTACATATTTTTCAGTATTTGTATTCACACTAAAAATACTAAATTTCAATGTTAAATATTAAAATTATTTCATTTCTGAAATGTTTCAAAGTACACACACAATGAATTCTAACCTAATTGATAAGTATTTCAAATTACTAAAGATATATAATCATTCTGATAATTGCCAAAAAGACTCAAGAGAATAACTTTTTTAAAAATATGAAGTATAGAATCAAAAATCTTAAACTTATGCTTATGGATTTTCCAAAGACTTTGAAGAAACACCATTCCTGTTTCCACAGTTGGCCAATTCTTCTGTCTCATCAGTCTTGATTGTATATGTTCCTTTCACATACTTGAATTTGCCCATCATCAGTTATTGTTCCTATATATATAGTCAATCCTTTCTTCCTTGCAGCCTCCTTTACCTTTACAAACATCCTCCACTACATCAGTGTTCGAGACCCAAAGAACAAAATACTGCTGTTACGAAGTGTTTTATGATAATGTTTTATTGGAGCAGCATCTCTTCACTTTTCACTTTTTAAAATAGATAATATGTACACACATTGCAAAATTCAAAACAAAACACATTCCTTAGAAGCATATTTTACTTTTAATCATTTTTATAGTATACTTTGTATGCTTTTTCATTTACTATATTGCTAACATTCATCCATATGGCTGCATGTCACTATAATTCATTTATATAAACTAAAATATATTTCATTCTGTAAATATAACACAGTACATTCAATCACTCTCCTGTTAATGGACAATTGGACTGTTTTCATATTGTTGCTGTTTGAAGAGTGCACCATGTATTTTGATTGTGTATGTGCAAAAGTTGTTCCGGAATATGGCCCCATAAATACCCAGGAGTGTAACTGTTGGATCCTAAAGAATGTAAATGTCCAACTTTAAGAAATAATAGCAAACCTGTTTTCTAAAGTGGTTAAAATGATTTGCACTCCCTTCAATAGTAAATAGAGGATTCAGTGAATCTGTATCTCCTACAATACTTTGTATTCCCAAACTTATCTTTGCCAATAAAAGTGATACAAAATGTTATCTAAGTAAGATGTTGATATTTGCATTTCCCTGATCGTTAATGATGTTGAACATCTTTCCATATATTTAATGAACACGAGTGTTTTCAGTAAAATGGCTGTTCATGTCTTTTGCTCATTTTACTACCAATTCTTTGAAATGTATTATTGATTTGTAGATCTTAGTTACATATTCTTCACATTAAATCCCTATTTGTTTTGTGTATTGCAAATATCTTCATCCAATTTGAACTTGTCTGTTCATTATTACTAAAGTATGTTTAATGAACAAAATTCTTATCTCTAATTTAGAGAAAGTTATTTTTCTTTTATAATCAGTTTCCTGTATTGTCTAACCCATTTCCCATTTAGAGGAAAAATAACAGTGCCACCTGTTACCAGCACTCATTTCTTGGGGCAAACACAAAATAGGTAACAATCTTTCAAGGTCCATTTCCCTGCCTTTCTCTGCTTATCTCTTTTGCCATTTCTAACAAGTTTCAAATTCCCACTATTAGGTGTACTCTGGGCATCTACACTTGTACTTGTTAACTTAGGTACACTATTGCTGAGACCATCCTGTCTTACCTGGTATTTCCTAATAATACCTGACACTATCAGGATACATTCCCCTCTCTCCTCTTGTTCTTCAAGAATGCCATGGCTAATTTTGGCTTTTCATTCTTTCACATAAATTTTAGAAAGGCTGTATTACTTTCCATAAAAAGCCAGCTTAGAACTTTATTGGAACTGCATTGAATCAATGTGGAGAGCATGCCATCTTTGCAGTAATACCCTTCCTATTGATAAACATGATACATCTCTTCATTAATGTAGGTTTCTGTCAATATCTGTCAATGAGAATTTATAATTCCTGTACAAGTCTTGCTCATGTTTCATTAGATTTATTTTTAGAGATGTGATTCTCTCTGACCATACTGCATGTGATACTTGTCTTTAATTTTCTAGTTGTTTGCTGTGCGTTTATAGAACTACAACTGTTTGTATGTTAATCTTGCTAAACTCTCCATTTATTTTCAATAATTTGTAAATTGAGATTTTCTATGTTAGCAATCATTTTTACGCAAACAATTAAAGCTTCACTTGTTAGAATCCTTAAGTTTTTTTTTTTGTTGTTGTTTTTGTTTGCTTTATTTCACTGACTAGGACCTCCATATAAAATGTTGACTAGAAGTAGTGATTGTGGGCATCCTTGTCTCATTTAAAATTTTAAAACTTCATTGCATCCTTAGAATAAACTTCATTTGGTCATGATATGGAAATATTTTTATATATTGCTGAATTCTATTTTCTATTATCTTAAGGATTTTTACAACTTTATTTCTAGGGGTTATTGTTCTGTAATTTTTTTGTTTTGTTCAATCTGTCTTTATCTTATTTGAGTATCAGGATAATTCTTGCTTTATAAAATGAATTGGAAAGTGTCTCTTCCTCTTTTACTTTTTTGTAAAAGTTTGTATATAATTATTGTAATTCTTCCTTAAATATTTGGTAGAATTCTTCAATAAAACCATCTAGGCCTGGAGATTTCTTTGTGGGGAAGTCCTCTAATTACAAATTCAATTTTATTAATAATTATAGGGCTATTCATATTATCTATCTCATACTGGGGGACTTATGGCAGATGCATTCTTTGAAGAATTTTATCTAAGTTTTTAAATTCATGTATATAGAGTTACTCATAATATCTCTTATTATCTCATTTTGATGCCTGCAGGGTCTGTAGTGATATTTCCTCTATAATTTCTGATAATAGTAATTTGTGTTCTCTCTCTCTTTTTTCTTTGTCGTTCATGCTACAGATTTGTCAATTTTATTATTTTAAAAATCCAAGCCTTTCTTTAGTTGATTGTCTCTATGATTTTTTTGTTTTCCATTTCATTGATTTCTGTTCTTATATTTATAATTTTATTTCTTATCATTGTTTTGAATTTATTTTGCTCTTCTTTTTCTAAGCTATTGAGATGGGAACTTAGATTACTAATTTTAGACTCTTTTTCTACTATATGCATTTAGCACTATACATTTTTGTATCAGCACTGCTTTAGCCTTGCCTCACAAATTTTGATATGTCGTCACTTTGTTTCCATTCAGCTCAGTGTATTTTCTAAATTTCTCTGAAGACTTATTCTTTAAATCATGAGTTATTTAGAAGTCTGTTATTTAATTAACCAGTATTTGGAGATTTTTCTGTTATCTTCTGTCATTGTTTTCTAGTTTGGTTCCATTGTGGTCAAAGAACAGTTATGTTACATATGGTGAGGTTTGTTTTATTGCCCAGGATATGGCCTACTTCGGTATGTATTTTATAAGCTTTTGAAAAAAGTATGTATTCTGCTTTTTTTTAGTGGAGTTTCTGTAAATATTTATTAGATCCTGTTGGTTGATGCTGTTGTTGAGTGATTCTATACACTTGATATTTGTCCAGTCCTATCAATTGTTGAGAAAAGTTATTGAATTTTCCAACTATACTTATTGTTGGATTTGTCTATGTCTTCTTTCAGTTGTTGCTTCACATATTTTCCAGCTTCACATATTTTCAGATCTGTCATTTAAGGCATGCACATTCAAGATTGCTATGTCTTCTTGGTGAATTTACCTTTTTATTTCTGTTCATTTTAGTTGCATGTGTCTATTTTATCTGATACTAACATAGCCAACTCCAATCTTCTTTGGATTAATATTTGTATGATATATTATTTTCCATTCTTTTACTTTCAAACCACCTATATCGTTACATTTAAAGTGAGTTTCATGCAGAGAGCTTATTGATCAATTTTATCATTCATTCTTGGCAAATCTATGACTCATAATTGATGTATTTTGACCATTCACATTTAGTGTAATTGATATGTTAGGACTTAAATCTGCCATTTTATGTTTTATTTTCTGTTTGTCCTGTTTTTCATTTCTCTGTGGTTTTTTTTTTTTTTCCTCTCTATGGCTTACAGGGACATTTAAAATTTTTCATTTGATTTATGTACACTGTTTTTGAGTATAGCTCTTTGTACAGTTCTTTTAGTGGTTGCTCTAGGCATTTCATTACATATCATTATAACATTACAATCTACTGTTATTGTTACTTCACCAGGTTATGTCCTTTTACTCTCCCCATTTACAACATGATTGTCTTAAATACTTTCTCTACATACATGTAGAACCACACCAGACATTGTTAAAATTTTTGCCTCAGCTATCAAACATAATTTAGAAAACTTAAGAAAAGGAATGTCTCTTATATTTACCCCCTATTTTTGCTTACTGCGTTTCTCCTTCCATCCTGTGTTCCAAGGTTCATTATTTTCGTTCAGCCTATAGAACTTCTTTTAGTCATTCTTTAAGGGAAACTCTCTTCATTTTCCTTCATCTGATTTCCCCTTCATTCCTAGAAGATATTTTCACTGAATATTGTGTTCAGGGTTAACAACTCTTTTCTTTCAGCATTTGAAATATGTTGTGCTACTTCTGGCTTCCATGGTTTCTGATGAGAAATCTACTAACTCTCTACTAGGTCTCCCTAATATCGCCTAGTAGAGAAGGGATGAGTGTATCATTACTGTCAGGTTGAGGTAGAAATTCAGGCTCCCTACATGATCTCTAGTCAGCACCACCAGAGAAGAAGTCCTCATTACTGTCCAACAGAAATAAAGACCTAGGCTCCCTACTTACTCTCCTCTGACATCATCTCAGCATGAGGACTGGGGTACCTCTTTCAATTTGGCTTTATATAGTTTGAGATCATTTTTATTCCTATCCCTAAAATGCTCTTTTAAAAAATGTTCATATCTATTTAATTATATTTTTATCTGATATTGTTTTCCCCTGATCTGTCAATATTTACATTTTTGTCCATTTATATTTATTATAATTTTAAATTTTTTGAATGTCTCTCTACCTACTTTATTTGTATGAACACATTTACTTTTTCCTGAGACAGGGTCTTGCTCTATCACCTGGGCTAGAGTACAATGGCATGATCACAGCTCACTGCAGCCTTGACCTCTCATGCTCAACGATTCTCCTACCTCAGCCTCTGGATTAGCTGGGTCTACAGGCATGTTCCACCAGGCCTGGCTAACTTTTGTATTTTTTGTAGAGACAGGGTTTCACCATGTTGTCCAGGCTGGTCTCAAACTTTGGAGCTCAAACGATCCGCCCACCCCAGCCTCCCAGCATGCTGGAAACACAGGCATGAGTCACCATGCCCAGCCCACTTAATTTACTACCCATATATTCTTTGTCTTTTCCTAATCCATTCTCTACATTGTTTTTGTAATTGGGTATTTATATGACATTTTCATATACTTCAGTTTCCCTTCAACTCTCATTATGTTTATATTATCCAGATTTTCATACTTTTTAAGATTATGGATATACTATTTTATTTTCTTCTATCTTAGTAATGCTTTAAAGATAATAACACTGATAACAAAAAGCTACCAAAATCTTAAATCACTTTTAATTTATTGCACTTTTTACTTTTTATTTACTTTTTACATTCACTTTTTACTGTATATTTATTGCAGTCCTAAATTTATCTCTTCATTTCCTTAAGTGCTTTATCTAAAACTTTTTTTGATAATGCTCTTTGAGTGGGGATCCTTCTGAGGTCTTATATATGAGAGAATTTTTTCATCTGGACCTCATATTTTAAATGACAGTTTGGCTAGATACAAAATTGTTAAGTTCAAAATTAATTTTCTTAAATATTTTTACTACCACTGTATGTTTTAACTGAGACAGGGATTCATCTATCATCCCAGCTGAAGCACAGGGGCACTATCATGGCTCAATGGCTCACAATGGCTTGGACTGCTCCAGGTTCAAGTGATCCACCCACCTCAACCTTCTGAATAGCTGGGACTACAGGCATGTGCCATCATGCCTGAAAAAAAAATACTATGTCTTACATTGTTTTTCAAAAACTATCAAATCAATCTGATCCTGTTCCTCCGTATGTAATTTGTGTTTTTTGCTTTGTTTTGTTTTGTTTGAGATGGAGTTTCACTCTTGTCACCCATGCTGGAGTGCAATGGTGCGATCTTGGTTCACTGCAACCTCCACCTTGCAGGTTCAAGACCACCTCCCAAGTAGCTGGGATTACAGGTGTGCACTAGCACACCTGGCTAATTTTTGTATTTTTTTTTTTTTTTTTTTTTTTTTTGAGACGGAGTTTCGCTGTTACCCAGGCTGGAGTGCAATGGCGCGATCTCGGCTCACCGCAACCTCCGCCTCCTGGGTTCAGGCAATTCTCCTGCCTCAGCCTCCTGAGTAGCTGGGATTACAGGCACGCGCCACCATGCCCAGCTAATTTTTTGTAGTTTTAGTAGAGACGGGGTTTCACCGTGTTGACCAGGACGGTCTCGATCTCTTGACCTCGTGATCCACCCGCCTCGGCCTCCCAAAGTGCTGGGATTACAGGCTTGAGCCACCGCGAGTACAGGCAGGGTTTCATCATGTTGGCCAGGCCGGTCTCAAACTCCTGACCTCAGACGATTTGCCCACCTCGGCCTCCCAAAGTGCTGGGATTACAGGCATGAGCTACCGCACCCAGCCGTAATCTGTGGCTTTCAGAACTCTGTTTTTCTTTGAAACTACTCAATGGAAATATGTTTCCATGTAGATTTTCTTTATCTATTGTTCCAAGGGCTCTTTCAATTTGAAGTCTTTCATCCTTGCGTTTTAAATTGAGGGAAATGTATTCCTGCCAATGTTTTCTCTTATTACTTCTCCCTTTTATGAGACTCTTATTAGCTAGAATTTATGACCATTAATTTCTTTCCTCTGTGGCTTATTTTTTTAAAAATTTGTAATTTGTTTGTACTTTCCTTCATGCTTCTGAGAATTTCCTCAATCCTTTCTTCCAATTCTAATTCGTTTTTCAGTTGTATTCATTCTATCACTTATCCCATTACAGTTTTATTTCAGCTATCATGTTTTTACCTAATATAGCCTCTTGATTATATTTTTTATTTTTATTTCATACTACTAGTTTCTTTTACTTATGTTTTTTGAATTTTTATTAGGCTAATTTTAAATCACTTGTCTTTCTAACAATGCTGCTTCTGATTCTACTCCAGTGTCTGTTTCCTTTGAAATAGTTGTGCTCCGGATAAGACCTGTTAGTTTGGACTGTGAACTCATCTCCCCATGGGGCATCAGGCAGTGTATATGGAGAGAAGCCAGACTTCAGCCCTTGTCAGAATACTTAGTATGGGGGTAGGGGTGGGATGAATGGGACTTGGGGTAAAAAGTTTTCGGGTGGAGGCCCCAGAAAACCAAAGTTAATCATCTCTTATCCCACAGAACAGCTCTGGTCAAGATTTTACTGTTTGCCCCTCTTGGGATCTATATTAAGAGACATTCCAATGCTGTAAATCCCCAGATCTTCAGATTTTGAAAAAAGGAGGTAGAAAAGGGATCCTAGGCTAGTGAATCTACACCTGTTCTTTTCAGTATCTCACAGGATCAAGACTTTTATGCTGCCCTGCTCTTATTTTTGAGGCATGAGAGTCACTGCAAGTAAAGGTTGGGCATTATCTGTCCCAAAGCAACATTGGGACAAGTAAGAGCAAAACTTCTAAATTCTCTTCCTATGTTAACCTCCCACAGAAGTGCTGTGCTGCCCCTTGTACCAGATAAAAGTCTCCCCCTAAGGACACACACACACACACATACACACACACACACACAACTTCAAAACAGCTAGTATGCTAGTATTACCCCAGGAATTTCTCACAATTTTCTCCATAATTTGGTATTTTTCCTCGATGGCCATGAGGCACCAAGGGTTCCTCTCCTCTTTCCCTTCATCTTGGCTGTGTATTAGAATCACTTGGGGAGATTTTTTAAAATCTCAATGCTCAAATTATACTCCTAGACAAATTAATTTAGAAGTTCTTAGGATAAGACTGAAATACCATTTTTTTTCTTTTCTTTCTTTCTTTTTTTTTTTTTTTTTTTTTTTTTAACAATCCCAAGGTCTTTATTTATTTTACACCTATCATGCTATGAATTCATGGCTAATAGATTCTAGCAGCTCAGGCTCTTTTTATTTTGTTCTCACAAACGGTGCTTCTCTGGGCAGAGCAGGCTGGTCCTTCAGTTGAACCAGACACCTTTCTCTTTGGCTTCCTTCTTTTTCTGATCATTTTCCTCCCTACATTTCAGGAGCTATCTCAGCTCTTGGAGTGCTTAATATGCTCAATATGAACATTACTTCTCTTGGCAAGAATCTTTCTCTTGTTTGTTTACAACAATGCCAACATCACGCTAGGTAACACTGTAGACTCTTCCAGCTTTGCCATGGCAACACTTGTACGGCATTCCTTTTGAACAGTGCCCATTCCCTTGATGTCTACAGTACCGCCTTTCTTGGAGATTAGCACATATGCAGCCAAAGGAACAACCCTATGTTTTCTAAAACACTGTAGACAATACCAAGGGTGCCTCTCCTCTTTCCCTTCATCTTCATCATTTTGACAAATTACTAGAAGATGGAGGTTGTGGTTGAAAGCAAGGCATCATTTTTTTAAAACTTCTCAGGATTTTGCAACGTGCAGCCAGGGTTGAGAACTGCTACTCTAGCTTCTTCAGAAGGTTCTTAGAGGTAGGAACCAGCAGTTGGGCTACTTTCAAATCTTAATAGAAACTGAAACCAAAAATGGCTTCCTATGTCCAAACATAACAGTAGTTTCTATCTCTCCAATCTCCCTCCCTGAAGTCTCCACAGCACTTGGCCTGCCCTCTTGAGATTTTTCTTCTTCTTCCTCTTTTTTTTTTCTTGAGACAGGGTCTTGCTCTGTCTCCCTGGCTGGAGTGCAATGGCGCAATCTTGGCTCACTGCAGCCTCCGCCTCCCGGGTTCTAGCGATTCTCAAGCCTCAGCCTCCCAAGTAGCTGGGATTACAGGGATGTGTCACCACATCTGGCTAATTTCTGTATTTTTAGTAGAGATGAGGTTTCACCATGTTGATCGGGCTGGTCTTAAATTCCTGACCTCAAATGATCTGCCCACCTGGGCCTCCCAAAGTGCTGGAATTACAGGTGTGAGGCACTGTACACGGCCCTGCCCTCTTGAGATGCCTGCCTCCTTTGGTTGCTGAGGCTGTACAAGGCCTTGGCTTTTGTCTAATCTTTTGCACTGTTCCTCTCTCTCCTTTACCATCAACATTCTAAAGTTGGCTGCTTCTCAGTATTCATAATCCATGGTTCCTCTTTCTCTCCAAGAACTCTGCCAGCAAGTACATTTATAAAACCACATCTCCAGCCCAACCACTCTCATGTGTTCTTTCTCTAATACACGTCCATTTGTATGTCATGCTGGTGTCTCCAATTCAATATATCTAAAAAGGAGCTCATAATTTCTGCATAAAACAGCACCCCTTTACAACTTCCTTTATCAATCTAGTTACCATTTTCAGGATCATTTTTGGTTCTTCCTTCAACATTCTATTTTGAACATTCATTTGGACTTTTCTGAGCAATATCGCTTCTATGTAATTAACATCTTTCAAATTCAGATTCTAACAATTTCCTGTCTAGATTATTGAACCAGCCTCTTGCTCAATATCCCTTACTTTGTTACTCCTTACCACAAGGCTTTAATACATGATTGTCAGTTTGGTATAGGATACAATTGCAATCATGTAACTCATAACTTATTGCTCAAAACCTATCACTAAAGTACAAAGCTCCTGGTATCCAATCCCTTCAGTATGACCCAAACTATCTTTCTAACCATGCCTGCACGTATTCCTCAACACTAGATGGGACTTTTTTTCTTTTTGAAATGGAAAGAACATAAATCTGTTTGAATCAGACAGATTTGGTTTCAAATTCCAATCTGCTACTACTAACTTGGATACGTTTCTTAAAAAACATGAGCCTCAGTTTCCACAATTAAAAACATAAAAACAAGTATGTAAAATATTATGTATCAGTAAAAGAAAAAAAGGTAAAAAAAAAAACAATAGCTAATAGAACTGTTTTGTATAAATTACAGTTTCCTGTTTTTTGGTCTTTTTTTGTTTTTTTTTTTTTTTTTTTTTTTTTCACTCTGTCGCCCCAGGCTGCAGGGCAGTGGCACGATCTTGGCTCACTGCAAGCTCCATCTCCTGGGCTCAAATCATTCTCTTGCTTCAGTCTCCCGAGTACCTGGGATTATAGGTGTCTGCCACTACACCCAGCTAATTTTTGTATTTTTAGTAGGGACGGGTTTTATCATGTTGGTCAGGGTGGTTTCAAACTCCTGACCTCAGGTGATCGGCCTGCCTCAGCCTCCCAAAATACTGGGATTACAGGTGTGAGCCACAACACCTGGCCTAAATTATAGTATTGTGCTTTTTGCTAGATCCTAAGCTTCCCTCCTGCACCTGGACTTTGTTGCTGTTGTTTTTGTGCTTTTTTTGTTTTGGTTTCGTTTTTAGCCTTTGTATACACCTGTTTCTCCTGGCTATGTTCTATATCAAGGGTTGACAAACTATAGCCCACAGACCTACTTTGGGCTTAACTCATACATACCCATTCATTTAAGTATTTTCATTAAGTATGCTACAACAGCAGAGATGAATAGTTGTGACAAAGACCATATGGCCTGCAATGCTTAAAAAATTTGCTATCTGGCCCTTTGCAGAAAAAGTTTTCCCACCCCTGCTCTAGCCTCTCTGTCTTTACTCACCCTATATTATCTCCCCAGGTATTATAGGTTTAAAATATGTCCACAAATCCTCCAACAAAATGACCTTCAAAAGTTGGAACCCCCATCCCCTTGAATATAGGCTGGAATTTGTGACTTGCTTACAACAAGTAGGACATGGCAGAGGCGACAGTGTGTGACTTCTTAGACTAGGTCATAAAGGGCATTGTGACTTCCACTTTGCTCTTTTTAGATTACTAATTCTGGAAGAAGCCAACATCCATATCATGAAAATACTCAAGCAGACTGTGGGGAGTCCCACATGTAGAGGAGCTGAGGCCTCCTGCCAACAGCCAGCACCAACTTGCCAGGCATGTGGGAGCCACCTTAGAAGCTGATACTGCAGGCTCAGTTAATCCTTTAGAGGAACTTGCTGACTTGCAGGCCCAGTCCACATCTTGGCTCAAACCTCAGAACAGACCTTAAGGCAGAACTATATGGCTAAGCCACATTCCAAATACCTGCCCCACAGAAACAGTGAGGATAACAAATACGTAATGTTGTTTTAAGCCACTAAGCTTCGGGTTAATTTCTTATACAGTAATTGATAACTAATACATAAGAGAACCTTCATTTACCATCTACTGGCCAAAGACTCAAATATACAACCACAGCCTGGACCTCTCCTATGACCTCAAACCTTCATATATAACTACCTATTCCAGGTCTGTTCCTAGAGAGCTCAAAGGCATCTAAAACCCAACATGGGTGACTTTGGTCTCTTTCCCTAGACAGGATCTTCCTCCAGTATTCTCTATCCCAGTAAATGGCATAATGAGCTTAATCCATAAACTACAACTTTGGCCATCGGTGATACTTCTTTGTCCTTCACACCCTATATTCAATCTATCATCAATTTCAAACATATTAACTAATATGTAGTTTTCAAATCAGGATGTTTCTCTCCAGCAGAACTATAGAGATGCTCTTTCATTGCCTCTGGCATCTGCTAATCATGAGAAGTCTTCTGTAAGAGCATCATTCTTTGAAGGCAATCTATCTTTCCTTCTGATAGCTTTTGATGTTTTCTGAATAACTTTGAGCCTAAACCTGGGTTTGCTTTTATTCATCCTACCTGTGATCTTTACAATCTGAAGACATATCGCTCTTCAACTCTCAAAAAACTCCATCATCTCCCTGAATATTGCCTTTTGACTCTTGTCTCTATTTTCTCGGTAACAGTTAGGGTCCAGTCGGCCACATCAGTTATTTTAATAGACAAAAATTAACCTAAATAGCTGTTCATCAGGTAAAGGGCAAAAAGAGAGCATTGAGGCATGGGAGGAACTGCAGAAGGATGCTACCCCGCTTAGGGTTAAGGGAACAAAAGGATGAGGTGAGAATTACTAAAATTTAGAAACTTGAAGGAGGGGCCCTGCAGAATTGAAATTAACACTTTTGAGCAGAGTCTGCTGGCCTGTTGGTACTTGCGTTTCTGAGGGATGCAATGAGGTTGGTTATACAAGGTTTGGAACAACTGCAAATTGAAATAACTGCTGCTACCAGAATGAATTTCACCAGCAAGACAGGCATTAAACGTCATTTGTAAAGCATTCATCTACTCTCAGAACTCAATATACTGAATCTTCGACATACAACAATGGCTTTGTTTTTGACATGTGTCAGTTTCCCTTTTGCTTTCCAGCTCAGCTATATATTTTACGCATGTCTGTGTATTTATAGCAGATAGAAGTGATTCCCTTCACCAGCTTAGCCATTTTTCAAGAGTTTGTATCCACTTCTCTGCATCTTTATGGTACACTACCCTAACCCAAAACATTATCATTTCTTCCCCAGACTACTAGTACCATCTTCTAACTCATCTACCTGCCTTTGTTCTTACATGTCTACCATCTTTTCTCCACCCTGCAGCAAATGTTTTCTAAACACCAGTCTAAGAACATTGTCTCTTAGATGGGTTTGGTGGCTCAGGCCTGTAATCCCGGCACTTTGGGAGGCCAAGGTGGGTGGATCACCTGAGGTCAGGAGTTCAAGACCAGCCTGGCCAACATGATGAAATCATGTCTCTACTAAAAATACAAAAATTAGCTGGGCATGGTGGCATGGTCCCAGCAACTCAGGAGGTTGAGGCAGGAGAATCACTTGAACCCAGGAGGAAGAGGCTGCAGTGAGCTGAGACCGTGCAACTGCACTGCAGCCTGGATGACAGAGTGAGGTTGTCTTAAATAAATAAATAAATAAATAAAACATTATTTCTCATTTAAGTCCCTTCCCATTGCTATTAGAATAAACATGTTGCATATGTCCAACAAGGCCTTGTGTGTACGACCCAGTGCTATCTTGCATTGTGCTCCTTCTTTTCTGTGTTTTCTGGCCACTCTGGCCTCCTTTGCTATTTTCAAATAGGACAAAGCCTTTGCATGTGCTGATACCCCTGTCTGCATTACTCCTCTTCCCAACTCTGCCCATTTAATCATCACTCATCCTAAAGAAAACAAGTCAAATGTCATTTCTTCCATGAAGCCTTCCTTGCCCTCAAACTAGGTTGGCACTCTATATATATGGTATCTTGGCCCTGGATAGATTTATTTTACACAATGTATCATGGATTATTTGGTAAAGTCTCCTCTCTGGGGCCATAAACTCCAAAAGAAAAGAGGCATAGCATCTATGCTCCTAGCAAGAGTTTCTGCCACACAATAAACATTTAATAGCTCTTTATAGAATGAATAAATGAGCCATATTGAATGTTGATTGAATTTCAACAAGCTTTGCAGAAATCAGACTATAATGATTATCCCTTTCACTGGACTTCTGACACTTGTAATTCATCTGGCATATTTCCTTTCTTTTCTGCCATGGACTTGGTAGTCTCAGTTAACATACTATTGATTAAGGTCAGGGGCCTCTATGTTATTTCTGAATTCCCAGTGCCTAGCACAATGCTGTTGAAATAGTATGCAATCAACACATTTTTATTATTCATGATAATGATTAAGAACTTAATGCCATTATAGTTAATGTAGTAAAATTTTGTGAATTCAATAATGCCCCTAAGTAGTATACAACTTTGAAAGCATGCTCTTCTCAAGTAATTAAATGTTATAATTATCTAACGCATTATTATTCTATATAAAATTTCATAGATATTAGTTCATTATTTCCAGCCCTTTATATTTTAAATTAATGATATAGTAATTTTTAAAAATCAAATCTTTGCTTTACTTTAGCTGAAGACATAAATGTCTTCAGATGGTGCTCAAAATGGTTTAAATTACACGAACATGCAGTGAAATCTTAGAAAGGCTCCAAAGTATTCCCTAAGAATGATACATGAGCCAAGGACATGACATTCATGTTGGAGGATCTTTTTCCCTCTGAACAAGTTTGATAAAATGCCTTATTTTTTCCACTTTGACCTTTAGCACTTAGAAATCATTTGTTTTACAAAAGCCCTGTGGTTCAACATTACGGCAGCCAGAATAGTGACTTCGGTCTTATATTTCAGTTGTGCATGGTTCATGACTTTAGCTTAAGGTAGTGATTTTACATAAAAGTTTTTAGATAGATTTCACTCCTCTGCCTTTGTTGGTTTCTTCTGTACTTCTACAAAGAATAGCTTTGTGGTTTCTAGGCTGGCTTCAAGCACAGTACTATAGCTCCACAACCTTGTCCAACTGTTAGAATCATGCCATTTTATAGCAGCTCCACACTTACATTCACTCACCCAGGTTCTGAGTTTCAGCAATCTTCTTATCTTTGCCATTTTTACAAAAGAAGTTTGTTGTATTTTAGCACCCAAGCACAATAGTATCTTATATCTTACTTTCAGGAAGAGGCTTTCAAATACCTCCTAGTGTTATATTTACGATTCTTTGCCACCAGGTTTTCAGGCTTGTTGCAGCATGATTTACACTGCAGACCTCCCTAAATGTAGTTAACTTTCATTCGTCATCACCATCCAGATATTTTAATTTGGTATATCTGGGAGGCATAATAGCCAATGCTTTGCCAGAGAGCTATAAATATTGGTATGAGTTTCACATTTCCACTTGACAGTAAGAGTGTCTCAATTGATAGTGATCTTAGGACTTCTTGTCAGCATAACAAATACATCAACAGGCCTTGTCATGAATTTTCCAGACATTTGTAGAATCATGAAAGTTTTTTCACATTAAAATGAGAAAATATCACACACAGAAAATATTATTTTTTATAAGATTATTACGTAAAATATAAGATTGTGAATTGTACAGTTGCATACAATATTTATTACATTGGAACTTTGTGCATTTATGAAATCATTTACTACTTATTTATAAATGTACGAAGAAACATTTAGCAGCAATTTTGTTCTTAATTCTTTTGAAGTCTGTTGACTTATGTCTATTTTTCTACAGGATTATTCCATGCTTCTGTCTGGTCCAGCATTTTACTACATATGCACTCTCTTTTCATAGAACTCATGATGTCCATTTGTCAGCCTCAAATATATACAAATTGCTGTCTTAAGCCAGATCAGTGTTTTTGCAAAACACAGACACACAAAAGAATGGTTCTTTTGTGGAAATTGATCTAAATACTTCACAGCTTCTTTCAAGGGTATAAAATTTTGATTAATTCTGGCCCAGAACAATACTTTTCACATCAACTTAGGGCATGATCATACTAATTTTTATAACATCAAGCCCACAGAATGTGTTTTCCAGTGACCACCACTAATGGACATTAGCTGGTATTTTAATATTTTTTCAAGACTTTTCTGTGTATAATGAGAGGAGTCCCATTAAACACAACATTTAAAAATAAGTTAACTCTATATTAGTGAAAAAAATTATTAAAAATAATAAGTGCTATTTCAGTTAAAAAACTTTTTTGAAAGTTTTTTTTTTTAAACAAGAATTAAATTCTATCAAATTCAGCCTGAAATGTGAACACAGAAATAAGAACAGCAGGATTTTCATTGGAAGACGCATCACTGTGATGTTAGTGGCCAAACCAGATGCCAAGAAAGCAGTGCCTCTCTCAAATTCACTTACGCACACATGAGAGTTCAGCCTTCCTTCTTGATGTCATCCAGCTCCTAGAGAAGTTTTGCTAGTATTCCTTCTGAATATATGGGGAAAGAGAGGAAGTTAAGGTCAGTATCACCACCAAGTCCTGAGGCCAGGTGGTTGTCAGCCTTGAAATGATCCTCATCAAAAGCTAGTGGCTTGAATGTCCTCTGTAAAGACTTTGTTTTTTTGTTTTGTTTTTTTGATGGAGTCTTCCTCTGTCACCCAGGCTGGAATGCAGTGGCACAATCTCAGCTAACTGCAACCGCCACCTCCTGGGTTCAAGCAATTGTCCTGCCTTAGCCTCCAAGTTGCTGGGATTACAGGTACCTGCCACCATGCCCGGCTAATTTTTGTATTTTTAGTAGAGATGGGGGTTTCACCATGTTGGCCAGGCTGGTCTCAAACTCCTGGTCTCAAGTGATCCACCTGCCTTGGCCTCCCAAAGTGTTGGGATTACAGGTGTGAGCCAGTGTACCCAGCCTATGAAGCTGTTCTTGACTCTTCTGGATACACTTGGCCACTTTCTTCCTGTATTGCCATTGTACCCCATAGAAACCATTATTAGGACATCTATGACACTTTTTTTCATGTATGTATATACTTGTCTCTTTCCTCTACTGTGCCATAAAGCCTACAATCCCAGGAATTCTATGGCTTTTCTCTCTATCACTCCATACAATGTCTAGTACTCACTCAATGCTCAATATGTTTGTTGACAAAAATATTCTTCTGGATGTGTTCATAGAATGAACATACAGTCTTCAGCGGTGCACTCTGCAAATAACTGTGAAAGGCGAGCCATTGGATTTACCAAACTAGAACCACTCATTTTGAGCCAAAATCTCTGAATCAATATGAGGCAGGGCTGCAAAACTTGAACAACAGTTATCATTCACCCAGCACCTCAAGCCTTCACACTGTAATCACATTAATTAGCTTATCATTGGCAACAAAGAAAGGGTCTGTACTTTTTTTGTTCAAGTTTTTGTCCATAGACAGAAGCTGGTGCCAGATGATTTCAGTGTTTAGTGATTTTAATTTTCTGTGAAATTTGGCTACACAATTTGTGCCTCTCCCAGTTTATGTACTCTGTACTGTCAAATATGATACAGTCAGAAAGCACATCCCTTTATCATTTTCCTCTTACAAAAAGAAAACTGGAAAAAAATATATTGTTTGCTTTTAAGTGGAAAGACATTTCATTTTCCAGATGGATGCTGATACTTCAGAAAATATTAGAGATACCTTGTTGAAATTTTTAGAAGTAATCCTGTTATCATGCATTTTATACTCCTGGTCAAGCTGTCATCACTACAAAAGCATTTCCATAACTACCTACATATGCCCATTTCTTGGAGAAAGAAGAAACAGAGTGATGCTAACTTTTCTGAAGTTTCATACACATTTGAATTTTTATATGTCAAGTCTCAGATTGTCAAAAATTGAAGAATGGAAGTTTGTTCCAGGAACACCAAATGTATATAAAATTCTACCTGTGATGTAATCAAGTTTTTTAACAACCTTAACTACTTCTCCAATCTCTAGGAACTTTTTTCCAACAGGATATAGTATTCACAGACAAGAAATGAAGGCGAGATTGTTTCTAGATAAATTTAGCTGCAGAATAAGGAAAACATGATCTAATAAAGGAAACCTCCAGGTAAATTGAAGATAGTGAATGATATGGGAATTGGAAAACCTATTGCCACAGATTCTTCCTTTAAGTAGAGGTCATGATAAAATACATTTTGATTTATATTTCTAATGAAAATGTGAAACAGAAATCTGCTTTTCCATCCCAACTGGGTTTCCTCCAAATATGCTGCCTTCTCCCTAATGAGTTGGAATAGTGTGCACCATAAAATAGTACAACATATCCTGAAATGCTGACATTTCATTTTTAATTGAAATCAAATATAAATAGCTCCACTGGGGAATAAGAAAGTAAAGCAGGCTTTTGATAGAAATTAATAGGAAAGGGGCAGAAATACTATTCTATGTCATAAAGTAGTCCACTGTGGGAGGCTGCCAGTCCTCTTGCCTGAATCTGAGGTTATCTCCAGGATTACATTCAGTGGAAAGAACACAGCTTATGAAGGTGGAACAAGAAAGCGTATTTGGATGGATATATCAAAGGAAAGAAATGAAAAATACTTCTTTGATTCTATTTTTTAAAATCATAGGAACGTAGAGTTCAAGGAAAACTTGAATTTTACTGCAAAACAATGATAACAAAAAAGAAAGAGTTCATATCATCAACAAGAATATTTAGAGAAATATATCAGAAAATTCATTCTTTGGGAGATAAAATAAACTTACATTACTGGGACTAAAATTCTCTCATCGGTGAGCAACTTTCTTTTAAAAACAGTTTTATAGCAAAACCTATAACAGTGGTACTTTTAAGTAGTTTGGCTGGGCTCAGTGACTCGTGTCTGCAATCCAGCGCTTTGGGAGGCCGAGGCAGGCAGACCACAAGGACAGGAGATCAAGACCACCCTGGCCAACATGGTGAAACCCCATCTCTACTAAAAATACAAAAATTAGCTGGGTGTGGTGGCACACACCTATAGTCCCAGCTACTCAGGAGGCTGAGGCAGGAGAATTGCTTGAACCCAGGAGGCGAAAGTTGCAATGAGCTGAGATGGCACCACTGCACTCCAACCTGGGTGACAGAGCATGACTCTGTCTCAAAAAAAAAAAAAAAAAAAAGAGTTGTAGCTTGAGTAGCAACAGTAACATTAATAACGGTTAACATTTATAAAACTGTATATGGATCATAAAATATTTGTATGATTTTTAATAATTGATACTCCAAACTATTATGAAAATTTCTTCAACTTTCAAAAAACAATACATTATTCTCCAAAGTATCAGACTTTTGATGTGAAAAGTCATTATTTTAATGAAAACATTTATCTCCATGGTCATAATTTCTAGGAACAATCTGTAGGACTTTGTACCAAAAAATAAGTTGGCTTTTTTATAGGAGTCATTCCAAGACATAATATTGAGTGAGGACTGGTACTAGGATGAGTGAAGTTCAGGTGTTTGATACCAAAGAGTTTGTGCATGTTGCAGAGAGGAATTTAAAAAGATAAATGCTGAAATGGTATGACTATTGATACCTACTATACCTGACATAGGGACAAAGTGCTTTTTAGATGGCTATCCCAAGGAGTTGGGTAGTAAATGAAAGGAAGGATGTAAGAACATACTAGAGGGAGAGCTACCTAGAGAAAGAGTTGGTTGGTTTGTTTTCAGAATATAGAAACTTGCACAGGTTGACAAGTGGAGTGAAAGAAAAGAAGGAAAGTTTGAGCTTCAGGAGAAAAAAGAGATAAGCGATGGATACATATGGCTATTCTTCTTCTTTTTTTTTTAATCTGGATTTTTCCACAGCTTCTCCCAGGTGACCTTGGCTGATTTCTTGGGCTAGCTCAGACTTAAGGATTCGTGTTTATTAGAACTGATAAAAATACTCTGTGATAGCCTGGCCAACATGGTGAAACCCTGTCTCTACTAAAAATACAAAAATTAGCCAGGGATGGTGGCACATGCCTGTAGTCCCAGCTACTGGGGAGACTGAGGTGGGAGAATCACTTGAACCCGGAAGGCGGAGGTTGCAATGAGCCAAGATTGCGCCACTGCACTCCAGCTTGGGCAACAGAGTGAGACTTGGTCTCAAAATAATAATAATAATAACGTGATAGGTTTTAAGGCCTGAAGGCCAGATGTTCCCACTCTTCTAGGATACTTGAACGTGCACAGACTTCCTGAGGGCCACCAGGAAGATTTAGGGAGATGCCCAATGAGAGGAAGGCAGTCTTGTGTTCCTTATAATGAGACATTTCTTCGAAATAATTAAACAATCTACCTTGCGATAAAAAACACTGATTCTTCATGGAGGTCTCTTCAAATACAATAATCTGTGAAAATTCTGCCTATAGAATGTTAAGGAAAACCAAGAGTGCCAATTAACTTAAAAATTATATAAAATTAATGATTAATACAATGACTATTCATTAACAAAATACAAAAACCCCTTTATTTCTCACTGTAATACTAAAATTTCACAAAATTAATATCTCATTTACCTGATGAAAGCAATTTAATAAATCCTTTGGATAGTTCTATAAAAATAAGAAATGTATTATCTCAGTCTCAAATTTGCCACAATTGAAGAGAAACTCTCTTTTGAACTGGGAGGTTTCTCTCTAAAGAATTTTCCTCTTCTAATAAAGGATATGGCAATATGCTCTGAATAGATGTTTAAAATCTCTCTCATAAGTTCTGGAAATCTCTCATTGAAACACTCCCAGCTTGACAGTCCTGCAATAACCATTAAATATTAAAAAAAACATTAAAAAGCAACTGCTCAGCTCATGGATTTAGCTGCAAAAACTCCGATTCACACTAATGGGACTCACATAGCTAAATCCCCATGTGCTGTACCAAAAATTTATGCCCAAGGATCCAAGGATCAGGAGCTGTGAAGAGAATTATGGATTCACTTTCAAAAACTTAATCGATCTACTACCAAACAAATGATCATTATTCATGGAATTTCAGTAGCATAATTATTCTAAAAACCAGGATGTCTAAGATTAAACGGCATCCAATTTTGCATTCACGTAAAATTCATTTGTGAAGTAATAAAATTCATACTTCTATTGCAAGATTATTTGAATGTTGTAAAAACATATATAAAGTTAAAAAAAAACTGTGTCTTATTTACAAACATAACCTAAAGCCAAAATCTAATTCTAGATACATTTTCTGTGCATTATTCCTATAGACTCTATGATCATAATGCTTAAGCTTAAGAACTATTTTTGTTGTTCTTGATGTATGTTAAATATAAAACAGAAAAAGAAAGTATAAGTAACTAATAGTGTTATTATTTAAAGTTATGTGGTGATCTTAACTTCTCAAAAGAATTTCTTATAGGAAATTATAGAAATTTTGGCCAGGCATGGTGGCTCATGCCTGTAATCCCAGCATTTTGGGAGGCTGAGGTGGGCAGATCATGAGGTCAGGAGATTGGGACCATCCTGCCCAACATGATGAAACCCCGTCACTACTTAAAATAAAAAATTAGCTGGGCTTGGTGGTGTGTGCCTGTAATTCCAACTACTTAGGAGGCTGAGACAGGAGAATCCCTTGAACCAGGGATTCGGAGATTGCAGTGAGCCGAAAACATGCCACTGGACTCCAGCCTGGCAACAGAGCAAAACACTGTCTCAAAAAACTTTTTTTTTAGAAATTTTGACATAGTGACTACACATGATTATAATCATCCATGTGAACTATCCCAGAAGTTACACGCTATTAAAAAAAAGAAAAAGTGTGTTTAACGGAAAGTATTTCAAACCAAAATTTAGCTTACTCAAATTCCAAACTAAGACAAGTCACTTAAATTTCCAAATTCACAACTTTATTAACTATGAAATGAATTAGATGGACTTGAGAATCTCTTATGGCTGCCAGTCTATGGTCTTCTTTGTAACAACTAATTTGGTTCACATTGTGTATGGTTAGATTTTCCCATTTGCCCCACTCTCATCATCTCCAAAACACACACACACACACACACACACACACACACACACACACACGCACACGAGAAAGAAATTTATAAATCTGATAGAGAACTCTGGTACAAACACATGTATAATATTCTATGAAATTCCTGTTGGTCAATCGAAGTATTTGCCAGAATTGAAAGAAGCCCAGAGAATGAGAAAGAGAGGTAGGTCACACTGTTTTGTGGAAAGGGCACCTGGATGGAAAATCTGGAAACCCACTTTCATCAGCAACCAACTCTATGACTTTGGGAAGATCACTTCCTTTCTCCAAATTGCAATTTCATTCAAAGCAGGATTAGATAAGATGGCTACTAAGTGCATGTACAGCTCTGAAATTGGATGCCTAAAACTAAAATGTCATTATTATGATAAACTAAACAAAGCAGTTACTCTTAAGTCTACATAAAAGAAGAGGGTGTGTGTGTGTGTGTGTGTAATCTTGAAGGATGAGGGCTAAGGATAAAAAGATAGTGAATATGGACCATTTTGGACATTCAATAACTATAAATATATGTATGTATATATGTCAGGCAATACCCTGTAAGTTTAAAGAAGGTATCTTTTTTTTATTACTTAAAAAGAAAAAGATATATTAAAGATTTTCTAATCTTTTTGAGCACTTACTATGCATCAGATGTGAATCTAATAGCACTGCAGATAGTATTTCATTTAGTCCTCACTATGAACTCTGTGAAAATTTGCTATAATTATCCGCATTTTCTAGATGAAAAACTGAAGGCCTGGAGACCTATGTCCCACAGCTAGTGTAACTATATAAAGAGGTATAAGATAGTGCCTGGGTTATGTCCCATGAAGAGTCATAATGTTTTAGAATCAACATTATGGACAACTAAGCTCT
>NW_022436970.1:1691967-1743495 GCF_009761245.1 Sapajus apella | reverse complement strand
TTTTTTTTTTTTTTTTTTTTTGAGACAGAATTTTGCTCTTGTTGCCCAGATTGGAGTGCAATGGCACGATTTCAGCTCACCATACCTCTGCCTCCCAGGTTCAAATGATTCTTCTGCCTCAGCCTCCCAGGTAGCTGGGATTATAGACATGCACAATCACACCGGCTAATTTTGTATTTTTAATACCTGTTGGTCAGGCTGGTCCCCAACTCCCGACCTCAGGTGATTCACCCACCTTGAACTCCCAAAGTGCTGTGATTACAGGCTTGAGCCAGCATGCTGGGCCTGATTTCTTTATTTTTAAAAGCATTTTTGGTATTACTACCAGACCACAATGGCTGATTGTGTATACTATTGGCCCACTCTATCAACAACAATATTTTTTTTTTCAACCATTACAAAAGTGGTATTATAATTTTCTAGGGAAAATCACATTGTTTGGTAGAGAACCCCTGTTCCCAAGCAAGATGGAAGAGCATGGACTGGACTTACCCAGCCACCTACAAAAGCAAAAAAAAAAAACCAAAAAACTGGACAAAATATATGAGATCATAGTTTCACTTTGCTGGGCAATGAACAAAAAAGAATAGTGATCATTAAAAGATAAGAAACAAGCAAAATGAGCCCTATGATTGCCCAGCCTACTAGCTTAAGAGAGTTTCAGGTCTGCAATACAGGAAGATAAAACCTAAGCAAAACCCAGTAGCCCTTCTAAGTTGAGACAGAGTTGAAAGGAAGACCAAAGCAACCTGAGTTCATAGAACAGAGAATCAGGTAAAAAGGACTCCAGAGAACTAAAGTAGAACACTCTTGCATATTTAGCAAAGTACTGATGAGCACATGTAGTGAAACTACCTATGGCCCAGAAATGAACTGTTACTCAGTACTCTCACAAGACCAGGAATAGTGTCTATAACCACCAGCCAGTCTAAAGAAACTTCATAATTTAGAGGATGATGGACAGAGTATACATAAGGGCCTTGAATCGTTAGTCAGAAATATTAACTCTCAATTAAACACAACTTTGGTCCCACTTAACAAATTTTAAAAGTTACATCCTTGTATTAGACCATCTTCACATGGCTGTAACAAACTGCCCAAGACTGGGTAATTTATAAAGGAAAGAGGCTTAATTGACTTACAGTTCAGCACAGCTGGGGAGGCCTCAGGAACCTTACAAGCATGGCAGAAGGTGAAGGGGAAGCAAGGCACCTTCTTCACAAGGTGGCAGGAAGAAGAATGAATGCAGGAGGAACTACCAAACACTGACAAAATGATCAGATCTTGTGAGAACTAACTGTCACAAGAATAGCATGAAGGAAACCATCCCCATTATTCAATTACCTTCACCTGGTCTCTCCCTTGGCACGTGGGGATTATGGGGATTACAATTCAAGATGAGATTTGGGTGGAGACACAAAGCCTAATCATATGAGTTCTCCATAATCAAACTGTTTCCAAATGATGTAACCACACACCAGGTAAGAACAAAAGCTTAAGAAGGTCTACAGGTAAACAATAACATCCAGCACCCAGCTAAGTAAAACTCAAAATGCCTGAAATCTAAACAAACATGATCAGATATGTCAAAAAGCAAGAAAATGTTAACAGATAATTAGGAAAGAAAAAATTAAGCAATTGAAACTGATTCAGAAGAGACATAGATGATATAATTATAATACAAGGACATTAAAACACTTTTTAAAACTATATCCCGTTTCTTCAAAAAGTTAAGCAGAGACATAGAAGGGATATGTATATATTTTCAAAGAACCAAATCAAACTTCTAGATCTGAAAACAGCAATGTCTGAAATTAATAGTAGATTAGACATTGTAAAAGAAAAGATTTAAGGGCTGGGTGCAGTGGCTCATGCCTGTAATCCTAGCCTTTTGGGAGGCTGAGGCAGACAGATCATGAGGTCAGGATTTTCAGGGCAGCCTGGGAGATGGAGACTCCATTCCCCCCCACCAAAAAAAAAGAAAAGAAAAAAAAGAAACACCAATCCTTCTCAAACTTTTCCAAGAAATCAAAGGGTAGGGAATACTTACAAACTCATCTTGGAAGGCCAGAATTACCCTGGTATCAAAGCCAGACAAAGATACTACAAGAAAACCACAGACCAACATCCTTAATGAACATAGATGCAAAAATTGTAAACAAAATGCTAGCAAAATATATTCAACAGCATATCAAAAGAATCACACACTAAGACCAAATGAGATTTATCCCTGGGATGCAAGGATAGCTCAACATATGCAAATCAATTAATGTGATAGCTCACACTAACAGAATGATGAATTTTAAAATCACATGATTGTTATCAATAGATACAAGGTATTTTATGAAACTCAACACTTTTGTAATACAATGAATATTATACCTAAATAATTATACTCTCAAAAAGCTAAGTATAGAAGGAATTGGCCGCAACATAATAAAGGCCATATATGACAAGCCCACAGCTAACATTCTACTCAATGGTGAATAACTGAAACTTTTCCACTAATATTAGGACTAAGAAAGGATGCCAACTCTTGCCAGTTCTATTCAACATAGTACTGGAAGTTCTAGATAGAGCAATTATACAAAAGCAAGAGAAAAAAGGCATCCAAGTTAGAAAGAAAGAAGTAAAATTTTTTCTGGTTGCAGATGATATGATCTTACATGCAGGAGACTCTAAAGAGTACACACACACAGTTAGAATTAATCAATGAATTCACTGAAGTTTCAGGATACAAAAGCAGCATTAAAAAGCCAACTGTGTTTCTGTACAGTAATGAACCACCAAAAAGGAAAACTCAGAATACAATCCCATTTATAATGCCATCTATAACAGCATCAAAAAGAACAAAATAGAAATAAACGTAACCAAGGAAGTGAAAGACTTTATACTGAAAACTACAAAACACTGATGAAAGAAAGTGAAGATGACACAAATAAATCAAAAGATATCCCATGTTCATGGATTGGCAGACAATATTGTTTTAATGTTCATAGTACTCAAAGTGACCTACAGATTCAAAGGAATCCCTATCAAAATTCCAATGGCATTTTCTTTACAAAAATGGAAAAAAGTTATAGAATTCTTATGTAACCACAAAAGATCTCAAATAGCCAAGAAATCTTGAGAAAGAAGAACAAAGTTGGAGGCATCACACTTCCTGATTTCAAAATATATTATAAAGCAACAGTAATTAAAACAGTATGGTACTGGTATAAAAAAATCTATAAGCCAATAGAACAGACAGCATGTAAATAAAGACATGCATATACAGTCAACTGATCTTTAACAAGGGTACCAACAAAATACAGTGGGGAAAGGTCAATCTCTTCAACAAATGATATTGGGAAAACTGTATATACACATGCAAAAGAATGACAATGAACCATTACCTTGCACAGGAAAATCAATTAAAAATTGACTTAAGATTTAAATGCAATTTTTCAGCCCCTGAAATTTTACAAATTCTTAAACTATAAAATTCCTAGAAGAAAACATTGGGAAAAACCTTCACAATATTGGTCTTGGCAATGATTTATTAGATATGACAGCAAAAGCACAAGCAGCTAAAGTAAAAATAGGCAAGTAGAACTACATCAAACTAAAAAGCTTCTGCACAGCTAAGAAAACAACAAAATGGAAAAGGAACCTACAGAATGGTATAAAATGTCTTCAAACCATGTATCTGATTGAAGGTTAATATAAAAAGTATACAGGGAACTCCTGCAATACAATAGCAAGAAAAAGTATTTTTAATGGCAAAAAACTGGATGGACATTTCTCAAAAAGAGACACATAAATGGACAACAGGTATATGAAAGATGCTCAACATGTTGAGCTTGTTGACTAGTCATCAAGAGAATGCAAATGAGATATCACCTCACACCTGCTAGTATGGCTATTAAAAAAAAAAGAAAAGATAAATGCTGGTGAAGATGTGAAGAAATTGGAACTTTTGTGCACTGATGATGGGATTGTAAAATGGTGCAGATGCTATGGAAAACAGTATACAAGCTCCTTAAAAAGTTAAAAATAGAATTATCATATGATCGAGTAATCTCGCTTCTGGTATATATCCAAAAGAATTGGAATCAGGATCTCAAATTGATATCCAATCTCCCATGTTTATTGCAGCATTATTCACATTAGCCAACACATCAAAACAACCTTAATCTCCATCAGTGGATGAACAGATAAAGAGAACGTGATATATATACCGTGGAATATTATTCAATCTAAAAAAAAACAATCTGTCATGTGTGACCACATGGATGAACCTGGAGGACATTATGCTAAGTGAAATAAGCCAACTACAGAAGAACAAATACTTCATGACTGTCCTTACATAAAGTATCCAAAATAGTTACATTCACAAAAGCAGAGAGTAAAATGATGGTTGCCAGGGTCTGGGAGGGAGGGAATTGGGGAATTGACGCTCAATGGGTATAAAGTTTCAGTTATGCGAGATGAACAAGTTCTAAAGAGCTGTTGTACAACATTGGGTTTATGGTTCACAATACTCTATGTGTACTTAAAAACTTCTTTAGGCTAGGCACAGTGGCTCACACCTGTAATCCGCCCGGATCACCTGAGGTCAGGAGTTTCAGGCCAGCCTGGCCAACATGGTGAAACCTCGTCTCTACTAAAAATACAAAAATTAGCCAGGCATAGTGGCATGTGCCTGTAGTCTCAGCTATTTGGGAGGCTGAGGCGGAAGAATCACTTGAACCTGGGAGGCAGAGGTTGCAGTGAGCCTAGATCGTGCCACTGCACTCCAGCCTGGTAACAGAGTAAGACTGTCTCAAAAACAAAAAATGAACAACAAAACAAAAAAAAACTTTTAAGAGGTTAGATTTCGTGTGAAGCTTTATTAATACAATAAAAAGGAAGGAAAACTAAAGACCAATATGCTTCATGAACACAGACATAAAAGTTCTAAACAAAATTTTAGCACATAAATTCAACATTATATAAAATGGACGATATATCATGATCCAGTGGAGTTTACTCCAGGAATTCAGGCCTGGTTTAGCAATTGAAAATCAGTCAATATAATTCACCATATTAAATCCAAAATTTTAAATAAATTCATTTGATGTTGACAAATTCCAACACCTATTCCTAATTAAAACTCCCACCAAACTAAAAATAGAAGAAGACTTCCACAATCTGATAAAGGGTATTGATAGAAAAGTCTATAGCTAACATCATACCTAATAGTGAAAGACCGACAGCTTTTCCTCTAAAATCAGGGAGAAGGTAAAGATGGCCTCACTATTTCTATTCAACATTGCACTTAAGGTTATAGCCAATAAAATAAGGCCAGGAAAGAAATAAAAGCGATCAGGAGTAAAACTGTCTTGCTCTGAAGACATGATTACCTATGAAGCAAATCTGGTAGAATCTTAAAAAAAAATACAAATAAAAAGCAACCAAAAGTAATTAGCTTGAGTTTAGCCAGGTTGCAGGATAAAAAATAACATGCAAAAATTGGTTACTTTTCTATAAACTGAGAACAATTAGAAATTTAAATTTAATAAAGTCTATATGTATAGATACATCTAACAAAAATGTGCAAGAGTTGTGCACTGAAAACTAGAAAACATTGCTGAGAAAAATTAAAGATCTAATTAAATGAAGAGATATAGCCTGCTCATGGATCAAAGACCCTTACTGTTAACATGTAAGTTCTCCCTAAACCTATCTATAGATTCAGCACATTCCCAATGAAAATCTTAGAAGACTTTGAGGAAATTCACCAAATATTTCTAATTTATTATCAAGTCACTAAGATGTTTGACTATAATGTAGACAAATAGATCAAAAGAACAAAGATGGGGATCCAGAAATAGATACACACATAAAACTCACTTTTTTCTGCCAATAACAGATATCTTTAAGCAAAATAATAATAATAATAATAACTTTGATTCATACTTTGGAACATATATAAAAATTAACTCAGAATGGGTCACAGACTTAAGTGGAAAACTTAAATCTACAAAATACCTAGGAGAAAATCTCTGTGACCTTTGATTAGGCGACGATTTCTTGGATACAATACCAAAAGCATGTTCCAAAAAAGAACAAATTAGTACAATGGACTTCATCAAAATTAAAATCTACTGTTCAAAGAACGCAGTTAAAGGAATAAAAAGATAACTGACAGGCTATTACAAAATATTTCCAGATTATATATCTTATAAAAGAACTATGTCCAGAATATATACTGTATTCTTAAAGCTCAAAAAAATTTTAAGAACCCAATTTTAAAAGAGAAAATGATTTGAACAGATCTTTCACCAGAGAAAATATACTGCTGCCAAATAATCATGTGAAAAGATCCTCAACAATATTAGTCAATGAGGACATGCAAATTAAAACCACAATGAAACACTACTACACACCTATTACAATGTTTAAAATAAAAAAATATCCATACCTAATGCTGTCAGTGATGTGGAAAAATTAGAACTCTTACGCTCTACTTATACTGCCAGTGGGAATTTAAAATGGTACAACCACTTTGGAAAACAGTGAGGCAATTTCTTAAGACACATACCTAGCCATATAAACCACTCATTCCACTCCTAGATATGTAACAAAGTGAAAAGAAGGCATATGTTCATACAAAGACTTGTGCACAAATATTCCCAGCAGCTTCGTTCATAATAGTCCAGTGCTGAGTGTGGTGGCTCATGCTTAAAAGCCCAGCACACTGGAAGGCCAAGGAGGGAGGATCACTTGAGACTAGGAGTTCAAGACCAGTCTGGGCAACATCGTGAGACCCTCATCTCTACAAAAAATTTAAAAATTAGCTGGTCACAGTGGTATGTGCTTGGGGGGCTGCGACCAGAGGATTGCTTGAACCCAGGCTGTGGTGAGCTATGATTATGCCACTGCTCTCCAGCTTGGGTGACAGCCTGAATAAGTAAATAAATAATAGCCTCAAATTGGAAACAACCCAAATGACCATTAGCAGGTGAATGGATAAACAAATTGTAGCACACATACAATTAAATATCTATATCCCCATCCAAATCTCATGTTGAATTGTAATTCCTAATGTGATGGGAGAGACCTGGTGGAAAGCGATTAGATTATGTGGCAGATTTCCCACTTTGCTGTTCTTGTGCTAGTTCTCCCAAGATCTGGTTGTTTGGAAGTGTCTAACACTTCCATCTTTGCACTCTCTCTCCTGCTGACCATGTGAAGAAGGTACTTTCTTCCCCTTTGCTTTTCTCCATAATTGTAAGCTTCCTGAGGTCTCCCAGCCATGCAGAACTGTGAGTCAATTAAACATCTTTTCTTTATAAATTACCCAGTCTCACGTAGTTCTTTATAGCAGTGTGCGAATGAACTAACACAGAAAATACTACTCAGCAATAGCAAGGAATGGACTATGGATACCTGAAGCAACATGGATGAATCATAAAATAATTATGCTGAGTTTAAAAAGCCAGACCAAAAGAATAAAACAAAAAGCATACAGTATATGATTCCATATGTATAAAATTCCAAAAAATGCAAACTATTCATGGTGGCAGAAAGCAAGCCTGGGGATTGAAGTGGGAGATGAGGAAGGTGGAAAGCAGGACTGGAAAGGAGGGATAACATAGGGGCATGAGGAAGCTTTTGGGGTGATATGTGCATTTTCTTATTCATGAGCATAAGTATATATCAAAGTATATTAAATTGTACTCTTAAATATATGCAGTTTATTGAATGTCAAATATATTTGACATTTATATGTAATATAGTTACTCAATAGAGCTACTTTTTAAGAATATGAAATAAGGCAGTAAGGGCATGAGCAATGAGATATTACTTAATGGGTACAATGTACACTATTGGGGGTATGGTGACATTGAAACCTAGACTTCAGTACTAAACAATATATCCTTGTATCAAAACTGCACTTGCACCTTCTCAATGTACACAATTTTATAAATAAAACAGCCAAATTGTCACAAAATAAATTATTAGTAGCATGGAGTGTTTCACCTTTTCATTTTTTTTGTTACAACAATACAGTAGGCTACATATCATGATTATTTTTATCATATTATTGTTTTACATTATTATATTATTGTTCTCATGTAATATATGATAAAACTGAGGCTCAGTGCATTACTTTGCCCAGTGTCAGCTAACCTTTGGCAACAAACATCATATGGAATTTCTTAGAAGCAAATAAAATAAAAAATAGATCTCATTTCATTAGGTTGATCCTCAGACATTTCCATTCCTGCTTTCTCACCTTCGCCTTCCACATCCCTAAGCAACTCTCACTCAGTTCAAGAGCCCACATCACTCCCAATTCCCAATCCCCCCAGAAATGTGAGTTAACCCCTCAATCTACCCTGTCCAATGCAGTAGCCTCTAGCCATCTGTGCTGCTAATCAATAGAAATGTGGCTCATCCACACTGAGATGTGGTATAAGATACAGCCCAGTTTCTGCAGCTGTAAATAGCTCATTAATAATTTTTACATTGGCCAGGTGCAGTGGTTCACATCTGCAATCCCAACACTTTGGGAGGCTGAGATGGGTGGATCACCTGAGGTCAGGAGTTCAAGACTTGCCTGGTCAATATGGTGAAACCCCCCGTCTCTACTAAAAATACAAAAAAATTAGCTGGGCGTGGTGGGTTGTGCCTGTAATCCCAGCTACTCAGGAGGCTGAAGCAGAATAGCTTCCGGGAGGCAGAGGTTTCAATGAACCAAGATTGCATCACTGTACTCCAGCCTGGGTAATGGAGCAAGACTCCATCTCAATCAATCAATAAATAATATTTTTATTTTATTTTTTTGTTGAAAAACATTGATTTTTTGTTGAAATTATAATATTTTGTTCAATAACATTCAATAAGATGTTATCAAATTAATTTTACTTGCTTATTTTTACTTTTTCAATGTGATTCCAAGAAAATTTTAAATCATGCATGTGTTTTGTATTATATTTCTGTGGGAAAGCACTGACTTAAATCTGGAAAAGCAATGCTATGCTTTTTGTTATGACAACTTCGGGAAATCATTAGCTTGTGTTATAATCATGGTGCTATATAGCTTTAGTTTTGTAAGAGGGTGGAAGGCTCTAGATAGGGTGCTATGGATTGAATCCTGTGGTAATACTTGAAGAAAAATTGGCCTTGGCAGGGTAGCAGATGGTGATTAGGAAGAAAAAGGTGTGTAACGGATCATGAACTCATAGTAGTGTGGTAGAAAAAAATTTATCCCAACTCGTTAGGATCAGTTTTGTAACTCAAACCAGTTCTTGTGCCTTAAGGTAAAAGCATATTTTGGGGTACAATGCTAGTGTTGTGATTTGTCACACTCCTGTGGCTATTTGTGGCAGTCATGTAAGATGGAGCCAGCCCAGAGTTGTCTGGGCCCAATCAGCTACTTGTCTGTGCAACTATTACCAAATCAAGATTTGGAGCAGCAGCTGCAGCTTTTGACTCTGTGGATTAAAATCTCAATCTCCCCAAAGCCTTGCCTCATGCCAAACTCCTGTACACCATGATGCTCTCTCTTCTGCTCTTATTTCTCAGTCAGCTAGAGTTTTGCCACATTGTTTGAAACTGGTGAGTGTCATTGAACTCTGGAAGCTTTTCTTGGGCCCACTGAGCTAACTCTTCACCATAAGACAGAAAGGGGCATCAGTACCCATTATACTGGCATGATGACTGTGTTCTAGTGCATGGCAGGTAGTGTTCCATTTTCATCATTTATATTAAATCCAGTTCATGTAAAATACTGTTGAAATTGCAAAGCAAAACAAATGTCACAAAAGGCAGAGCCAAGTCTTGCGGTTAAGTTGTGCTCTCCCAGACTCTTCCGTCTGCAATGTCTCGAGCTGCCATGTGAACCACTTCCCTGAGTGTAACCTTTCCATCTTGATGGATATCTTCCTGTTGGAGCTGTTAAGTAGTCAATATATAACATCCCTTTTTATCATCTTCTGAATTTGGAATCAATGGAAAAATAGATCCAGGAGTCAGACAGATGGTGAGAGACTGTGGCTTTTTGATTAGAGTCCCAGAAATCTCCCTAATACTTCACTCATCAATGACAGAAACACTCACCCAGTCACCAACAGAGCTGGGCAGCAAAGGTCTACTCCAAACTGGGTGCAGGAAGAAGAGTTTCTGAGTGACCATGTCCTGTGGCATCCTTCAAAGACCAAGGAGTTCAACAAGGCACTGAGCATGCTCAGAAATGCCTACCAAATTCAAACCAAATTAGCCTGCAGGAGTGAGACATAGGGAAAAGGTGAGTTACCCTGGCATGAGAGCATGAGGCCAGGGAAATGGATATTCCTCCTGACCTCTGCACCTATATAAATGCATTCATCTGCATGTTCATGATGGGTTTTTATAAACACTCAGGATTTGGCATGTAGACCTATATAATGTACTTTTCTGGATCCAAGTTCTATTCATTCATTCATTCCAAAAACATTTGGCCAGTGCCTGTTATAGGTTAGGCACAGGTCTAGGTGCTACCAGGTGAAGAAACAGACAAAAATCCTGCCTTCATGGAGATTATATTTTTAGCAGAGAAGACTAAAAAATAAATAAATAAGCAAATAAGTAAAACATATGGTACTACAGATGGTGAAAAGTGCTATTGAGAAAAAGAAAGCAAACAAGGGGTGAGTGTGGAAGTTGTGATATCAAACAGAGTAAGTAGGGAAGCCTCTCTGGGAAGATAACATTAGAAGAAAGCCCCAACAGAGGTCGGAGAAGGAGCCCTGCAGATATTTGAGAGAAAGTGCGTCAAGTAGAGTAAGCAGCAAGTGCAAAGGACCTGAGGAAGGATGTTTCTTATGCTGGGGAAAATACAGAGTCTAAAGCAGCTGGAACAGAATGAGTGAACCAAGTTCACATTATCATCTATGTCTTCAGGGTTATGACGTGTTCACGTCATGGTACCCCTGCCTTTTTTGTTTCTGTTTTAAAATTCAGACTCAGCAATTTTCCTGCAACACAGATGTGCATAGCTATAACATCCCTCTGTACTACTCACAAGCTATGCACAAGCCATATGCATATTCATTTCAGTAGTTCTGAGCCTTTGCTCAGAGCCTGAAAACTCCTGGTGGGCACAGCATCTCTCTTCATTACACTTCTCTGAATTCATCAGGTACCCAGCAAACGTCATTCAGAAAGCAGATTGTGAGTATGTGTGTGGTGAAGGACACTCTTAGACTATCGCCTCAGGGATTTTCATGAAATACCTGCCCTGTATGAGTTTTCCCAGCAGCAGCAGCTTCATTGAGAATATGTGGCTGACCACTGGCATATTTAGTTCATACTTAGCACAGCCTTCTCTGACCATCTGAGCTTGGACTGCTGTAACAAATGTCTATAGAATGGTTTGGTTTAAACAATAGACATCTTTTTCTCATAGTTCTGGAGGCTGGGAAGTCCAAGATTAAGGTATGGACAGATCTAATGTATAGTAAGAGCCCAGCCCACTTCCTGGTATGCAGGTGGCTTTCTTCTCATTGTATCTTCATGTAGCAGAGAACAGAGAGAAAGAACCTGTGTCTCTTCCTCTTTATATAAGGGCATTAATTCCATTCATGAGTGCGCTACCTTCCTGACCTAGTTACCTCACAAAAGCCCCACTTCCAAATGCCATCACACTGGGGATTGGCTTTCAACACATGAGTTTTGAGGTGATACAAACACTTAGTCCAAAGTACTCACCTTTTTCCAATTTGGCTGCTGGCATTTGTATACATTAATGTCCACACCTCCTACCACCCACTCCACCCCACCATTTATTCATTGGTTTCCCAACTATTTATTGAGGGTGTATTATAGGCTCTCAATGAATCAAATAGGCTCCTGCCCTTGGGAGCTTATATTCAAAAGGATAACACCTTCTTTGAAGGCGGGACGCTGTCTTAGTCACCATTATTCCCACGGCCCATAGCACAGTGCTTTCTTTGCCTAACACGCTCTATAAAAATATGCAAATCTTGAGACAAGTCACAAAGCAGAATTTTGTGGAACCAAAAATAAATGTGCTCATCTCTTTTATTCTTTAAATGGCTCATACAGACTAATTGGAATGGAGAAGCATATTTAACTCAATGCCTTCCTCTAAAACATACTCAAGGTCCATTTATTTCCAAGATGGCATTTTGACCTGTGATAAGTAAAGCCCCATATTGCAAAAAAAAAAAAAAAAAAAGAAAGAAAAAGAAAAAAAAGAAAAAAACAAAACAAAACACTGTGGCAAGATGCTAGATTGGTCTAATTTTCTCCCTGCATTGTAAATCTTTAAAGCTATTGGGAGTGGGAATTTAAGATGGTTGACCATTTAATGTGACTGTTTAATAAATTGCACTGCTAGTAAGCCATAGACCTTAACCCCTCAAAATATCAGTGTGTCAAAATCTTCTATAATGTTATCAAGGATAAGAAAATAAATTCTGAGAATTTTCCTAAAGTGCTTGAATTAATATTATCTTTTGTGGTCTAGGAAATTCTGCTAACAGCCCTGCTGCGTTTCCATTAAGGTTACAGTGAGGCGAAGCGTGTGGCACACAGCTTCCATTTGTAGACCAACGATGAAGGAGACAGATTTGTAGTTTTTATCAGCATTAGTGGGGCAAAGCACATTTGTTCACAGGTGTTAGGACTCACCACTTGAATGAAAAGCTGGGCAGGGAAATCATATTTGTCTAGTGAAAATGTAACTGAAGCATAAACACAGCCCACACCTTTGAGTGTGGCATTATACATTCTGCACTGCTGTTAACTCACATTGAAAAAATCTTGGCATTTTCTTTCCTTGAGTTCATTCCTTAAATTGAATTAGCACATTTTAAATCCTTACGATTATCGTTATTGACGGAATGATAGCATTTTGTATCCACAGCAACCTTTTCATTGTTAATTGAGTGCTGAGAATGGGAGCTGACATAGTTATTCTGATTTTTAAAAACTAGAAAATGGAATGTGTGAACGGTAGCATATGAAGTTTTTCGACAGACCTAGGATGAGGACTCAAGGCATGAAATTCCAAAATCCTTGTTTAGTTCCTTAGGAAACAGCAACTCCTGAGTTTTGTCCTGTTGATTATTTGGCAGGTCCCTTAGGAGACTAAATTTGCTGAGGAAAGGCAGCCTGGAGCAGAGTTAACAGTAGAAATTATCATTTTTTGAATCCACTGGCCTTGTAACATGGGAGAAGTCTCCATTCCACCTCACACACACCTTTTTCTCATAATCTATTGGAAGACTTATCTTAGAATTTGGCATCAAATTCAATTGATCATTTGACCTACTGACTTTTAAGGACAACACATTTTTATTAGATGTTTTGTTAGACACTGTCAGATAATCAAAAATACTTCAACTGGTTTACAGGTTTCTCTAGAAGATGGGAGTATATTCTGATGTGCCATGACTTTTTTTTTTTTTTTTTTTTTTAGAAAAGCATACGAGAAAATACAATACTTGGAAAATAAATAAACTGTGAACTTAAAATTTATCACATCCCCCAACAATGAAGAGATGTGGCGTGAACATGCTCACCTCTGCCCATTGTGCCTACTGTGCTGTGGTATTGCAGAACATATGGCACCTGGTGTCACCCTCTGTTCTCATTCCCCCTTCCCTCTGAGATGTGCAGACCCGATCCTATCAGTGTTTCTAGGGAGGATAATATAATGATATCAAGTTACCAGATTTTTATATGCGAAAAATGAATTAGGTAGCACTTACCTAGCCACGGGAGTACATGCAAACAATATTATTGAGCGAATATTACGGATTAATTTAATATAATCATTACAGTAGATAAATATTCTTCAGCATTTCAATTGTCATCCATCCACCAGAAGACCAAGTATCACCGAACAAATATGATTGTCATCAGGATCAACTCTGATTATTGGTTTATTTTAATCTAGTTTTTCTTGTTATTGTTGCTTCGCCTAGAAAAGTATTTACCCTGCTTAAGTTACAGATGTTACCTGTTGTTTGAAATAAAATTTGTACCTTTATCTGCCCCAAAC
The DNA here is from genome assembly GCF_009761245.1 of Sapajus apella. Classification (NCBI taxonomy): domain Eukaryota; kingdom Metazoa; phylum Chordata; class Mammalia; order Primates; family Cebidae; genus Sapajus; species Sapajus apella. The sequence continues at coordinate 1,729,457 of NW_022436970.1, read as the reverse complement.
TTTGGGTTGACAAAATAATTCCACAGATGAAAACATTGCTGAGTTATGCATCTATATTATTACTTCAACAAATATCTAGCCTATGTCCAGGATAAAATGACAATGGCACTTTGAAAGAAAGCAGATAGCTTCAAATTATGTCTTTGAGTCATGGTTCTGGGCTGTGGGTTTGGCTCAGAGCAGAGAAGAAGCATTTCTATTAATATTCCTACAGTGGAAGAGCAGAAAGGGGCAAGAGAGTAATCATTACATTTTCACACTCTCAAAAGTAATGGGATAAAGATGTTCCCAAATAACTTTAGACCAAATATGTAGACAATGGAAGAAAGTATGTGTCATTTTATTCTCATCTGCTTTCATCTCCTTGGGAAGAAATGTGCCGCTCAAGCATCTACTTATTCAAATAGTAAGTGCTTGAGGGTAATTATAGTTATTGAATCTCATACTGTATTAGGGAATGGAATGGGGAATGACCCTAACTGCAGAAGCATAATCTCATTTTTCATAGCAGTGATTTCAAACTTGAGCATTCATCAGAAGCACCACAAGGACTCATTAAATAGATGGCTGGACCCACCCCAGAGTTTCTGATCAGGAGGTATGGGTGGGACCCAAGGATTTGCATTTCTAATAAGTTCACAGCTGATATTGATACAATTGGTCTGAGAACCACTTTTGGGAACCACTGCTCTTGAAAGCAGCACAGCAAAATTGAAACATATTTTGGAATGCAAAACCTGTTTCAGCTGTGGCTCCACCGCTTCTTAGCTTATTTGCTTCTGTTGCCTCTATTTCCATATGTGGAAAATACGGAGTACTAATATCTGCCTCATCAGATTTTGGAGTATGTGTGAAACTATGTGTGATCGTAGCCTCATCTTTATGTAAATGTATGAAAAATGCATATGCCATTGGTATGATTTCCTTCACCAACTTCAGGACTAATGCAAGTCTATCTCCTTTATGTTTCCAATTAATCATCCCTACCTCCACATGGCCAATGTAGACGGATGTTCAATGTCTGCCTCTTGACACCACCTCCTTCCCCCAAAACGTATATCTCAGGAGTTTACGCAGTTTAAAGAGCCAGCCCACCTTCCAACTCTAGAACAGAGAACCCAAGAGTCTAATCAGCCCACTGACTTTTATTTGTGCCCCTCTACACAATGTAACCATTGAAAATTCAGCTCACACCATCGGATGGAATTTTTCATCCATACAATGCTCTTGCTAAACCAAGTTTTGTTACAGGCCACAGTGGTGCCTCAAACTTAGGATCCAAGATTGCAGCTGTTTCAGTTCACACTCATAGGCTGTCATTTCCCTAAAATGTGCCACTGTACAGGGCAATTGGGTATAAGGGATTTTTTAGTCTAGGCCACATGCTGTGCTCATGCCAGCACCCACTGCTACCCGGCCCAACCTCCAGACCATGTTATGGTGCCAGAGTTACCAGTCTTGACTCCCCCTTTTCTCGAGATGAATGCTCCTGTGGGTCAAGGTGCCCATTCTGCAATCCCAGATGTCAGCAACAGGGCCCCAGTGAGGTGTCCCAGCTGTCCTCACTGTGTCCGTGCTTGTGCATCTGAAATCTTCTAATAAGCTACAAAGGGAAAGGGGCTGGAATCTCAATTGTTTTATTTCAGGATTAGTCCTCGATATTTTATCAGCTTACCTCCCTCAATGGCTTGCCTTTAGCGATTTTGCCAACCATCCCCAATTCTCATTTCACTGGTTCCTACTGGAAAAGTCCCAGCAATCACGAGGCTGTCCCTAATCAGTAGCCATTACAATGACCACCAATGTTCTTATAACTCCACTCTGCTCCCCCAACTGATGACATGGGGCTCCTGCAGTTGAGGATTCTGCTAATCCTTTACAGAAGTTGGTTTTTCAGCTGGACACAGTGGCTCATTCCTGTAATCCCAGCACTTTGGGAGGCCAAGGTACGTGGATCACCTGAGGTCAGGAGTTCCAGACTGGCCTGGCCAACATGGTGAAACCCTGTTTCCACTAAAAATGCAAAATAAATTAGTCAAGAGTGGTGGTGGACACCCGTAATCCCAGCTACTCAGGAGGCTGAGGCAGGAGAATTGCTTGAACTGTGGAGGCAGAGGCTGCAGTGAGCTGAGATGCACCATTACACTCCAGCCTAGGCAACAAGAGTGAAACTCCATCTCAAAAAAAAAAAAGAAGAAGTTGTTTTTTTCATCTATCCATTATTTGAGATGTGGAGGTTTTCCTTGTCCCCTTTCCTAGTGAGATCCAGTCTTGCCACATGCTCAGCCATTTGCTCACCATCCAGAATCCTGGCATTATTTCACCCTTTGAGACTGGGTGGGCAATGCTCTAAAAGCAAAGATCCTCTTTGTCCTCTGTTAAAAGCAGAGCCAGAGCCAGTTCTAAGCAGACCTCTAGCACTCCCTCCTTTCTTAACCCTTCCTTAACTTCCCAACAGAAGGCACAGAAAGGCCCATCTCACCCCCACCAGAGGAAGAAAAAAGAGGAAGACGTGGAAAGGAAGAAAACTTGACCCCACCCAGACCAAAAGCTTCCCAGTGTGTGACCTTGACACATAATGGAGCAATGTCTCCAAGGATTCTGGGGTGGGGATGGGAGCATGGCAGAAAAAGGGAAGAATCTGCTTTTTTAATATAAAAACAAACAAAAAAACCTGATGAAGTGGCAGATTTAAAGCTTTCCCTCAATATTTGTGTGCAGAACCTATATCATCTAGTGCTTGTTAGAAAATCATTGTTGTTAAGATACAGCAAAATAATAATTATCCAGTCATTCAATAAAAGTGTCCAATGCTTGTTCTTTGCAAGGAGTGCTCTATGTGCTACTGGCGGTTATGGGAAGAATGGTGCAAGGAGTCCACCCCACGCATGCTTTGGGTCAAGTAGGGAGCTCCAAAGACACGACATTGATGATGTAATCATCAGTCATGGCAGTTCAAGGTTCTGAATAATGAGCCCCATAGGAGGACTATATAGCTATTCAACCCAGAGCTTGGAGAAACTGTTTTCTCCTCAGGAGGAGTTGTTCCGATGCTGTGCTGTGATCTCCTGGCCTCCTGACAATGAGACATGCTCTCTCTGGTGTTTTCCTCTGGTCACAGGGACAGTAAGCATCTATTCTATATACCGTATGTACTTGTTTCCCCTTAGGGTTGATAGCAGCTCTCTTCTCAATGGGTTAACCAGCAGGAGAGATGCAGCCTGTGGTTATGAAATGGAGTCATGTTTACTATTAGTTTATGACCAGTAGTGAGTAGCTAGTGTCTCCCTATTCCGTCTGTATAACTATTTTAATAATCTCTCAGAAGTATGCACAGAAATATATTCTGGGTTTGATAATTCTATATTTCAGATCATATATGGCACTCTTCAAAATGGAATGAGCTAAATAATAATAATAATAATACCTAACTTAATTCTTTTTTTTTTTTTTTTTTTGAGACAGGGTTTTGCTCTTGTTGCCCAGGCTGGAGTGCAAAGGCACCCTCTTGGCTCACTGTAACCTCCACCTGCTGGGTTCAAGTGATTCTCCTGCCTCAGCCTCCCGAGTAGCTGGGACTACAGGTATGCATCACCACGCTTGGCTAATTTTGTATTTTTGGTAGAGACAGGGTTTCGCCGTGTTGGTCAGGCTGGTGTTGAACTCCCGACCTCAGGTGATCCACCAGCCTCAGCCTCCCAAAGTGCTGGGATTACAGGCATGAGCCACTGCAGGACCTTAATTCTTTAGTAACAATTTATAATTCATACAACTGGTATGAATACATGAGCTCTTTATAACAAGTCTATAAAGCAAATAAAATGGTCTTCATCATTATAGATAAAGAAACCGTAGCTCCAAGAAATTCAGAGGTTTGCCTAGATCTCAGCCAGGGTGACTGATTTCTGATGGACATTTGGCAATATCTGGGGGCATTTTTGGTTGCCTCAACTTGAGGTCACAGAGGGTGGCTACAGGCATTTGGCGGGTAGAAGCCAAGGATGCTGTTCAACATACTGTAATGGCCAGGATAGACTTCCATGTCAAAGAATTTTCCAGCCTGAAATATCAATAGCGCCAAGGTCAAGAAAAGCTTCTCTAGGATCACAAAACTGGTAAAATCCGAACCCAGGTCTATTAGTCTAAATCCAGCACTTTTTCTCTGTCCTCCAATTGTAAAGCTTTCATCTTGAATTGACTCGGGAAGCATTGCCTATTACATTTTGCATTATGCTCATTTTGGTTTCACTTTTTCCTGAGCTCTAGTGAAGGGGTGGAAATTTTTCCTTTAGTAGATGATGAAATGTTGCTATAATATAAAATCATTCCTAGTGATTCTGGAAAACCTTTCAGCATAATTTCCACCTCCTTGCAACTTTATCCAACTCTGTTGTATCAGCAATTACAATTTTTTGGACTACAAAGGGTGATACATGTTACTGTGTTTCCCAATTCTAAGACTGAGATAGACAACATCTAGAACCATGTAGGAGAGATGGGAAGCAGGAATAAATGATTGATTAACGTGTGTGTGTTCTCAATTATTGATGGTAATGGCCCGTGGATGTAATGTGAACTTGCCAACGCTGCTGATAATCCAGAAGTCATTTTTATTGAGATTTGGAATACGAAACATTTTTTAAAAGGAGAGTCATCTATCTAATAATTACTTTAATTTTGAGGTAAGCTACTATAGCAGTTATTTTTAATTCCCTAAATACACATCACTGTGAGGCAGGAGAGGCATCCAAGAATGTGCTAGTCAGTGGGAATGCCAAAAAGATTAAAAATTGGAACAAGATTAGTAAAGGAATGGCTAAAAGCGCTGTGGTACAGACATCTCCTAGCCAAGGGCAGCAGAGTGAAGGGCATGGATACCACAGCCAGACAGCCTGGGTTCTGACCCTGACCCTGAAACTTACTAATGTTATGATCTTGAGCAAATTACTTAATTTCTCTCTGCCTCAGTTTCCTCAACTGTAAAATGGGAGTGTATATAATACCTACCATACAGGCTGGTGCTGAGAAATAAACATATCTTAAAATGTGCCTGGCACATAATAAGTGTGATAGTGCTATATATTTTCTATATTTTGCAGGCATTAACATGAATTTGGCAAACCTATGTATAATGATGTAAAAACATGGCATGACATCCTGTTAAGTGAAAAAAAGAAAAAGGGAAGAAAATCACAGAGCCATAATTATCATACTGGCCCATTGATGTCTTAAAAATCCCTAAGGACTAGGTAGGTGAGTTACAGGTTGCATGGTGAGGAAGAGCTAGAACACTTTTTATTCCATGGGAGAAGTTTACAGTCACTTTCTGGTTTGGGAGTAAGTGAATATTTGTCACGTTGAAGCAGACTTTCTTTTTCTCTCTTTTAAGAGAGAGCCTCACTCTGATACCCAGGCCGGAGTGCAAAGGCACAATCTCAGCTCACTGCAACCTCTGCCTCCCAGGTTCAAGTGATTCTTCTGCATCAGCCTCCGCCACACCCAGCTAATTTTTGCATTTTTAGTAGAGATGGGGTTTTGCCATGTTGACCAGGCTGGTCTCAAACTCCTGACCTCAAGTGATCTGCCCATATTGGCCTCCCAAAGTGCTGGGATTACAGGAGTGAGCCACTGCACCCAGCATGAATGAGACTTTCCTTTACTTTTTTTTTTTTTTTTAATCGACTATGGAATGTAAAATCAGAAGCCCATCTGGGCCTCAGAGAAACGGCATAGAAAGACCTTTTAAGTTCCTCCAAAAGCTACCTCTCCCAAGATCCTTTTGAAGCTGGTCACTTGGAAGAGGTGGGCAGATGGTGCAGGTGTTCAAGGAGCCCTCTGTAAGGACAGGAATCTTACTGGTTACTATATAATACTCCACCGTAGATCATACAATTTATCTACTCAATTGCCCTCCAAATTTAGGTTTCCCAAGTTCTGCTACTATGAGCACAGCTGCTTTGAACATTCTATATGTGTATTTTTGTGGAGACAGCCCTTATTTCTTTTGAATCTGTAACATGGTTAGAACCTGTCTACCGCATTAACATGGCCATGGCTGAGGTCTATTGGCAGGAATATACAGGCATTTCTCTGTATCCGAGGGTGATTGGTTCTGGGTCTTCCTGCAGATACCAGACTCCACAGATGCTCAAGTCCCTGATATAAAATGGCATAGTATCTGCATATAACCACTGCCATCCACCATATACTTTAAATAATCTCCAGATTACTAGTAATACCTAATGCAATGTAAATTCTTTGTAAATACTTGCTGTACTCTATTGCGTAGGAAATAATGGCCAAAAAATAGTCTTATATGTTCAATACAGAATTTTTGTGAATACAGCATTTTTGATCTGTGGCTGGTTGAGTTCACAGATGTGGAACACACAAATATGGACAGTCAACTGCCATCCAATGGTCCCAAAGAGGAATGCCACCAGAGGGTGGAGGAACCTGTCTGGGTGGCAAAGCCTGGAAACCCTGGTCTAGGAGTACATAAGGATGACCACTTCTGGTCTAGGGGTAGCTGAGGTGGGAAGCCCACTGGGACAACCTTCCTTCACCCAGGGGTCGCACACATGAGAATGGACAAAGTGGATAATATTGGAGTCCATGTGTATTGCTCCATGGTCCCTGTGCAGAACACAATGTTAGGCGTTGGAACAGTGAAGCACTCTAGGATAGTACTGGCCCTTTAGAGGTTTACAGCCTAATTGAGGAGCCAGCAGCAATATATAAATCTATACATTACAATAGTTTATATTAGATGCAATGTGTTCATCTCATACATTGCTGGTACGATTGCAAACTGATAAAGCCACTTTGGAAAAACAGTTTGGTGGTGTCTACTAAAATTAAAATGTGCCTGTGACCAAGCAATTCTAGGCATATAATAGGTGTATCCTAGGTAAATGCTCCAAAGAAACAAGTGCTGTATCCACAAAAATACATATATAGAAAGTTCAAGGCAGCCCTACTCATAGTAGCCAAAACTTGGAAAACCTAAACTTTGTGGAAAGTTGAGTAGACAAATTGTTGTATATCTACAATGGAGTATTACACAGCAATCAAAAGAACAGCCTTCTCCTACAGGCAACCACATAGATGAATCGCACAGATAGCATGAGTGACAGAAGCTAGATCCACTTGAATATACACTGGATGATGTTCCAAGTTCAAGAACAGGTGAAACTAATCGGTGGTGACAGAAGTCCAACAGGATGGGTACTGATTATGAAGGAGAGGAAGGAAGTCTTCTGGGTTGTTGGGAATATTTTATATCTTGATCTGCATAGTGGTTACACTGAGGCATATATATGCAAAAACTTAACGAGCTGTACAGTGTTTCACTTTTTATCATACGCATGTTGTACCACAGTTTTTTGTTGGTTTTCGTTTTGAGATAGAGCGTCACTCTGTTGCCCAGACTGGGGCGCACTGACATAATCTTGGCTCACTGCAACTTCCACCTCCAAGGTTAAAGCAATTCTCCTGCCTCAGCCTCCCTAGTAGCTAGGACTACAGGCGCCCGCCACCACACCTAGCTAAGTTTTGTATTTTTAGTAAAGATGGGATTTTGCCACATTGGCCAGGCTGGTATTGAACTCCTGGCCTCAAGTGATCCAACCACTTTGGTTCCCAAAGTGCTGGGATTACAGGCATAAGCCACCGTGCCTGGCCCAGTTTTGTTTTGTTTTTAAAGTTTTTATTTTAAGTAAACAAGTTCAGAGAACTAAGTGATGGGGGAAGGTCAAGAAGTCAGAGTAAACTTCAGACGGAGGGAAGATTGAGTTGTATTTGATGGAAGGCTAGAACCTGTGCAAGGAAACTGCAAGAAGGAAGTTGGACTGTGGAAAGGAATAGGTGAGAATAAATGTATAGTAGCACAGATGCCCAGAAAGCTTGGAAAACCTTGCGTTTTCTCCTCAACATTCATCTTCCCTCCCCACCACTTGAGAAGTCTTGAGCATCGTGTAGGATAGTCTTCACTCAGCTCCAAGGCTGGGCTTTGATAGATTTGAGCCTTAGCAAGATAATTACTTAGGGATGAATGTAGCTAGTCATGACATGATTTGGGTCAAAGTCAAGTGTATTTCTAAAATGGTCCAGTCTAATCTCAGCTGAGGCTTTAGTGTCAAGGTTTGGGGGCACTAACAGCTATCTCCTAGAGGCAAACAAAAAAGTGATTGCTTCCGTTTTTACTGGTAGCCATCTTGGTATCACAAGGGAGTTAGCTTGACATAAAATTGGGCAGAGCTGAGAGAAAAGTAGAGAAATGAAGCTGGAGTGATGGCTCTAAACCTTTTTGGATTTGCAAGACTATCATTTAAGCCAGTTTGAATTGATTTTTCTATTGCTTTGTAACCCTGATGGCTTTTCTGCCAACCTATACACAGCATTTCTTGAATGAGTTTTCTCATTTCCATGGCCATAACCACAGCTCTATTTCAGAATTTCATAAGCAGTAGTTAAGTGAACCACAGTAGCTTTCTAACTGTTCTCTGCCTTCAGTTTCTTCTTACCTTCATTCATCCTCCATGTTGCCTCCAGAATGTTCTTCTCAGGCAAATCTAATCACTGCTGCCATGTGATCATCCTAATGGTTCCATGCATTGTGAATAAAGGCCAATGACACATGTATACCTATGTAACAAACCTGCACGTTCTGCACATTGTATCCCAGAACTTAAAGTATAATAAAAATAAATAAAAAATAGGAAAAAGGCCAATGGATCCAAATTTGCTGAGTTTTAATGCTTTAGTCCTTTGGCCTAAACAAGATCCTTACTCTTTAGCCTTCCTGTCTTCACCAGAGTGAATGCTTCAGCCCAGAACATCCTTCTCTCTATCTGCTTCATGGGAGTATCATTTTTTTTTTCCATATTCAAGTCTAGTCTCATCTCTTCTAGGAAGCCTTTAAGATCCTTCCAGCTGATAGCAATGACTCCTTGCATTATAGAGGCATGACATCGTTTTACCTCTTGATAGCTCTCTATATAGTTTGTCAGGGGTCTGGGTGATTTATTCTTGTCTAGCCCACTCATTAGAGTGTAAAGGCTGGGAGGTTAAGGCCCCAGTTTTTCATCTTGAATGAATTCTTCATTGCCCTTTTGCGTACTGCTTTTCATAGATGAACTGCTCAATGCCATGTGTCCTCAATGTCGTGTGTTCTATGGTTAGCTGACCAGAGCTGAGAGTTCGTTTAGGGAAGGATACGGAAATATAGTTGGAGAAGTTGGAGAAATAAAGGTGGAGGTGGGATTGGAGGGCAGGTTTCAGAGGATTTTAAAAGCTGGGGTAGATATATTAAGTGCAACTATTTTATTGCACTGAGAATAAGCAAAAATTTCTCCATTTTCCAAAATTTATTATTTCTACATTGTTTATTCTTTTTAAACTTTTACCTTGGTTTTTTTTTTTTTTTTTTTGAGACATACTCTTGCTCTGTTACCCAAGCTGGAGTGCAGAGGCATGATCTTGGCTCACTGCAACCTCTGCCTCCTGGGTTCAAGCGATTCTCCAGCCTTGGCCTCTTGAATAGCAGGGATTACAGGCACACACCACTATACCCAGCTAATTTTTTTTTTTTTTTTAGTAAAGACAGGGTTTCACCATGTTGGCCAGGCTGGTCTTGAACTCTTGACCTCAGGTGATCCATCTACCTTAACCATCTCCTTTTCTTTAGGGGGAAGGGAAGGGGAAAGATGGCTCTTGGGTTTGAAATATAATGCAGTTTGAGAAGAAATAGAATGCAAAGATGATTACCTTTCTTTTCTCCTCTCCATTATGATCCCATAATAGGCTTCATGAATACGCTTGCTAGCAAAGCAATGAGGCCCAGTGCATTAGTCTGTTCTCACATTGCTGTAAGAAACTACCTGAGACTGGGTAATTTATGAAGAAAAGAGGTTTAATTAACTCACAGTTCCACAGGCAGTACAGGAAACATGGCTGGGGGGGGGGCATCAGGAAACTTACAATCATGGCAGAAGGTGTAGGGGAAGCAGACACATCTTTATATGGCAGAGCAGGAGAGAGAGCGAGTGAAGGGGGAGGTGCTGCACACTTTTAAACAACCAGATCTCGTGAGAACTCACTCACTATTATGAGAACAGCAAGAAGGAGTCTGCCCCCACGATTCAATCACCTCCCAGCAGGCCCCTTCTCCAACACTAAGGATTACAGTTTGACATGAGATTTGGGTGGGGACACAGAGCCATCTACTTGAGCAGTGTCTATAAACATTTTTTATGATACTCTAATATGCATGTACTATACTGTATACTAAACAACTGAAACAATTAAGAGTATTGCTGATTTAACATTTAAATCAGAAATACTCTTGTTATGATGCATGTTAGTATTTTCTGTTATGCAATTTCACTTCAAACAAACAAAAAGTTAATCCACATCAATTTCATGATCATTGAAGGAATGTGTTCTCAGGCACATCTGATCACTGCTGTCACGTGCATGATTCTAAAGGTTCCATGCATTGTGAAAAAAAAGCTAATGGATCCAAACTTCCTGAGTTTTAACACTTTAATTGACATATGAAAAATTTGACATTAATGCATATATATCCTAATTGCTAGGTTATGATTGTTGAATGCACTAAGTGCTCTTGCCAGTATTTTATATTTAATCTGATATAATAATTTTATGACAGAGCAGTATAGTCTTTTAATAGATGAGAAAAGAGAGGCTTAGAGGTATAGGTCCAAGGTCACACAGCTGCTTATGGTAGAGCTGAGATTTAAACAATTCTGCTTACAGCTCAGTGACATGTGCCATGGCTTTAAGTCACAGCCAATGCAGGGAAGATTTGTATGTGCTGATTTTTTAAAATTTTTTATTCTATTTTTTGAGATGGAGTCTCATTCTGTCATCCAGGTGTAGTGCAGTGGTGCCATCTCAGCTCACTGCAATCTCTGCCTCCCGGTTTCAAGCTATTCTCCAGCGTCAGCCTCCCAAGAAGCTGGGATAATAGGCACATGCCATCACTCCAGGCTAATTTTTATATTTTTAGTAGAGACAGGGTTTCATCATGTTGGCCAGGCTGGTCACGAACTCCTGACCTCAATTGATCTGCCAACCTCGGCCTCTCAAAGTGTTGGGATTATAGGTGTGAGTCACCACACTCGGCCTGCATATGCTTCTTTTTACACTTGCAGCACAGGCAAGGGAGAAGAAGACCACCAAGGTACAGACAAAATGCTCTCTAGTCTACAACTTTATTTCTTCTCTGGATCTCTATTCTGGCCCTAGTCTCCCACTCTGCAAGTCCTCCAAAAAAAAAAAAAAAAAAAAAAAAAAAAGACAAAACCCTTAAAATAGACACCCAGACTGCAACAGAAAAAACAGTTTTATGATTAGGAGGAAACTTCTAGAAGGCTAGTACTAAATTTTGTTCAGTCTTCTTTACCAAAATTCCAGGGACACTCAGAATGAAAGATTGTCAAAATTTTATGTTTTTCCTTTTCCTTTTCCTAAACCCCCAAACCATCTAAAAGCAGGCAAAATCTAAATTCTACCCTGTATGTGTCTAAGTCTAGTAGGAAAGGTTTATTATCTTAAACATCAATCTGTTGTATATGACTTGATTTCCAAAATTGCTTAATTTTCTGGGTCATTCCTGGAAGAATATTTATGCACTATGCAGTATGTTGGGTCTTAAGGATACAAAGACCTGCTCTTCACCTTTAAAAAGAGAACATGCACTGAAAACAGAGAACATAATAAACCAATAATTGTGCACAGTGGGACCCATGCAGAAATAATGGTACAAGGTGTTGAGGAAAGACAAGTGAATTGAATCATAATCCTGCCAAGGCAGAATTTTGAAGTTTCCTACTTTTAGATGTTTTGGGGGCTTGGGGAAAGAAAAGGGAAAAATGCATCTTTGACAATCTTTCATTCTTAGTGTCCATGAAGTTACATTAATTTAAATAAGACTCAAAAGATTTAGTGGCAGCCGCAGAGAAGGCTCTTTCTAATCATAAAACTGTTTTCTCTGTTGCAGTCTGAGTGTTCTATTTTAAGGGTTTTGTCATTTTTTGGAGGACTTGGAGAGTGGGAGAGTAGGGCAGAAATGGAGATCCAGAGAAGAAATGAGGTTGTCAGCCAGAGAGTATTTTGTTTGTACCTGGGTGGTCTCGCCTTCCTTGTGTGTGCTGCAAGTTTAAAGTTCAGCATGTGCTGATTTTCCCTGCAGCTGGCCGTGACCTAAAGCCATGGCACATGTCACTGGGCTGTAAGCAGAAGCACAGTATACCTGTATTTAAATCTCAGCTCTGCCGTATGCAGCTGCATCATCTGGGGCAATTCACTATAACTCCAAGCTTCAGTCTCCTCCTCTGTAAAATGTTAAAATGTCATAATAGTGAAGCAGTACAATGACAGCCGCTTGTATTGTATTAATAATCATGAAGACACTGTCCCCATGGCTTGGTAAAGTAAGGCAATTATCCCACTTATATCTTTAGGGTCTAGAACTTAAGTGACAGGAGTCAGCAGCCTTCGGGAAATCAAACTCACCAATAACATTCATTAACAATGAAATCAAGCTAAAATGAAACCCCGAGAAAAACTGATTTGAAGAAATATAAAAGCTGCGCTCTTCAGGGTAAAGTGTGCATCTTGAGGGTACAGAGTCTTCATTCACGTATTTAACAAACAGTTACTGAATACCTTATGTGTGCCAGGCACACATGTGTGGTGGGTGTAGTGGCCAAGATTTGGAGTGGACAAATCTTCATTTACTCTGGCATCATGGAGTCTGATGAGGGAGACGGGCAATGTAAAAGGAAATGCATTAACATTGAACATTCGGATCCTCGTTGGGCAAAGTGCCTCTAAGCTAATGTTATGGCAGAGAATAATACGATCGAGGGCTTTAGACAGAATAGTTAGGAAGGTCTGTAGGAGGAGGTGATGTTTAAGCTGAGACCAGAAGGATGGATGACATGGAGTTAGCCTTGTGAACAGCGAGGGAAAGAATTAAGAGACCAGCATATGCAAAGGCCCTGGGGTGTGTAGGACTGTGTGTATCATAAATCTGTGGACTTCTTTCACATGAACTGTCTGAAGCTCTCCCCATCCGTCTTGTCAGCTGCCTTTCTGACTCAGACTTACAGTGTGAGTAGGGCTCCAGATTGAGGTCCTAGCTGGTTACACCCATTTGACATATCAACCTAAAAATATGCTGGAACAGTCTTCCCTTTCCACACATCTGTAACAGGCTGTATCTTGCTTACTGTGACTTAGCCATTCAATCAAGACAGACCTTGACATTTATCTCATTCTGATTTTTTTTTTTTTTTTTTGCCTACATTTTTGCCTTGGGTCCTGAGAGAATAGCTGCTGACACAATGTAGATACTCAAAAATTACCGGATGCATCTTTGGATGAATTTCATTAGAGCATCAGAGAGCTACTTGTTGTTGTTTGTGGCTCTATTTGCTTGTTTATTTTAACACAGGTTGGACTTTTGGGGGCTTGGGGAAAGGAAAGGAAAAAATGTATCTTTGACAATCTTTCATTCTTCATGTCCATGAAGTTACATTACATTTGAGAACAAACTGGATCGAATTTGAAGGAGAATGAATGGTATGGCGTTCTGGATTACCAGAGGGCTGCCTGGCTCTGCCGCTCATTAACAACATGACCTTGGACCAGTCATCCCACTTGAGCCCTGACATTCTCAACTACAAATCAAGGCTTTGGTCCAAGTATCCTTCAACATACCATTTTTTTTTTCTATGAATGCATGAGGTATCAATATTTGCCTCTCCTTCCATACTACTGTGAAAGAAGTGTGATCTTTTGGCATTAACTCAGCTCATGCAATAATGATGTCTTACATTTGATAGAAATTTGTCGTTTACAAAGCACCTTGATTTACACTATCTCATTTGATTTTAACAAGTCATGTAAGGTATTTAAGATAGCTATACTTTTTTTTTTTTACATCTGACATAATGTGAAACTTGCCCAAGGTCACAAAGAGATAGAAAAGAGAATGAATGACACACTTGTCTGTACTGCCCTGATTATAGGTGGCACAATGAATCAGACAGGGTCTCTATCATGTGGGAGTGAAGCAAATTTTTTTTTAGTTTACCCCCTAGAATAGTAGTCACTACTTTAGAAAAAAAAACTTTTTTTTTTTCTTTGAGACAGAGTCTTACTGTGTCACTGAGGCTGGAGCACAGTGGCATGATCTTGGCTCATTGAAAACTCCACCTCCTGGGTTCAAGTAGTTCCCTTCCTCAGCCTCCTGAGTAGCTTGGATTATGGGCACCCACCACCACACCTGGCTAATTTTTATACTTTTAGTAGAGACAGGGTTTCACCATCTTGGCCAGGCTGGTCTTGAACTCCTGACCTCGTGATCCACCCACCTTGGCCTCCAAAAGTACTGAGATTACAGACATGAGCCATTGCACGCGGCCTAGAAAAAATGTTAATGACAGTTTTGACAATGTTGCAATTTAAAGAATCTTTTTTTGAGTTAAGTTCTTTAGCAGTAAGGATCAAGAAGTACTTAGGTTAGCTCACCTGGGGAAGGGGAACATTACAGGCATGAGCAATCTCATGGGCAGGGGCTACTGCATTCCTCCTAGTAATTGGGAAAGAATATCTAGGCATTTCTTCCTAGGACTTAATTGTTTGTCTTCTGTTCTTGGAACTCCCAAGACCATTCTCTCTTATCTGAAGACCAGCTTCCTCTGCTTACTCATGGTTCTTCTTTCCCTATAACCATGGCTCTCACATGGCTTAGCTTGCTGGGACCAGGTCTGGCCAGCTGACAAGATGTGTCCGATCCATCATTCACCATAGTCCATGGTCAATCTCTTCCTGTTTTTGCTCCTGGAGCCCAATCTGCTTGGGCTGGTCTGGCTGGGGCAAGATGGAGTCATGTGACACCCCAAACAAGTTCTACCTTGCTATGAACTGGATTTTTACATCCCCTCCAAAATTCAGTTGAAACCCTAATTCTCAATGTACTAATATTAGGATATGGGGTCTTTGGTAGATAACTAGTGTTAGCGGAGATCATGAAGGTGGAGCCTCCATGATGGCATTAGTATTCTCACAAGAAGAGGAAGACAGATCAAAGCTCTTTCTCCACCATGTGATAATTCAGTGAGAAGGTAGTCATTTGCAAGCTGGGAAGAGAGCCCTCTCTAGAACTTGACCATGGACACCCTGATGTCAGACTTTGTAGCCTCCAGGGGTGTGAAAAACAAATGTCTGCTGTTAAAGTCATCCAGTCTGTGGTATTTGGGCCAGCCTGAGTTGACTAAGACATACCTCTATATCAGGATTTATGAACAGGTTCCTAGGCAAGGGAGTCTGCAAACTGAAGAGGCACCCCAAAGTACCTACTACCCCTCCTTTTTAATTTAGGTTTCACAGGATCCTCTTGGTTCTCCTTTTCTTAGGAGCCTCCAGTCTTCTAAGTATAACTGGAAAGTACTTAGCTCTGACAAGAAAAAAAAAAAAAAAAGAAAAAGAAAGAAGACAGAACACCTACATTTGTCCCTGAAATTAAAAATACAAGTGATAGTTCCATGGTTTTCTGATTGTACGGTCAAAAAATAAACAAGCAACTAGACTAGCAATCGGATACCTTTAGATCCCAAGCCTCATCCTATCACTGGTTTCTGGATAGATCATTTATTGTTCTTGAAATTCAGTGGAATGAGGAGTCATAAAAACCTAAAAGCTAGAAGGGGCTTTATTGGATTATCTAATCTGACCTCTGGATTTTACAGCAAAAGACATTGACATTGGGCCTTAGGTCACAGAATGATTGGAGGTAGAGCCAGTGGAATATTTCTCCTAACCCAACGTTTGTGATCTTTTCATTACATCATCTAAGCAGAGCCTGCAGGGGTTAACTCTGAGAATTGGGGATAATGCTTGTGATAATGCAGCATTAAGTAGTGTCTAAATGTAAAATATTAAGATGAGAGAACATGGAATGAGGATGGAAGACAGGAATCTTCTCAATGTGTGAATGTATAGGAAACAACCAATAAATGTCCTAGTTCTTGTTCTGTAAAAACTTACGTGTAAATAAAAGATTCCTGAAATTGATCTGAACTCTTATTGCCACAAACTTTTATCAGAAAATGGAGATTAGGATGTTCCCTCTGCTAGATGGCATAAGAACATGGTTGAATGTGGACTGTGATCACAGATTGTCTGGTTTCAAAGGTGGGCTCTGTCACTCAGTATAGTTGTGTGACTTAGCCAAGTTTGTACCACTTACTAAACTTCTGCCCTGGGTCAAGCTACTCAATTTTACTTGCTTCTATTTCCCAATATACAAAAGAGGGTAGTAACACATACTCCATAGGGTTATTCTTAGGCTTAAAGTAGCCAATATTTGTGAAATTCTGAGAACAGTGTTTGGCATATAGTAAACACACTATATGTGTTACCTGTCATTATTATTACTTGCTTTTCTGTTGCAAGGAATAAAAGCTATTCTTTTAGAGTAGGGAACTTTCCATTTAAAATTCCATTGGCTATGTTAGTGGTATCAGTTGATTTAGCAACAAATTAAGAGATGGAAAGGAATTATTTCTTTCCTGCTGGCTTCATCTTTATCTGTATCCACTACAAAATTCGTAAAGTGGGCATTGCTATTTGCTTTTCACAGACCAGAAAACAGGCTAGAGAAGGTAACTGCTTGGCCAGAAACGGAAGTTGAGTCAGTCACGGTTTATGGTACAAACTACATTTGAGTCTACAAAGCAATAGATGAAGGTCTTCTCCAAGGGAAGACCTTCTGGACTTAGTTTTCACACTTCCAGGGACTTATAAAAAGATAGGGTGGGGAGAGATCCCATATCCCTCTTCCAGCCTAGGACCAACTTGGCTCAGAGGCCTTTTCCCATGCCACCTAAGGCTCCTTGAGAAATCCGGCTCCACAAAGTGGGGAAACTCAGGCTCGGGCTTGCTGAGAGCGAGGCCAGCCCGGTCTTCCACGAGCCTTTCTCAGGGAGACCTGGGGAGATCTCACTTTCCTGCGGAAGTCTGTGGAGTTTAATTTGTAAATTTATGTCGAAACTACACTTCTGTGTCAAAGAGCAAGGACGGCCAAAAAGCGGAAACACCAAGAAGAGCGCAGGCAAATGGGGCCTGCGAACGACCTCGGCCTCGGGAACTCCCGCAGTGCCGCCCCCCGCGCGACGCCCACCGGAGCCCGGCCACCCGCCTCCGCTCCCGGAGGAGGCGTGGTCGACGCGCGCCGCCATCTTGGGCGCCTCTCTAGGCGCTCTGTTTACCACTCTATGGTCGCCCGCTCCCGCCCCGCCCCTTCCCAGTCATTGTCTGGAGGAGCAGCCGCGGCCGCAGCGCCTTCTCTTTATAAGCCCGCAGTTCCCGGATGTGAATGGATTACAATGTATCTTTCAGGGAAACCTATTATTATCAATGTGACTCCACGGGGGAGTCAATGGTGATGATGATGATGAGGAGGATGATGATGATGAGACACCTCTAAACTTGGAACAAGTTTAAGACTTTATGAGAGGAGAAGAAAAAAAACCACCACCAAGATTTGTTTGAGGAAAAATTATAACTATCCTGTTGATTTTTTTTTTTATAAACAATAAGAAAAGTTGTTGGATTTTTTTTTTAATGATTTCTTTCTTGGGGGAGGGAATTTTGTTGCAGTTTTATGGTGGAAAATGCAAAAACCAGAGCCAGGTGCATAATCTTGTTATCTGTGGATATCCCTGGAGCAGGACTGAGTACCAGTTAAAATACTTTTTGGGGATACACATGTGAGATACTAAGTACTTGCAGAAGATTTTTGTCTCTCTTTTTAAAGTCTCTTTCCTTGGAATATTGTGAGAATATTTGTGGCCATTTAAGGTAACGTTTCAATTTGCCGTCAGAGTAAACTGTTTGTAATTGAATTTAATTTTCAAAATGTCGATCCCGATGTTTTATTAAAACAAAAGGAACAACCTATTAAATAATTGCCAGTGGGAAAAAGTGTGTGCATGCATTTTGCGTATGTACCCGCACATCTAGCAATACCAGGGTTTGTAGAATGTGTTTTTGTTTTTGTTTTTAAACACACGTTAAAATAGCGTATGTTGCATATCTGGTTAAAGCACGCTTGTTATTACGAAACGATAGAATTATGAAGCTTAATTTTTTATTTTAAAAAGTGATGTGAAAAAGTATGTTTTAAGAGCATGCAGGGCCTATAATGGTAAATGTTGAATTAAAAACTTACAGTGCTGGCGAACAGGGACTTAGCGTGCCTAGGAACTCAAGTGCAAAAACAAAACAACATCCACCCCCAAAAATTGCCCTTTTTTTTTTTTTTTTCGAAGTTTGCAGCTATACTATTCTGTGACTTAAAAGGGAGGGGAAAGAAAGTATGCAATTCAGATTTCGCCCCCATCGCAAAACTACCGAAACGAAAATCTCCCCAGCAAAATATGGCTTGATTTACAGGCGAAAAAGAAAAATATTGTTCCTCTTGGCAAAGTCTTTTTGCATCACGTGTATTTGCAGCCTAGTATAAACTTGCTTTGCCGTGTGTGGATGTGTGAGTGAGAGGGAACGCGAGTAAGAGAAAGAAGTGAGGGGATGTAAACTCGAATAAATTTCAAAGTGCCTCCGAGGGATGCAACGGGCAAAAACTGAACTGTTCAGGCTTCAGATTGTAACTGACGATCTGAGGAAAAATGAGGTGCTCGATGAATTTTCGTTTGTATTTTTTGGCGAGGCGGGGGAGGTGTTGAGATTTTTTTTTTTTCCCTCGGGGTGGGTGCGAGGGGGGATGCATCCCAGCCAGCCCGACCCGGAGCGAGCCGCGTCTCCCCGCCGGAGCCCCCCCACCCATTTCTTTGCTGAACTTGCAATTCCGTGCGCCTCGGCGTGTTTCCCCCTCCCCCCTTCCCTCCGTCCCCTCCCCTCCCCGGAGAAGAGAGTTGGTGTTAAGAGTCAGGGATCTTGGCTGTGTGTCTGCGGATCTGTAGTGGCGGCGGCGGCGGCGGCGGCGGCGGCGGGGAGGCAGCAGGCGCGGGAGCGGGCGCAGGAGCAGGCGGCGGCGGTGGCGGCGGCGGTTAGACATGAACGCCGCGTCGGCGCCGGCGGTGCACGGAGAGCCCCTTCTCGCGCGCGGGCGGTAGGTACCGGCGCCGGCGGGGCTCGGCGGGGCGGAGGCGCCCGGCGGCGCGGGGCTCGGGCTCGGCGGCCCCGCACGCGGCTCCGCGCCTCCCGCGCCGCGGGCTCCCGGCGCCCGGCGCTCCCAGAAGAGACACCCCTTCCCCTCCCGCCGCTTCCCTCCCCCTCGCCGCCAGCAGCCCCCCCGCCCCCCCCCGCAGTGCCCCCTCGGAGGGACCGAGGACTTTGCCAGGGGCCTGACTTTAATTTTTATAACCCCTTTCTTTCACAAATTAGGGTGCTGGACAATTACGGGACCCGACCCTCCACTCTGCTCCCCCCCCCCCCGCCCTGTCACCCTACCCCTCCCCCTTTGGACGTGTTTTCACTCCGGAGACGCTCATCTTTAATTTCTTGATAGCTACTTTGAAAAGCGGAGGGGAGTGGTGCGTGCGAGTGTGTGTGCGTGTGCGAGTGTGAGTGTGCGAGGGGGGTGGGGTGCAGGGTGGGGGGAAAGTTGAGACCGGATCGTTCTCAGTAGTTTCTCTTTTCTCTGTGATCCATTCATTTCTCGCTCTACCTCCTGTTGCATAAAATGATGCGCTGAAGAGCGGCTTTTTTTTTCTTTCCCGGATTTGGTTTTATAGTGGATGTTACCAGTTTGATCGTCTCTTTGGAAATACAATATCGCTTTTTCTCCTTTTTTTTTTTTTTCCTTTTTTGCTATTGCTGCCTATTCCATCTTAAAAAAACAAAACCAAACCCAACCCAACAACAAGTCTCCCATCCCTTCCTCCTTTCCACCTTAATCCCACCCGCCCCCACGTCCCCACCCCCAACCCCCCAGTCTCCAAAAATCCGATTGTGTTTTCTCCAAGGATTGGGACTGGATTTTCTGATTGCGGTTATTTCCATGTTTCTAGGTTTGTGTGATTTTGCTAAAATGCATCACCAACAGCGAATGGCTGCCTTAGGGACGGACAAAGAGCTGAGTGATTTACTGGATTTCAGTGCGGTAAGAAAGAACGGTGGAAACTAACAACAGCTGTGAAAAAAAACAAAACAAAAACCCAAACACTTCAGCTAGAGACCAGTAGTAATCTAAAGGACAGGAATAATTTTTAACTGGCTGAATCCTTGGTAAATATGAAGGTCTTTTGGACAAGTTTTTAACTATAATTTTGGGGTGTGATGGAAGATTCAGGCTTCTTTTTTTTTTTTTTTTTTTTTTTTAGTTTTATTACTGGCCTTGAATTCCCTACCCACTGATTATCCCAAATAATGGAATCTCACCCCAGTGGAAAGCAAAAATAGACACCCCTAAAAGTAAACCACCCCTAAAACTTGGCCATGTCTGAACATTGAGAGTACTTTGCACACTACTCTTCGTTTTATTTATGGTTTTTGGAAATGGAAAATGGAAGATAGGAGACCCAGATGTCTCTTTAAAGTTTTAAGCTGATGATGCTTTGGATTAGTAGGACCTGTTAGTTACATCTTACCTCCTAGTTGCATCTTTTCCTGGGATTCTTAAAAGTAGTATGAATATGCTGAACATACATTCTTTAGAACCTTTTGGACTGTTTTGGTAAATTTCGTAGTCGTGAGATCAGCACAAAACGGAACTGAACACACTTGTGGAGTTTTACGGCTGTACTTGATCCTTCTCCATCCCTTTGCTTCCCTTTCCTAAACCAAGTCCCAGACATGTCAGGGGAATGAATTCATTTTTAATGCCAGATGAGTTTGGTGTAAGATGCATTTGTAAAGCAAAATAAAAAGAATCCACAAAACACACAAATAAAATCCAAACCGCCTTCCAAGTGGGGCTCTTTCATGCTGCTGCTGCTGTTGCTGCTCCTCCTCCTCCTCCTCCTCCTCTTCTTCTAGACCTTCTTTTGGAGAAATGGCTTTCGGAAGTTTTGCCAGGAAACATAGCCCTAGGCAGCTTTGCAGCCCCCTTTCTGCTTATTGCACTTTCTCCATTCGTTCCTTTGCTTTTTGCAGGCTCTGACTCAGGGAAGGTGTGCATTATCCACTAGATACGTCGAAGAAGAGGGAAACCAATTAGGGTCGAAATAAATGCTGAGAGAGAGAGGGAGTGAAAGAGAGTGAGAGTGAGAGAGAGAGAGAGAGAGTCTTGCTTCAAATTGCTCTCCTGTTAGAGACGAAATGAGAATTTAGTGCAGGTGGCACTTTTATTTTTATTTGGGTTCACATATGACAGGCAAATCCTATACGGGATGGAAAGGGACATTGCCACATTTATGGCCAAGGTTTTCAATATAAAACAAACAACTTTTTTCTTCTCCTTGGTGAAACTAGTGTTTTCTAGAGAGGCTGCTGGCTTCCAACCTGAATCTTGATAACATCATGGGGACTGTGTTTGTTCCAAACGTAGTAGTACTGCTTGGCCATCTAATGAACCTGAGGAAAAAGAAAGAACAGAGTGCTAATGGGGGCGGGGGGTGGGATTCGTAATGTTGTTTTTCTTTTAGTTTTAAGTTGGATGGTGATGTATTTTACTGAATAAACCCTTAGCATAAACTCTAAGCTGTTTGGTAAGAGTATGAAAGATCTTTCAGGAACTCTGAAGGCACAAATGTCTTCTTTTCAACTGTAATATTTCTTTGTTTCTTTTAGATGTTTTCACCTCCTGTGAGCAGTGGGAAAAATGGACCAACTTCTTTGGCGAGTGGACATTTTACTGGCTCAAGTATGTAAATTTCTTTCTTAGTGTGACGTTAAATGTTCTTAGTTGTTTATTTACTCAATTGTATGTTTTTGGCTGTGTTGAAGTGTTCTGAAAAAGTCATTGAATTTTAGCCTATAATCCTATGGTTATTGCATTACCCATCAGTGGTATAACTTACACAAAATGTTACCTTGTGCAGTTAAAATCAGGTCTTTTTTTTTTTTTTAAATCAAGGAAACTCTTTCAAAATTCCATCACTTTATTTAAAAGCAATTTTCTAATATAGTTGTAATCAAACACATGAAGATAAGACCAGTGTTAACCTGGGGAAGAAATTAATGTTTTTTTCAAAATAAGGGGAAAAAAAAATCTTAACATTCATAAAACAGGGAAATCCCTTGTAAATAATATCAGTTATTAGGTACTATATACAATTAACCCTTTTAAAGAAATGGACACTTAATTCTGCAGATTAATGCTATGTAGTAAATCATAGCTGTAAATAGCCTCTTGCTAATCTGAGAGGCTAAATATGAATTCATTTATATTTAAAATACCCTTTTTGATGCCTTAGCTGTTTCTTTTCCCTAATCATTTACTTGAGCAATGAATTTTTGCTGTATTTAAAGTTGCAAATCTGGAAGGACTTTTACATTTTATAAATGAAAAATCTTTGGGTGATGCTTAAAAAAGACGCTAGCACTATTCACAAAGGAATCTCTGCACAGTGATTATCTGGCATCTAAGGAGGGGTTTATTACAGGACTATTCGAATATCTCTTATTAAAAGTGCAGACTGAAGATATTCATTTAAAATGTATTTTTTTTAATCCAGTGAATTTCAAATAAGAAAGAGTTCTACATTGTTGCCTGCTATCCTTTAAGTCCAAGGCTTAAATCCATTTATGCTTGTTAAACAGCTGCAGTATTTTAGGAGTTCTGGCAATGGTATATAACAGTACATTAGGCTGAGTACTGTTCTTAAGTCAGACTGGTAAATGTTGACATCTTTTAGCTGTGAGATGCCAGTGAAATTGTCTGTTAACTATGAATATAATTTCACATCTCTTAATATTCAATTGGTGTTATAGCAGTGAAAGAAGTTTGTTCACCTATGTGATTTGTGTAATTGGTATATTTTTATAAAACTAATGGCTTTTAAAAGTTGCTTATTTCCAAATAAGTCCTCTCTCCTTCTGCTGGCCCCCCCTAAATTTAGGGAATTTGTGTCTGTATAACTTGTTTTAAAAAATATGAGGTGCCTCTTGTATTTTTATTTTAGTTTTTTGGTACACATGGATTAAAAGGATCATTGACAATATGTTTGTGTTTTACTATCCTGGATCTTGTTATGTTTTCCACTTAGGGACTTGGGACAGTTTTTATATTAGTATTATATCTTTTAAATTTCTGTATGGTATCCTCTGTGCAACTTTTAAGATGGAAAATATTAATATGCATGTTTGACATAAAGGTAAGGACAAGTATCTTTTGTGGCCAAATTAATTTTTCATGTTAGACAATATCAAAACAGTATCTCTGACAGTAATTTTTATGACTTAAAAAATGTGTATTCAGTTTAAATCTAAAAGTAGGTTTTGTCAGACAGGCACAGAGATAGACTACTTTTAAAGTCAATGCTAAAAAACGAGTTTGCAATGTTGTGAAAACATGTATTTATAATAACAAGAATATTACTTTAGATATAATTTAATAAAGTAAGGTGTTTAGAGATATGAGTTTGTGTTGCATTTAAAAATGACAACTGTTTGATCCATTTTCTGTGTTGACATTTAAATAAAGTCCTTGCTGTGATGTTTAAATGTTTATAGAGAGTACAGGTTTGATAAGTTGAATATGTATTAATGCATTTTGTTAAGTGATCATATACCAAAACTTACAGTTTTTAAGACAGTTACACACACACACACATTCATGCATGCAAACCTGGAGAGAGACTTCACTCTTAGTAAGTCATGTTACACTACTTCTAATGCATACACAGTGATTATTTTTAAGGTGTGGAACTTCAAGTTACATTGTACCATAAGTGGTGTTTTCAGGACCAGATGTTTACTTGTAAGGGTAAAAAGTGTAATGGTCCTTTTATTCTGGCTCCCTGATTGAAAATGCAGGGTATTCATTTCATGTAGTATGATGGTGACCATAATATGTAGGGTACAGATTGGAGTGTTCAATTTCCCTCTATCAAGATATATTTGAACACAGGGCTATTAAGGAAACGGGTTATATTTCCACTTAAAAGAGTTAAACCTTTTTTAACACGTTTTAAAATCATGAAAACTACATTTTGCCCTTTAATTGGAAGAATTAACTAGGAAACTTTGGAGAGAGAAATAATTTTCTAAATTTACTTCAAGATAATATCCATTGTCCTGAGTGGACTCAGATGTCCCTTTCATGGGTTGCTTTGAAACTTGGATCTGGGAAAGAAAGCTCTAAACTATAAGTAAACTGTTTCTATTTGAAAGATCAGCTATAGTTGTTCAAAGTGACGCATGGTAATAATTCATGCTTAAAGTTCCTAATAGCTTTTGATTCCATTAATATAGGATGCTCCATAGTGATTTGCAATGTGAGAATAAAAATAAAGTATGGCCATATTCCCTTTAATCTTTCATTTCACAAACATGGTTTTTCCTTCCACCTTAAGAAATGGTGAGGCTGCTAGAGAGAATGGAATGTAACCTGAGCTACAGCCTGACATTCCCAGGGAGCATTTTTCACATGAAAGGCTTTTGTCAACCCAGGAAAGGACTAGCAGTTTTTGTTTGATGTTTGCAGGTGTTCAGCAGAAAGCACTAAAACAATTCAGCCATGATGGTTCAGAGCTTCCATAACCTTAACAGGGAAAATTGGTGGGCTCTGGAATTATTTTTAAGAAATAGTTATAACCTATATGGTAACTTAAATAAAGGGATTTAATATCCGTTATAGCATTGATCTTAAAACAAACTGAAAGCATCCACATGCCTGGATAATTGGAAGATGACTCTCATTGAAAAGTAGGATGCCTAAGTTACCAAAAATAGAAAATAATTTAAAGTATCTATAATTTATTGATGAATATGGGCTTGATTTTCTGATATAGCAAAAGGACAGTTTATTTGGTTACCTTTGAGTCTTGGAGGAAAAGATAAACATAATAGCTTTGGGATCTTTTTAAAAAGTCATTTTAAAATTGGGCCACTAAAGTGATGTATTCTAAAGAACTAGATGAGGTCTGGCCATATCTGTTACACGTATTTACTGCTAGCCTGCGACAGACACTACGTCTTTCTCCCTTAGTTTAAAAGTTGAGCTTTTTTCCCTGTAACTGTTTAGTTCTACTGAGGTGTTCAGGTATTGTAAAAAGATTGTCACATGAACGAGTGTTTGAACAATTAAGAGCAGCATTAAAACACACAGCATCTCTGTTGTGGGTCATTTCTGGAAGAAGAAAGTATTGCCTGAAATTTCTATAAGCTTGCTAACCTATATCCACGTGACAACAAAAATGATATACCAATTTAGTGAATTCATTGAGGGGGGAAAATAATCAATCCAGTGGGTAGTTTTGTATGATACAGAAAATTCACGTGGTCAGCATCCTGAATGAATTCTGAGTCCATAGTGATGGCATGAAAAAAAAGATTGGTTTCCCCTTAAACGTATTTGTTGAGGAGAGCTACTTGTGTGTGTGTGTGTGTGTGTGTGTGTGTGTGTGTGTGTGTGTGTGTGAAAACAGCCTTAAAATGATAAATGGTATAATTCATAAGTGTTCTGTGGCTCTTTATAAAGGGCAGAGTAATTTAATAGGTTAAAAAAAAGTACAGTGGCATTAAAACCATTATGTTAGAATCATAGAATTTTGGGCATAGAAACCCATTAGAAATGTTGCCCAGTGCCTTCATTATACAGGCAAAGAAAACTGAAGCCCAAGATGAGGAGTTCCAAACTGTGCTTTTTATTTGTTATTTCAGAAAACAAGTTTTGATTTGCTAATTCTCTGTGGTCCTGCAAATCCTTTATTGGAAATAACCTTGGTCTCACTGCTGTCTTTCTGTCATTTGTACGGCATAATGGGGCATGAGGATTAGTGTGCTGATGATATTTGTGCGTGGAAATTCTTCTGTATATGCGTGTGCCGTCTGAAAACTTTTTTAGGTTTGCAGCTGAATTTTGGATTATTGATCATTCTCTTTTACCTGGTCTTCCCTGTGACTGTTTTGCATGATGTTGGGTAAAATAATAGTGCGGGTGAGCATGTCACACTGCTTCTCAGTGTGTTAGAGAGGTATGCTGTGTACCTTATACCTACTGTATTTTTTAAATACTCACAAGAACCTAGTAAGATGTAAGGATTACTACTCTCCGTATTCATAGCTGAGGAAGCTGAGAGCGATGTTAAACAACTTGATCTTAAGACAGCCAATAATGAAATTAGGTTTTGACCTTAAGTTTGTCTAGCCTCAGAGTCCTGAGTTCTACACACACACACACACAAGAGTCTCTCTCTCTCTCTCTCTCTCTGTCTCTCACTGTCACTTCACACAGCTCATTTTTTCAAGATTATATAGGCAAACAATGTAATATTGAGGTTTGGCACGAAATGCTATCCAGGATCTTTAGGGTAGATAGCATTTTTAAAAACATGTCTAATGTAACGATGTAAACCATACCCATTATTTTTCCTGCCTTTGTATCTAAATAAGCTACCTTCAAATTTATGGCAGATTTCAGTGTGACTAAATATGTTTTTCTCATATCTTTATTAGTTTTACCAAGAAAATATAGTGGATATTTAAAAAGTTGTGCTTTCATTCCGTTGTGAATTGATAATCTACATGGATGTCAGTGAAAATATTTTGTTATCAATTGTTTTTATGTAGCTAATCAATTCAGAATTTGAAGTAACCAAGCCTGATGTATTAATATCTAAAGAAATAAGGATCTCCTGTCTTTAACTATAAAGAAGTTTTACAGTCCATTGTTAGATCTTTGAAATTTAATATTCAAGAACAATACCCTAAATTATGTCTGCATCACTAAAATAAGCCCTTTTGAAGGTTTGATATGTCTGTTACCAGACATGTGCTTAAAATGTTAGATTTTCTAAATTCAGAAGGCAGAAGCAGTACTCTATTTGACACTGACTTAAGTAAATAAAATGCATTAAACAAGCGTGGGGATCCAGGAACTGTTGAAACTGAAATGCTTAACATTTTTGACAGCATCAGCAAATTATCCTTACCCTACTATTGTAATGAGGAAATCACTTAAATAACAGATGAACAGCCAAGTCACATAAACATATATAATAGAACTATGTAATGAAAGTTTATGCTGTTAATTGCTCGAATCTGTCTTAAATGCTTAGAATCATGGAGCAGTAAAGACTGTCATATAAACAGTTTTGTTTTGAGCTTAAAATTATTCCTTTTTGCTTTCATCTGCTATGATAAACAAAGTAATTTTGTAAGCTTTAAAGATCAAACATTTACTCCTAATGGTAAACTACATTTTATATTGGAAGTTTGCAACCTCGTCCAAGTCATAGAGTTGAGTCCTGGTGGCCCCAGGCCTGTGATTTTCAACGTTTAGTATTATGATGCTATTTAGATCTGTTCCCATAAGCCAAGATAACAGATCTTAAGTTGCCTAATAAGGAACATGGTGTGTTTTGAAATGTTCTTCAGTTTACAAGTCTTAAACCAAAATGTTCTTGGCCAAACCTTTAGAATCTATATGTATGTTGAATAAGTCAGATTTTATACAGACATAGCGTGAAAATGAAGCTAAGTAGGAACAGAAAAATCCATGCTTTCGTTATTTTTTTTTGTTTTATGAGCTAATTTTTATGGCCAGGTGTTCTTCCAAGTTAATTAGACAGTGCTACATATTAGAAAATGTAAAATATGTTATAGGTTTTTTAAACTGTTATTTTTGTTACTGGTTTCTTATTACTCTAGGTAAAATTTTCACAACTGACCACCAGGTTTATTAGCTTATATGTGAGCTATCCATTTTGTACGCTTGTGAGCCAATTGACTTAAAATAAGGTATACACATGGGTTTCATGTGGATACTTTTGACCCATATCTCTCCTACTGCTTAGGAGAGAGACATAAGAGAAATAATAATTTAATCTTTGGAGAAGTTTAACACTTTGTTATAAGTTATATATATATATAAATAAATAAATAAATATATATATATATATATATATATATTTTATATCAGGCTTGCAGGAATAGTGAAAATGTTGAAAAGGTTGTCATGTTTACTCTCATTTCAAAGATAAATAAGGACCCAGTTATTCAGCATATCAGATACCCAGGTGTGTTTAAAATCAGTTTATGTGGATGAATTTCAGGGCTATAAGAAAGTATTTTATTTAAAGGTGCAGCCACACGATTGATTGTTCAAATGGATGCTTTTGTACTTTTGTGTGACAATTAACATTTAATGAATGACTTTCTAGACTGCCATTGGTGGTAATTACTATATGTAGTTTATTAACTGCAATCCATTGTTGGATGTGCCTTTATTGATTTGTTTTGCAAACACCCCTTCACATGTGCGGCAGTATTTGTAGTTACTTTTTAAAGAACCTGTTTCACTTGCTGATGCTGACATTGCCTCTAAAAATGCTGGTTTATAAATTCTCATGTGCTAGAATGCCTCTTTGATCTGAGTAATTTTAACTGAATTATAAAATCCATCAACTTTCCTGCTGTAAAAAGTTTGCATTCAAATCCTTAGGGAATCCCAAAGTAACGACACATATTGTTTTTCAAGGAAATAATTTATGGAAATTTACATTTACAAGGGACTTTAGAGATGCTCTATTATTTTTTAGGTAAGGAGCCAAGGTTCGGGAGGGTTAAAAGTATTTTGCCCAAATCATGCAGTTGGTTATTGGCTGTAATAGGACACAAATACACATGTCCTGACCCTCTGGTCAAAGACCTCATGCTGCTTTTAATTAAGGCTTGGACTCAATTCGATGGTACCAACTGCATATTTCTTAAGAAGGGAAAAATGTGTATAATCTACCATTTCTGAACAAAATATTAAAAACTGAGATTGTGAAAGATGAACGTTGTAATCCAGCCTGATTGTCATCACATGTTCTAATTTGGCCAAGGCAGTTGACAAATAACTGTTAAAATGTATTGTGTTATTAAAAATAACAAAGTAAGACCCATGATTAAATATCAGGGCTGTAATTTAATCTCGGGGGTTCTGGTGCTGTTCATAAACCATTTGGCTTTTTTCTGTAACAGATGACGTCAAAATCCAGCTTGATTGAATTATGACCCTGGGTTACAGCAGCACCTGCTGGTGCCTCTTTACTTCATGGCCTGTCAGCATTTCCATTACAAACTTTTTTTTCCCTGACATTTTAAACTTCAGATAGTTAAACTGGACTGATGTTTGGCATATAAACTTTCTGCTCCTTGGGAAAAGACCACTTGCTCAATAAAACAGAGAAGGTGGTGACAAAGCCCCATTACGGATACCCCTTAGAATGTTCTGCTTTGCTTTAATCTTCCATTCATTTAAACATTCTTTTGGAGGGTGCTTAGCTGAATTGCAAGGCATCCAAATGGAAGGTTTTTAATCGCAAATTTCCCATGTGAAGACTTAAGTACAGGGTATTTAGAAGACCGGGAAAGTACAAAAATACCTAGCATCAATGCAGGTGATTGAAACTCTGGATGACCCGGTTTTCATGTGGGGTGTAAAATGCTGAAGAGCAAGCCTTGAAGAACATGCACATTGGCGTACCGTATCTGTAATTGCTTTTATATTCACTTAAGATGTGTAAAAATTGATAATGAAGGGTTAGAAAAGTATCTTTATTTATATTATTATCTGGAGACTGGTAGCATAGCTTCAGTTTGTCCCCTCGTGTTTTACTATGTTAGGAATGGAGATGGGAAGTTGTTTGCATCTAGTTAGCCAGCTTTTTATCTATCTAGTCTAATCTGATTGATGGATCATCGAATATATATTTTTTAATACCTGCTATGCTCATATCTCCATGTTAGCAATTAGAGGACATAGAGGGCTTTATGGACGAGGGACCATCTCTCAGAGGGCATATATTCTAACACAGGGGTGTTTGTCTTGAGCCACGCATAAAATACACTGATGATAGCTGATGAACTAAAAGAAATTTGCAAAAAAAAAAATCTCATAATGTTTTAAGAAAGTTTACGAATTTGTGTTGGGCTTGTGGGTTGGACAAGCTTGTTCTAACAGGAAAAAATAGAAAAGTAAAAATGTAATTAATATCCAGCATTGAGAAGACACAATCATGTGGGAGTTTAGAGACATGAAAACTTATTTCTTGCATGGGAAAATTAATAACGAAGGGTTTGTGGAAAACTCGATTCTAATCCTTGAAGGCATGGTAGAATTTTGACATGTAGGTAGTGAGACTGAGCATGCATGTCAGGATCACTGTGAGCCAAGCACAGATGAAAGAAACTGGAAGGGGTAGATTAAAGAGAGCTTCCAGAAAGAGAAGCTTCTTGGTTCTGCAGTGGAGTCAACTCTGGTCAGACACATGGGATAATTTCCAGGCAAAAACCCCTGTGTTGGGTGCTTTTTATTTTCTTGACTGAGTTTGCGTTTCACTGGAGGGGTGTCACGGATTTTAAGCCAGTTCCATCCAAAAATACATATATATTTTTTTGTTTTTGTTTTTTTGAGACAGAGTCGCAGTCTGTCACCAGCCTGGAGTGCAGTGGTGCAGTGTCAGCTTATTGCATCCTCTGCCTCCTGGGTTCAAGCGATCCTCTTGCCTCAGCCTCCCAAGTAGCTGGGACTATAGGTGCACGCCACAATGCCCAGCTAACTTTTTGTATTTTTAGTGGAGATGGGGTTTCACCATGTTGTCCAGGATGGTCTCATGATCTGCCCGCCTTGGCCTCCCAAAGTGCTGGGATTACAGGCACAAGCCACTGTGCCCGGCCCAAAAGCATATATTTTTAATGGTAGCGTTGGGACAAAAATCAAAATTTTTGTGTCCCCAGTTCCAAAAACTCTTCCTATTGTATCACTCAGCAGTGGGAACTTTCGTGAGCCAAATGAAGCTACTTTGGAGAAAATTGTTCATTTAGTCAAATTCTGGAAATCTAGATTCTTTTGCAATGTTTGCTGGTAAGTAGCTGTTTCATATTGAGGAAGTGGTAGAACCTTAAAGGCTGTATCTTAAAACTAAACAAAATTGAAACAAAATTGTAGAATTCAAGAGGGGTTTTCACATTTTAAAAAAATACTGCTGTATTTTAAGATTGCAAAGATTCATCTTTATAATTTTTATTATCACTGGCATCACCATTAACTGTGTCGTATTTTTTGGTCAAAAGCTGGAATGGAAATCTGATAGTTGTCATTGCCATATTATATATCGAGAAATGTGTTTAAAATTTTTCCAGAGATACTGTGATCTTAGCCAAGACTAATGTAATATTTGTAAAAACATTGTGGAGTGGCCAGATATACCTTTTAATGAAACCGACCAGAAGTACATCACAAATACAAAAATACATATGTGTGTGTGTATGTGTTTATCACCCCTTCCCACAAGTATTGTTGGGTTCAGGTTAAAGTGTCTTTCTCTCTGTGACCTGCAAGTAAATTCATGTAGCATGTGTGTCCAGTTTCCAAAGTGAAGCCAAAAATTCAAGTGATGATTGATGTTGGCTTAGGAAGAATTTATTAATGACTCTGTTTGCTATAGAGTAAAAAAGAAATTTATGACAAAGAGATATTTAGACCCATTTAAAATATTTCAGTTAAGAACCTATGAATTCCCTAACCTTTGTCTACACTTTTCAAAATGTGAAGCTTTTATACTGGAAATATTTTGCAGTGCAGGAAACTGCAACTCACATAGACAAAGCTTTGGTCAGCAAGTGGTAATAATACATCCAGGTTGAATATACAATTTCATACATAACTCAATTTGTAAGTTTGAAGAGAAAGATGAAACGATATCAGTTTTAATGCTTGTTTGAATAATTGTTCTTTGTTATGTGCCCTCTTGGACATCATCGTCCACCAACTGATGCCCCAAACCATTGAATGCTTTTCTATTCTCTTGTGGGCCCTGTGGTTCTATCTAGTTACTTTAAACCACAAGATTAATTTTTTTCTGACATCTAATTTTCCCAGGATTTTATTAATATCTTATTTTTTTCCCAGCTCATTTAGAACTATTTCTCTTTCATATGGGGTGCACATTTGTAGTGCCTCATTTGTAGGGGGATTCTACACTATAATCCTTAGTGATTTGGGTGGAATTGGATAAGGTGAGAGATAGTCCGTAATTGTGTAAGGCTTGATTGTTTAAAGAAAGTTGAAAGTTTCAGAAAAGTGAAAGTGGATGAATGCATGCCATGTTGTTACTACTTTTTCAGTGTGAGTGTATTTCACTGGAGTAATGATAGAATTATTAGATACTTTTAATTTACTTATTTGTACATTCATTTATTTACTCATTCATTCATTCATTCATTCATTCAGTAAAAGTTTATTTGAGAGCCAGGATACAGGTTACAGTGCTAGAAATTATGTTGCTACAAAGAATAACAAATTTCAACTACAGCATTGGGACATGGTTTTGCAGTTGTTAAATAAAAGCTTTACAATAATTCAAAGAAGGTACTTTTAAAATAAATGATGTTGGCCAGGCGGGGTGGCTCATGGCTGTAATCCCAGCACTTTGGGAAGCTGAGGTGGGTGGATCATTTGAAGTCAGGAGCTTGAGACCAGACTGACCGACATGATTTATTTAGTAGAAACCCCATGTCTGCTAAATATACAAAAATTAGCTGGATATGATGGCAGGTGCCTGTAATTCCAGCTACTCCAGAGGTTGAGGCAGGAGAATGGCTTGAACCCAGGAGGCGGAGTTTTCAGTGAGCTGAGGTTGCGCCACTGCACTCTGGTATGGGCGACAGGGCAAGACTCTGTCTCAAAAAAAAAAATAAATAAAACACATGAAATAAAAAATGTTGGAATATGCAAGTAGACTTTTTCAAAAGATACTTTTCAAATATAACCAAGTACACACTTCATATTTCTTAACTGAAACAGAAATCCTAAAATCTGTGTATATGTATACATGTTCTATGTGAATATAAAGGAAGGAGAATGGATTCGAATGATTATGGAAATTGGACCTTGAAGTTAGTGTTAGGAATGCACTCTCAAATTTAGTATCAGAGGTTGTCTGGGAGGCAATGACAATTATGTTCCTTTTGTCCTTTTTGAGCAGAAATTAAAATTTTGGATATGTAGATGGTACTCATTTACTTTTAGGGCACTAGATATATATGCTTATCTTTTTTTATCCCCACGCTTGAATTTTGTTAAAATATGTACTGTGTGTCAATTTGAAAACAAAGTAGATGATTATTGAGCATCTGCCATGTATCAGGTAGTATGCTGGCTGCCATAAATAAAACTATGAGCAAGATAGGTATGTTTCTGGTGTTGCCTAAATGGAGGAGGCAGACATTAATGGATAATCAGCCAAAGAAGGTCAGTTACTACATTTAAGAGGTGTGTGGCTTGAAAAGAGTTTGCAGCAGGAATGTCTGACCAAGGAGATGGCCCAGGTGAACTGAGGTCTTACAGATGAGGGGGAGTTAAGTAGGTGGAGTTTGCTTGGCTGAGAGGGAGGGCGTGATTCCAGCCGCTGTGGCTAGTGGGGGTTAGGTGTCAGATCCTGCAAGACTGAGCCACAGGGAGCCTTGGCAGTGTGCTGCTAATCAGATTTGTGTCTGGGACATGGACCCCAAAGGGTAGTCAGTGTGGGTGGCCTACACCAGTTGTGAGGTTTTTGCAGAAGTCCAGGTGAGAGACAGGGTTGCTCGTTCTGCAGTGTGGGTGGTGAAGTTGGAGAACTAACTGTACGCTTTATTTGAAATCTGTACCTTTAAGCCATTGGGGAGCATTCATAGTGGGTACTTTTTTGTGTGTGCGTGAAACTTCCTATAACTTTTTAATCCTTGAAAATCTACCACACTCTTTATGTTCCGGCAGTAATTATAAGACCTAATTTAGCTCTACTGTGTGATAGCCACTGCCTTTTTAGCAACCAAGTGCCAGAGGAGTGCTCCTTTGTTTTCTGAGAAAAGTGTTAGATTGATTTTGCAATTCGATTTTGCAATTCTGCGAGGGTACAGGGATGGAAGTGGGTCTTATTGAATGATCTTCAGTAATGCAGTATTTAGGCTTTTTATAGCTTATGTTCATAGGAGCAGTAAACATGACGGTTTAGTTAGACATGTTAACTTCTCCTGACTCTGGTCAGGTATCAGATAGCATAGCCACAGAAGTTACTGAATGTCTTTGTTGGTGGACTTTGGGAGAGTGGTTTAATTTATGTGGTATTCTCTCTGGGATTGCAGCATTGTTGTTAGATTGCATTTTGTCACAGGGAGGAAATTACCTGATAACTCCTGATTAGGAACAAAA
Organism: Sapajus apella; assembly: GCF_009761245.1. Lineage (NCBI taxonomy): Eukaryota > Metazoa > Chordata > Mammalia > Primates > Cebidae > Sapajus > Sapajus apella. Next base: position 1,695,118 of record NW_022436970.1, on the reverse strand, counting down.
TGAAGCTTCCCCTTGTTACAAATCCCAGCTAATATTCTGCTTGGTTCACTTGACTCTCTTCCCTTGACCACCTCTCTCTTTCCCCTCCCTCCCCACTCCATTTTCTCAATTATTTTACTATTCATTATTGGGAATCACCTCTCAAATCAGGATGCTTGTTAGTCCATTTTAGTTAGGAAAAATATCACTATTCTTTCACTGTGTTTACTGTTGAAGAACAAAATACTACCTTTTTTTTCCTTTCCATTTTTGGTTACACCAGCTAGTTAGAGCCCTGGGGTAGTGCTGTGGGCATGGGTTGGATCCTGATATCTGTGCCAGTTAATGAGAGTTGGTTCCGTGACCCTAGAGCTCTTTGTGTTCTTCATACAAAGGCGCTGAAAGAAGAGGGGCATAGTACTGTCTACCCCAAGCAGGAAACTCCTGAAAGCACATGCCCACTGCAGGTGAATTGGTAGCATAGTGTTGAGATAAGTGGGCAGTGCTCAGTCCTGTTTCTGCCTCCTAGAGAGCTCCTCTCAGCATCCAGGCATGCATTAGTAACTCTCAGTTAAAACTAAAATGAAATATAATTAATTGCCTTTCTTTTGGGAGGGACACAGAGTGTCAACAGTATCTATGATGCCTTTTTGTTGTTGTCGTTGTTAAGGTTGACAGAGCTGGGGATGGATTGGAGGCTGAGTTATGCTGTGTGTTTTCTTTATGCTTGAATTATTTCATAATTAAAAACAAAACGTATAATAACAAAAAAAGCCCTCTGCCTCTCATTCACATTCCCCTTTGACTGTAGCCTCTTTCTTGACTTCCTTCCTAGCAAGGCTTTTGTTAAATGTTTTCTACACAGGCTGCTACTGCATGTTTTAAAATTTAACCCCAAACAAATATTAGAAAACGTATTTTATCATGCAATATTTGATGCCTCTGTAATAATCACAACTTAACATTTGTAGCCACTGTAAGTTATGAGGCTTAATCATGGAGTGAATACCTGTTAACCCACCACCCAACATAAGTACTGGAGCAATGTTAGGTCTATTGGTTTACCTGTGGGTTTGTTCCTTGTCTGCCTTCCCGTCTTTCCCTCCGTGAGAGGAGGTAAACATTCTCATGCCCTTTTTTATTTTTAGCAATATTGTGACTTGCATATGTATCCCGAAACAGTGCTATATGTTGTTTGGCTTTGCTTGTTTTGGAGGATTATAAAAGTGATAGATTGTTTTGTGCTACTTGCTTTTTCACTTGGTATGTTATTGTCTGTGTTGTTGCATGTGGTGTACGTTCATTTCCTTTGCTGATGAAGAGGTTATAATTTATTTATGCATGTTCCAGTTGATGAACTTTTGGGTTGATTGCTGTTTTTTGGAACTACAAACTTTCTTCTGTGTTTCTCTTGATGCACATGTGTAAGACTTTCTCTGTAGGGTGGTAGATACCTACGAGTAGATATCTATGAGTAGAATTGTTGATTTGTAGAGTTATGTGAAAGTCCAGCATGACAGAATAGTATCCAGTTGTTTTTAAATTTACTGATCTGCACTCCCATTTGCATCATGAAGGATTACTGTTGGTGCAGTCTACTAGGTACAAAATAGAAAATGTATCCCGTTATAGTCCTTTTTTTATTTTTATTTTTTTGAGACAGGGTCTCCCATCTCACTCTGTTGCTCAGGCCAGAGGGCAGTGATGGAACCTTGGCTCACTGTACTCTTGACTTCCTGGGCTCAGGCGATCCTCTTGCGTCTGCCTCGTGGGTAGCTGGGACCACAGGCACACGCACCTGACCTGGCTAATTTTTGTATTTTTTATAGAGAAGGGTATTCACCATGTTGCCCAGGCTGGTCTTGAACTTCTGAGCTCAAGTGATTTGGTTTCCTTGGCTTTCCAAAGTGCTGAGATTATAGGCGTGAGCCACAGCACAGGGCCCTATTGTGATCTTAGTTTGCATTTTCTTGACAATAGGTTAAACATCTTTGTATATATTTATTTCATATCATTCGTGTCTGCTCTGCGGAATCTACGCCTGCCCCCATTTTCTATTGGGTTGTTGGTTTTTCTTATTGATTTCTAGATGTTCTTGATATATTTTCAGTTGATAATTATTAGTCATACATGCTGCAAATACTTTCCCTTATTTTATGACTTTTACCCTCTCTATGGTTGGATAAAGTTCTTAAGATAGTCACGTAGTTATTTTTAAGGGTTAGAAAAGCCTTCTGTACCCCAAGGTTTTACATATATTCTCTTATATGTTTCCTCTGAAAAGGATTTGATGATTTTGCCTACCACATTTAAGTTTTCAACACAGTTGGGATTGATTTTGTGTGGAATGGGAAGTATGGCTCCGATTTCACTTTTCCATAAATGTCTGGATACCCATTTGTTCTAGAACCATCTACTGAAAAGTCCATTTTTTCTTCAGTCACTCCATACTATTTCTGTGATATTTTTAATTCCTGTATTTGTGGGGGTCTTTCATTCTGGGCCTTTATTCTACTTGGTTAGTTTGGCTTCCTTGCCTCAGTACCACATTATAATACATGTTCTAACTATATTTTGCTATTTGTTAGGTAAAACCCTTCCTCCCCACCTTTCCTGTCCCATATGTACATATTTGACTTTGGGCTGTTTTGCAGCCTGGGTTCTTCTATATGAATTTAAAATTCAGCTTGTCAAGGTCTTTGAGAACCCTTTGAGGCATTTTTACTGAAGTTGCATGGAAGCTAAAGATCAATTTTGGGAGAATTATTATGCATTTTGTGATTATCTCTACTCATTTATAGCTCCATTTTTTAGATCTCTGATCTCAAAATAATTTCTTTCAATTTTTTAGCTGTAATTTCATAATTTTAGTTTTATAATTTTCTCCATGAAGTTTTACATTTTTTGATGATTTCCTCTTTAGTACCTTATTTTTCTGTTTCCATTATTGCCAGTATTTTCTTTTGAATTATTCAAATTACTTGTTTTTTGTATATAGAAATTCTTTTTTTTTTTTTTTTTTGAGACAGAGTCTCACTCTGTTGCCCAAGCTGGAGTGCAGTTGCGCAATCTTGGCTTACTGCAACCTTTGCCTTCTGGGTTCAAGTCATTATCTTGCCTCAGCCTCCTAGGTAGCTGGGACTACAGGTGCCTGTCACCACGCCCGACATTC